>NC_064262.1:45380897-45690911 GCF_003254725.2 Canis lupus dingo | reverse complement strand
ACCTGGATGGCTCAGTGATTGAGCATCTGCCTTGGGCTCAGGTCGTGATCCCCGGGTCCTGGGATCGAGTTCTGTATCAGGCTCCCTGCAGGGAGCCTGCTTGTCCCTCTGCCTGTATCTCTGCCTCTCTCTGGATGTCTCTCATGAATAAATAAATAAAATCTTAAAATATATATATGTTTTGTCTTATATTTTGTACATAAGTTGTGTATTTGCTCTGCAAGTTGTCATTCTTTTTAGTATTAATCTTGAAGCTTTGCCTTTTAATATTTAAAAGAGCCTTGAGGGGTGGGAAGGGAGAAAAAAAAAAGAAGAAAAAAAAAATAAAAGAGCCTTGCAAGATCCTGGGTCCCAATGCCGTCCAAGCTTATGCATTCATTCCCTCCGTAACTATCAAGCACCTGCTGTGTGCTAGAATTACACGCATGATTTTATTGGGTTTTCATAACAGCACAACACAAAGAGTATTTTCTTTTAGTTTTACAGATGGGGAAACTAATGCTCAGAGACTTAGTTACTTGCTGGACATCCCCACCTTTGGGATTTGCACATAGGTTTGTTTGGACTTCCGATTTGAGTTTGCTGCAGGCCTTCTGTGCAACAGGTTGAGTGCAGGATGCTGGGCACAGAGGGACACAGATTGTCACAGATGCTGCCCCTGCCCATGTTAGAAACCTGTTTCCTTATGGTGAGATCTGATGGCTGCCATGTGAGCTTCTGATGAGGAGACCTCCCTGCTCAGGTACATGAGGGCAAGCTGCCTTGCAGAGGTGCCATTGGTACTGTCAGCCGAATGGTGAGAAGGAAACCAGATGGAGGACATTGATGACAGTATCCCAGGCAGAGGGCACAGCATGTGCAAAGGTCCTGAGGTGGGAGCCTCATAGTGTGTTCAAGGAACAGTGAGGTGGCCAGTATGGCTGAAGTAGTGAGTGAGGGGGAGAGAGGAGGGAGATGAGTGGAGGAAGAGAGGGAGCATCTGATTGATAGGTCTTTGATTTTTTTTAATCCTTTCTTTTTTTTTTAATTTTTATTTATGATAGTCACAGAGAGAGAGAGAGAGAGAGAGAGAGAGAGGCAGAAACACAGGCAGAGGGAGAAACAGGCTCCATGCACCGGGAGCCCAACGTGGGATTCGATCCCGGGTCTCCAGGATCATGCCTTGGGCCAAAGGCAGGCGCTAAACCGCTGCACCACCCAGGGATCCCTTCATCCTTTCTTTTATTAAGTTTTTAAAATTTTAATTCCAGTATAGTTAACATACTGTGTTATATTAGTTTCAGGTATACAATGTAGTGATTCAACACTTCTTTTTTTTTTCTTTAAAGATTTTATTTATTTATTGATGAGAGACGCACAGAGAGAGAGACAGGGACAGGCAGAGGGGGGAGCCCAATGTGGGACTCGACCCCAGGACCCTGGGATCACGACCTCAGCCAAAGGCAGATGCTCAACCACTGAGCCACCCGGGTGCCCCGACTCAACACTTCTATACCGTATGCAGTGCTCATCATGACAAGTGCACCTCTTAATTCCCATCCCCTATTTTACCCATCACCTGCCCACCCACCTCCCCTCTGGTAACCAGCAATGTGTTCTCTGGAGTTCTCTGTTTCTTGCTCTCTCTCTCTCTCTTTTCCCTTTGCCTGTTTGTTTTGTTTCTTAAATTCCACATTTGAGTGAAATCGTGTGGTATTTGTCTTTCTCTGACAAATTCGCTTAGCATTATACTCTATAGCTCCAACCGTGTTGTTTTTGCAAATGGCAAGATTTCATTCTTTTTTGTGGCTGAATAACATTCCATTGTATATATGTAACATCTTATTTATCCATTCATCTGTTAATGGACACTTGGGCTGCTTCCATGATTTGGCTATTGTAGATAATACTGCTGCGAATGTGGGGGTGCATATGTCCCTTTGAATTAGTGCTGAGGTCTTGGATTCTGAGACTCACAGGGGCCTGCTATGTTGGTGGCGCACCAGCAGAGGGCGCCTTGCTCCAACAAAAGGAGGTCCAGGCAGGGGTTGGGGGGGCGCCCACCCATCAAAGCTCTGGCCTTCTAAGGACCCTGGGAGACAGGTTTCCACACCACGTGGCAGCAGGTAAATGTTTAACTTTCCTTGCCACGGGTAGAAACAGTCTTAAATAGATTCAGGATCCCTTCCAGAATCAGAAAGAGTCCTATCTCAGGTGATGGAAGATAGAAGCTCTCAGGTTTTAGGGAACACCTGAGCAAAGGCTGGGAGGTATCCAGGGCCGATGAAGAATATGAAGAGAGTTTTCAGGAAGCATCTGGAATCCTCCCCCCCCCCCCCCCCCCCCCCGTGTCTTCACGGACTTCATGGCAATCTGTCACTATTGGTTTGTTTTCTTGTTCAGCACCTAGGGCTGCCGAGTGTGGGGGGCTCAAGGAGGGAAAGGATCACTCGTGGGCTGAGTCCATGAATATTGTTATTATGTCTATTTTTCGGGACTACAAACGATACCCAGACAAGAGAAACAATGCCATAGGAGGGTGTCCAGATGTCCTCCACGCTGGGAGGGACCAGAGGGCTCCCAGGAGGGGTAAGTGGGGTCTGGGTTGGGAGAGAGAAGTTCTTGGGGCAGGATGCCTGGGCCCCACCCCCCTCTCCCAGGCCCTGGCACACAGCTGGACTGAGGTCCTTGGCTACAGTCCCTTTTTTCCAAGAAGGGTGAGGTGGTTTGTGGGAAGCAGCCATAGGGGTTATTTATAGAGGTCACAGGAAATCCCTAAAGAGTCACAACCTCATCGGCTGGCTGGACCACAGGGTCAGGGAGGGGGTCTGTGGATTGCTCCCTGACAGGTATTCATTCCCTGCTGCCCTGCTCCTAGGGGAGCCACCAACTTGGGGGAGTCAGAGTTACATGGTAGGTCTGTAGGAAGGGAGGGATGGAGCTGGGGATTCCCCCAGGGGGAGGAAGGGCTATACTTGGGGCAATCAGGAGGGCTGCCTGGAGGTGGGACCTCTGAGGGAGGGCCTTGGAGGAAGAAGAACAAGGCATTTTAGTCTGAGAGCACAAATTAAGAGATAATCTTTAGAATTAAAGGTCCAGGGCAGGGGCGCCTAGGTGGCTAAGTCGGTTAAGCATCTGCCTTTGGCTCAGGTCATGATCCTAGAGTCCTGGGATGAGCCCCATGTCATCAGATCATCTGGCTCCCTGATCAGAAGGGAGTCTATTTCTCCTTCTCTGTCTGCCCTTCCCTCTGCTCCTTCTCTCTCTCTCTCTCTCTCTCTCTCTCTCTCTCTCTCTCAAATAAATAAAATCTTTTTTAAAAATTTTTATTTATTTATTCATGAGAGACACAGAGAGAAGGCAGAGACAGGCAGAGGGAGAAACAGGCTCCTTGCAGAGAGCCCGATGTGGGACTCGATCCTGGAACTCCAGAATCATGCCCTGAGCCGAAGGGAGATGCTCGGGGCAGCCCAGGTGGCTCAGTGATTTAGCACCACCTTCAGCCCAAGGCATGATCCTGGAGACCTGGGATCGAGTCCCATGTCGGGCTCCCTGCATGGAGCCTGCTTCTCCCTCTGCCTGTGTCTCTGCCTCTCTCTCTCTCTGTCTTTCATGAATAAATAAGTAAAATCGTTAAAAAAAAAAAAAAAAAAAAAAAAAAAGATCCAGGGCTGCTGGAGTCAAGAACTTCCCTGGAAGTGGGAGTGGGGGTTCGGGACAGGGACACAAGAGAGCTGAGGAACCGGACTTTGTTCCCAGGATAATGGAGAGCCACAGAGGATAGAGGGACATGGTCAGATCCCATGATGGAAAGGTGTCCCTGGACCCCTGGACCAGCAGGGCTGGGCGTGGGGACCAGCTGGAGGGACGATATCCTGGGATGCTCTGGATGGGAGAGAACGAAAAATCAGGCCCGTGCCCATGTGTCCAGAAAGTTTAGAACGATTATTTCTCAGATGAGAAAATGGAGGCTGAGACCAACTGAGTCAAGATTTAAATCCAGGGATGTCTGGCTCCAGAACCCAAAACTCAGACATCCTGTGGTGGCTGTGACTGGCTGGTGTCATCATCGTCTCCAGTCTCCAGCTGCCCAGGCAGTAGGCTTAGGGTCAGGGACGTCCTCACTTCCTTGGGGCCTCCAGACTGGCCCGTCTGGGCGGCCTGGCCTGGCTGACCCCCCTGCCCCGGCTTGGCGGGGCCCCAGCCGAGTGTTTCCTGCAGCAGGCGTCTCTCACCCGAGTTTCCGTATCCAGGAAATATCGCTCCTTTGTCCCTCCTGACTAGCCTGCCTTAAGCGTGGCTTTGCCAGCCCTGGCTCCTTGTGACTCATCCCCCTCCCTGTCTAGGGTCCCAGGGGGTATGGACTGGGAGGGAATCAAGGCTGGGGCAGTGGGGATGGTGGGGGCTGGGGGGAGGTCAGGAGGGTGGAGGCAGCAAATGACAAGCTGAGATTCTAGAGCACAATTTTTAGGCCGCTTTCCTACTGATGACCATTTGCTTTGTTTCCTGAAGTTTTTCTTTTTAGGGATAAAATCCTAGAAATGGGGTTGCTGAGTCAAAGGGTTGGTGCACCTTTACTTTAATTAAATGTCACCAAACTAATTTCCAGAAGGGCCGTGATGAGATTTACATTTCTTGGGGTCCTGTAAGAAAATGCCTTTTCTCTACATCTTAACCAGCAGTAGGTACTATGGCTTTTTAAACCTTTTTTTTTTTTTTTTTTTTCCCTCCTGTCTGGTGGGTACCATGGGATTTCCCTGTATTCCTCTAATGTACTTTTTCCTGTTTTCCCCACAAATTTAATGGTCAATCTGTTAAAGCACTCCCCAACTGGGCCCTGGTGCCCTTTCTGACATCCCATCTTGCCACAAAACAAGACAAAACAAATGGCCTGAGCCAGTAGTGATACTGTTCCTGAAGCCGTTTTGGAGAGGAATTCCTCCTACGGTCGTGCCTCAGCAACTCTTGTCAGTACCTGGGGGAAATCTTTGCAAATCTTAGGAAGATGAAGCCACAGATGGATAACCTGTTTTTTTGTGGTTTTTTTTTTTTTTTTTTTTTTTGAGAAACTGCTTTTAAGTATCTGCTATTTTATTATTTTATTTTCATTTTTATTTGTTTTAAATGCCCGCTACTTTGAAGAAACACTAGATTGACAACAAAGTTGTCACAATGTGGGACTTTGAGCCACTTGGTGAAACCCTCACTGACTGGGGTTCTTGCCATTTCTCTTCACGTACAGAGATGCCTCTAGATGCCTCTACCTTGAGGGAAGCTACTGTCGCCCTAGGATTGTCTTGGTTGCAGGCTCTTCTGGCCTGGGGACAGGCTGGGAGGTCAGGGTGTGGGGTGTGGGCTCCTAGCTTGCAGTCTTTTCTCACAGCATCATTAAGTGGTACCTTTTCAAAGCAGAAATCACCACTCTGGGGACACGAGGGTCAGTGGTTGAATGTCTACCTTTGATTCAGGTCATGATCCCCAGGGTCCTGGGATCCAGTCCTGCATCGGGCTCCCGACATGGAGCCTGCTTCTCCCTCTGCCTGTGTCTCTGCCTTTCTCTATGTCTCTCATGAATAAATAAATAAAATCTTAAAACAAACAAACAAACAAACAAAGGGTAGCCAGGGTGGCTCAGTGGTTTAGTGCCCCCTTTGGCCCAGGGTGTGATCCTGGAGACCGGGGATCGAGTCCTGCTTTGGGCTCCTTGCATAGAGCCTGCTCTCACTCTGCCTGTGTCTCTGCCTCTCTCTGTGTCTCTCATGAATAAATAAATCAAATCTTTAAAAAAAGAAAAAAAAAAAGAGAAATCACCACTCTGGAATCTTTGAAAGGATTCAGTAGTATTTATTTAGTGCCACTAGCATTTATACGGGCCACAGGCCGGGCTAGGTGTGGCTGGAGAGGGAGGGAGGGGCTCTGATGGGGCCTGTGGGTGACATCGGCCCTGGGCTCAAGTGCGGCCTGGCAGGGGAGCCAGGAGACTGTCCCTGAGGGGACGGAGGCTAATGTCTCCCGTTCCTGCTTCCCTAGGCCTGGCACCCTGGGGGTGAGGAGTCAGAAGAGGAGAAAACTGGAGGGCGGTGTGGCGAGGGCACAGAGGTGGCAGATGGGTATGGTGCTGCGGTCGCCTGGGCCCGCGTGCGTGGGAGGGTGTGACATCGGGCAAGGGCTGGGCGGAGGTGTGCATGTGCGTGTGTGTGACGTCGGCACTGCATCTGTGGGTGACATCCTCCCTGCGTCTGTGTGGCACCACTGCCAGGTTCTTGTGTGATGCCATCGCCTGGTCTGTGTGATGTCACTGCATCTTCGTGTGACGCCACTGCGGTATCGCTGTCTCAGGTGAGAGATCAGGTGGGCAGGTGTGGGCCGGTGAGAAGGTGTCGGGGGTGCGGTGGGGTGGAGGGGAGGACGAGTGTGGGGTCCGGGCCGTGGGCGTGCGCGGGAGTCGGTGCGCGGGGTCCGCAGACTGGCCAGTCGGGGCCGCACCTCGGTCCTCAGGGGCCAGAGCCTCGTCAGCCACTAGGGCAGGAAGGAGATGGTAACACAATAGTCAGACAGACAGACGGAAGGACGAACCTTGCCCGGGCCCACCTCCTCCCACCGCAGGCCCCTTCTTGCTACCAAGGACTCTTGGGCTCTTTCGGGGTTCAGCCTCCCCATGAGACTCGGACCTGCTGAACCTCTCTGGGAGGGCGGGACTGAGACGTGGGCCTCCTCATTAGACAGATGAAGAGCCAGGGGTCAGAGAGGCCACCTTCCGGGCGCCCGGCCTCTGCTGCATTTTACCTTTGCTTCCCAAGGCCGGTGGGATCCTGGGAGTCTGCCCCAAAGCCCCTGTCTACACCCCTACCCCTCAGACAGGGCCTCGGTCTCCCTCCTTTGTCTCCGCAGAAACCCCCCAGGGCCAGCCCCTCACTCCTTCCCAGGAGGGTTTTTCCAAGGGGCCTGCCCCTCTCCACACACTCTCCCTGGTTCCCCTGTGCCCTGGAGACCGAGCCAGATCCTTTCTACCCGGCATTCAAGGCTCCACCCACTCTGTCCCTACCAGTCCTCTTCATGAGAAACTCAAACCCTGCCAAAGTCCCCCCAGATCTCGAGAGGCATGGCTTCACTTCACCCCTCCCCCTGCCTTCGCAGGAGCCGTCCTGCTGTCTGGGATGCCCTTCCCCCTCCTTGGCCTAGCAGAGGTTCTCGTGAGGGGTCAGGGGTTGGCTCAGACGCTGTTTCCTGGTCTGGGAGGAGGGGGCCTCAGCCAAGTGCTGCTTCCGCTGGCCCCCTCCCTTCCTTCCCCGGCTCTTCCCTGGGGCCAAGCCGCCTCACGTTCCTTGGCTGCCTCTGGCCCCCCTCCCTGGCTCCAGCTTGACCAGGATTCACCAGGCTCCGGGCCAGCCCTGACTTACATTCTTCGCCCGCTCCTGCCCACCAGCCTGCGGGGGGGGGGGAGGGGGGGGCCCTGGCCATTTCTCAGAGACTGAGGCTCCTAAGCCCCATCATCACATGCCTGGACAGCACAGTGGGCTTCGACCCCCCAACAGCGACCAGAGCGTGCCTGTGAACACCTGGGTCCCGTCCTGTCCTCCTCGGCTCACCACTGTCCCCGGGCTCCCCAGGTTCTCCCTGCTGTCACTGGCCCTGCCCAATCTGAGCCCCCTGCACCCCCTCCCTTCCTATTCAGCCCCCCCACCGCCAGCCACACCAGCCTCCTCACCGGCCGGTCCTGGTCCTGTCTCCGGGCCTTGGCATAGGCTGTGTTCTCTCTGCCTGGTTCACTCTTCGGGGGACCCCCCCCACCCCTGTGGTTCCTCCCTCACCTCGTCCTGTTCTCTGCTCCAACTTCACCCTCGTGCAGTGCAGAGAAGCCTCCCCGGCCCCTCACGCCGCCACGGGGCCCTGTGACAGCAGCTCATTCATCTGGTTGGTCCCCCAATTGCCCCCCAGCTAGACTGGGAGCCCCACAAGGGCAGCGGCTTCTGTGCCTATTCCTCCCGAGTCCTCCTCACCCAGCAGCTGCTCCAGACACACGGGTTGAGTAAAGGAACCGGATAGTGACGGCCATGAACTTGAGCCACACTCGCTGTGTGCCCGGCTCGGCTGGGAGCCAGGGCTGGTCTCCATCCTCAACCTTCCACACTGTACCTTTTGCCCCTAAACCAGTACTTCCTATGTGTCTTCACATCACCCGTGTGTGTCCGTGTCGGTGTCTGGGTTTAACTTAAATAAATCCATAGCCAGAGGACACAGTCTTACCGGGTGAAAAGGAAAACTAGTACATTTGCCATCAGGAGAAAATGACTTAAAGATGTCCAACGAAAAAGCGAGACGTGATTGGCGTGGGCTAACCCGCGAGTGGCTGGCCTCGCTGGGGCTCCAAGCCAGAGCTGATGGGCCCTTTCTCCCGGGAAGGTGAACCAAGGCTGGAGCCCAGGGAGCAGGAGGCCCTTCCTGAGACCCTGCAGAGAGGCTGCGGGAGGGGCCCTGCTTAAGTACTCATTGTTTTCTCGGTAGAGGGATGTCTTTTGGGGTAAACAATCTCAAGAGCTTCCCCTTTCTCTGCTGGGACGGGCCTGGGCTGGGAGCCTGGCTCTGGCCCTGACTCAGTGACGCAGGACCCCAGGCTGGTCACTTCCCTGGGGCCTCAGTTCCCTCCTCTGAGAAGTGGGGATAAGAATAGAACCTTCTTCCTTGCCATGATGGCTTTGGGCCAAGATAGAGAGAGGAAAACTGCTTAGAGCAGGGTCTTCTCTCCACCCTCTGGCTTCTCTCTCATCAAGCTGCTGGGGGGTGGGTGGGGGTGAGGGATTTCTCCCAGAAAGAGCCATCCGGAGTGAAGGGACAAGTTCCGCAAGGAGGTGAGCTCCCTTCCCTGTCAGAGGGGCTATGTAAGAAGAGGCAGAGGGGAAATGGAGCTGGAGGTGGAGGACCCCTGGGATTTGAAGACAGACCTCTGGAAGTCTGTTTGTCCCCGAAGCCTACATTTAAGGCTAAAATAAACCAGGGGGACAATAGCGTTGCTGGCAGAGCCCTGTTTGGCACAGGCTTGGGGTCGGAGGGATGTGACTTAAAATCCCAGGTGTCTCTGAGCCCTGAGTCCCAAACTGTGAATGGCAGTGCTCATCCCAGACTCCTTGGCCAGCGATGTGATCCTGAACCCCTGAACCGGGAGCATGGCCACCACCTGGGAGGGAGCACAGGATGTTCTTGGGGCGGTGGCCTGAGTCACCTTCCCTGTGATGCACATGCCGTGCTCTGGGAGGTGGTGGGGGAGGGGTGGTGGTGGGTGTTGGTGGTGCTGGCACTGAGTCCTGAACTGGGTGTACGCCGACGGGTGCCCTGGTGCGCCCTGCTGCAACCCCCGGCCCCTTGGTTTAGGCATTTGTGGACAGCACTTTACAGTTAGCAAAGAGTTTCTGTGCCCTTGATTTCGGAGACCTCCATTTTTGTAGAGGTAGAAAGAGAGGCTCAGAGGGGAGGGGTGAGAGGCCCAGGGTCTTCAGCACGCTGTCCCTCCTCCTTTCCACTGCTCCAGCCACCCTCCCCAGCCACATCCTCCAGCACAAAGGCCTCCTTCCCACCAAAGCCCTCTCTTGCCTGCCTGGACCCCAATATGCTTGGGTTTGTGTCTCCAGCTCTGCACTCCCCAGCTGGGTTATCTGGGCCACGATGCACACCCTCTCCGTGCCTCACTTATTTAGTCTGGAAAGCGCCAATAACAGTGGCTCGCCCACTGATTAGGGTTGTGAGCATTGGGTGAGTTAATCTTGCAGAGTGAGTTCAACTGTGAACTCACAGTTAAGCACCTCAGCACCACACTCGGCCGCAGCTCTTGGTCTCTCTTTTTTTGTGGCTCCTTCATTGTTTCTCTCACCCCCTATTCAGGGAGTTTAATGAACCGATCTGTGTGGGTCTTGGTCACTGCTGTGTCCCTAGGACCCAGCATAGGGCCTGGTATACAGCAGGCAGTCAATTAAGGAAGCAGCAAGTAGGAGATGAGCCTCCCTCCCCCCTTAGTCCTGTTCCGAGCCTCCTCTGAAGCCCTGAGACTGAACCATCTCAGTCTGCCCAGTGTCTCACCTGGATGGGGCTACAGCATTGGCTGCAGGGGGCCTCTGGGACTCCAGGATCCTTCTCTTGAATTCCTCCAGGCCAGCTGGGTCTGCCGCGAGAGGGACGAGTCAGCTCCAACCAACTGCCTCAACCCTGGGCTAGGGATGGGCTGGTAGCCCCTATAGCAGGGCTGAGACGGGGTAAGAAGTAGAAAGGACCATCCCGACCCCCTTCCTGGCCCTGCCTTCTGTTACTCACCAATGGGCTGGGGGTTGGGGGCAGGGCCCGCAGGTCTTGGTATAGGTATCGGCTGTGACTGTGGGAGGAAAGATGGAGAGAGGTTGGCAGAAGCTGGGACCCTTGTACCAGAGTGCCAGGGAGGCTCCCCTCCTCCATGCCCTTCAATACCTGAGTCTGAGCTCCTTCCAGGGCAGATACTGGAGAAAGACACCCACACTAATGGATGTACAACCACCTGCACCCACCTCCCCACAAAGGACTGGGGACCCCAGGGACTGGCTTTCCTTGGAAGGTCCCCCAGAGACCCTGCCGTGACCTGCTCCAGTCTCCGCTATAGTCTTAGTTCCAACCCAGTCCCAATTCCTGACCCTAACAGAGTTCACCCACCCAACACCCAGCACAGCCCCCTTCGAGGTTGAAGCTGACCCACTCTGTAAATCAGCTGCCTTCCCTCCCACAACCCTGTGCCTGAAATCCAAAACCAGCTCTAAACTCAATCACCTGACATCTAATCCCTACATGAAAACAGAACCTTCCTTAGAATCAAACTCCGACCTAAACCCAATCCTAATGACAAACCTGATTTAACTATAACTTTATATCTAACTCTGACCCAACGCATTCCTTAGACCTGGCTGCTATGAAAAGTGCACCCCCATCCTCCTTCCCGCAGCCCAGTCCTGGGCTCCACCATGGCCACCCATAAACACCTTCCCAGCACCATGCTCATCCCAACTCAGCCTTAGACCCTAGCCTCTACCCCATATGGAACCCCAAACCAGCCCCACTCCAAGATCAGCATCTGTACAGTTTCTTCTCAACACCCAGCCCTGACCCTCACCCTGTCCCAGGTTCCCTACCCTAACTCAGGGTCACCCAATCCTTCATTTCAAATATATCCCGACGTCAGCCCGATTTCATCCATTTCTCAGTCAGCTGCCCTAAACCAAAACCAACTTCAACTGCTGACCCGTGGTCAACACCGATCTCAATCCTAATGCCCATGAAATTCTAAGTTCACCTTTGGCCCCAAACTTCTAATCATCTCTAGACCCACCAGCCACCTACACTCACCTGAGCTTCGACTCCAGCTTTGGTGCTTCTACACAACCCAACTGCAGAGCCACTGACAACCTACACCCAAAGCTAGACTCACCGGCCGCCCTGCATGTGACCCCTGATCTACCTTTCAAGCTTTCCTCACGATCCAAACTCAACACAACCCCAGTTCTAAGACTGATGTAATCTTCAATGGAGCCCTAACTCCAACTCAAACCGACTCTGAACACAGCATTCCCAAGAACTCACCTTGATACAAACACAGACTCTGCTCCACACCAAGCCTTCCTCTACACCAGCCTTAATCTTCAGTCTAACTGCCAACCTAAGCCTTCAACTCAGACACATCCCAACCCTGACACGAATACTCCACGAATCACCAGTCCTCACCCTGAATGAATTTTGAGGCCCACCAGCCACCCCAAACTCAATCTCAATCCTTAATCCTCTCTCAGTGTCATTCTAAACCACCCCAATCCTATGTCAGTGAAACTCTCAAGTGAGTTAACTCACCAGACCTAGACCGGGAAGCCCAACTCAAACCCAAGTTAGACATCACCACCAACATGGCCCCCAGACCCGACTCCAATGCAACCTGAATTCAGGGCCCTCTCGCCCACCTTGGCCTTGATGCAGGTGTCCAAGGCGGAGTTGCTGACGGCCAGCTGCATTCTGAGCTGCTCTGCGTCCCGCTTCTTCTCCTCCAGCTCCTTCGCCAGGGTGTCTCTCTCCTTCCGCAGCGTTGCCTTCTCCTCCAGCGCTAGCTGTGTCTGCCGGGCGCATTCAGCCTGGAGCTTGGCCTCCCGGGCCTGGGCCTCCTTCTCCAACTTCTCCTTGGCCTCCTGACTTGCCTTCAGGGCCTGCTCAACCTCCAGCTTCTGGCGCTGGATGTCCGCGTTCTCGCGGGCCACACGCTCTATGCCGGCCCGCAGGCTCCGGGCCAGCTCCTCCACCTTGGTGCTCATGAGGGTGGGCATGTGGTCGCAGCTTCTCCGGATGGAGGTTATTTCTGAGCCCAGAGGATGGTACAGATTATAGCTCATGGTGTCCAGGGTGCGTGGGATAATGGAGTCCCTCCAGAGGTTACGCAGCTCCGTCTCAAACTTGTCCTTGTCCAGCGGGAGGCAGAGGGTCTGCACCTTTTGCAAGCGATCCTCAGCCAGCTGTCGCTCCTGCCGCTGCTGCTCCCGGGCCTTGCCACACTCGGCCAGCTGCTCCTCCACCACGCGCTTGCTCAGCACCAGCGCCTCCTTGTCTTTAGTGCACACTTGCTTCTCCTTTGCCACCTCCATTTCCAGCGTCTTGGCCTTCTGGTTCAGCATGAGGAAAAGGGCTACAGGTACAGGATAATAAATCTCAGGAAGGTTGTGGGTAGCCAAGACACCGGGTGGGGAATCTACCACCCTTGCTCCCTAACACCCAGACCACTCACCATTACAGCTCTTGTTGGTCTCCTTAAGTTGTTCTTGGCACTGCTTTTCACTCAAGATGATGGCCACCATGTACCGCTGGTTGTTCATGTAGACCACCTAACCGGATGGGACACAGGTCAGAGCTCACAGTCTGCCCCCTGCGGGTCCCCTTGCTCCTGGTTTGCCCAGACCCTCTGGGCTGAGGGCTCAGATTCCACATCCAGGTGGCCTGGGTTGGCCCAGTTCACAAGGGCATGCTCCTTTATAGGGGATGCTGGCTGGATCTTCAAAAGTTGTTACAGTTAGGGGCACCTGGGTGGCCCAGTTGGTTAAGTGTCTGCCTTTGGCTCAGGTCATGATCTCCAGGTCCTGGGATCAAGTCCTGCCTTGAGCTCCCTGCTCAGTGGGGAGTCTGCTTCTCCTTCTCCCTCTGCCCCTCTCCCTGCTCATGCTCTCTCTCTCTCTCATAAATTTAAAAAAAAAATTGTTTTAAAGTTGTTATAGTTAATACTATTTGGCAATGATAAAGAAGAAAGCACTGATACACACTACAACTTGGATGAACCTTGAAAACATTAATTCAGGGATCCCTGGGTGGCGCAGCGGTTTGGCGCCTGCCTTTGGCTCAGGGCGTGATCCTGGAGACCCGGGATCGAATCCCATGTCGGGCTCCCGGTGCATGGAGCCTGCTTCTCCCTCTGCCTGTGTCTCTGCCTCTCTCTCTCTCTCTGTGACTATCATAAATAAAAAAAAACAAAAACAAAAAACATTAATTCACATTTGTGGCCAATGACTTTTTGACAACAATGCTGTTATGAACTGAATTGTGCCCCCCTCATTCATGTGTTGAAGTCTGGACCCCCAGGACCTCAGAATGTGAGAGATAGGGTCTTTAAAGATGGGATTAAATTAACATGAGGTCATGAGGGGGGCTCTAATCCAGGATGATTGGTGTCCTTATAAGAGGGAATTTGGACACCCAGAAATGCACAGAGGGAAGATGATGTGAAGACACAGTGAGAAGGTGGCTATCTACAAGGCAAGGAGGGAGGCCTGGAACAGACTCTTCCTTCCTAACCCTCCAAAGGAACTCACATCTTGACCTCGTGTGTGTGCAAAAACAAATTTCTATTGTTCAAACCACCCAATTTGTGGCAGCCCTAGAAAATTAGGCAAAATCATTCCATGGGGGAAAAAGTCTTTTTTTTCTTTTTGGAAAAAGTCTTTTCAACAAATGGTGCTGGCACAGCTGGATCTCCACATGTTAAGCAATGAATTTGGACCCTTACCTCACACCATATACAAATATTAACTCAAAATGGCTCAACGACCCAAATGTAAGAGCTAAAGTCATAGAACTCTTTAGAAGAAAACATAGGTGTTAACTCTGCATGACCTTGGATTTGGCAATAGTTTCTTAGATGTGATACCAAAAACACAAAGAGAAAAACTAATCAATTGGACTTTGTTAAAATTAAAAACTTTTGTGCTTTAAAATTTTCCTTTTTTTTTTAAGATTTTATTTATTTATTCATGAGAGACCCAGAGAAAGGCAGAGACATAGGCAGAGGGAGAAGCAGGCTCCTAGTGGGGAGCCTCATGTGGGACTCAATCCCAGGACCCTGGGACCATGACCCTAGCCAAAGGCAGACATTCAACCACTGAGCCACCCAGGTGTACCTAAAGAATTCTACCAAGAAAGGGAAAAGACTGTTAAATCACTGTGTTGTAGACCTGAAATTGATGTAACGTTGTGTGTCAACTATACTTCAGTTAAAAAAAAGGTAGAAAGGGAAAAGACAACCCATAGATGGGAGAAAATATTTCCAGAGAATGTATCTGATGATAGGATTAGTATCTAGAATATACAAAAGTAAACTCTTATGGATCAATAGTAAAAAGATAACTTAATTGAAAAAATGGGCCAAGTATCTGAAATATTCCTTCAAAGAAGATACACATGTGGTTGACGGGCACATCAAAGAATATTCACCATCATTAGTCATCAGGGAAATGCAAACAAAAACCACCATGAGATTCGTCTTCCAACCAGGAGGATGGTTATAAATGAAATGGAAAACAAAAACAGAGAGTAACACGCATTGGTGAGGCTGTAGAGAAATGAGAAATTCCAGGTAGTACTGGTTGGAATATAAAAATGGGGCAGTGGGGGATCCCTGGGTGGCTCGGCGGTTTAGCGCCTGCCTTTGGCCCAGGGTGTGATCCTGGAGTCCCGGGATCGAGTCCCACGTCGGGCTCCCTGCATGGAGCCTGCTTCTCCCTCTGCCTGTGTCTCTGCCTCTCTCTCTCTCTCTCTCTCTCTCATGAATAATTAAATAAATAAATCTTTTTAAAAAATGGGGCAGTGATTTTGGAAAACAGTCTGGCAGTTCCACAAAATGTCACACAAAGAATTACCATGTGACCCAGCAATTCCACTCTTGGGTATATACCCAAGAGAAATTGAAGCATAGGTCCACATGAAGACTTTTACATGCATGTTTATAACAGCACTAGTCACAATCACCCAAAGGTGGGAACAACCCAAGCATCCATCAACAGGGGAACGGACAAAATGTGGTCCATCCACAGAATGGAATATTACTCAGCCATAACAAGGAACGAAGGGAGCCCTGACACACACTACAACATGGGTGAGCCTTCCAGACATCATGCTGAGTGATAGAAGCCAGACCCAAAAGGACACCTGTTGTAGGAATTTATACAAAACATCCAGAACACAGAAGGACACCTTATGACCCCATTTATATGAAACATCCAGAACAAAATTCATAGAGACAGAAATCAGTGGTTGCCAGGGGCTGGGGGAGGGCGCAGGATGGGGAATGGCCGCTCATGGAGACAGGGCTTCTTTTTTAGAGCAATGAAATGTTCTAAAACCAATTGTGATGATCACCCAGCTCTGTGAAGGTGCTACAAATGATTGAACCGTACACTCTTAATGGATGAGCTGTAGAGCATCTGAATTGTATCTCAATAAAGCTGTTTTAATTTTTTAAATTTTTAAAATATTTTTTAAATATATTCGAGAGAGAGAGAGAGAGAGAGAGAGAGGCAAAGAGACAGGCAGTGGGAGAAGCAGGCTCCATGCAGGGAGCCCTATGTGGGACTCGATCCCGGGACTCCAGGATCATGCCCTGGGCTGAAGGTGGGTGCCAAACCACTGAGCTCCCTGGGCGTCCCAATAAAGCTATTTCTAAAGGAAGTTCTTACAATTCGACAAGGTGTGTTTTCCAAACTGTGGAACAGAATCCTCTGTAGAAATATTGCAAGTAAAGCGATGAAGAATGCAGTGGGTTGGCCTTTCTGTCATTCCTTGTCCTTATACCTTTGGAAGCTGGCCCTATGCTCATGACCCCGGGGTTAGGGGGAAGGCAGAAATAGCTCTGGAAGTTCTAGTGATTTTTGTTCTCAAAAAGCCACAGAAGAGGAAGATCTGTAGGTTTCAACAAAATGAGTTGGATCCAAACATGAGATGAGAAAGAGGCTTTCTTCCTGTAGGAGGAAGTGAAAAAAGGAATGAGGCCTGGGACCTCCTTTTTTGTTTGTTTGTTTTTGGAAGATTTTATTTATTTATTCATGAGAGACATAGAGAGAGAGACACAGAGACACAGGCAGAGACAGAAGCAGACTCTATTCAGGGAGCCTGATGTGGGACTCGATCTCCGGACTCCAGGATCACACCCTGAACTGAAGGCAGGCACTCAACCGCTGAGCCACCCAGGCATCCCAATGATGAGATATTTCTAAAATGCACACCCAGCATAAGGCAGATAGGAGCTATTCGTCCTTCTTACTGAGTAAGAACCAAAGACTGATTTTTTATTTAGCCAGCTCTTATTCATAGCTGGTATGTGCTGGCACATTCTGAGCACGTTATGCATATTAAATCACGGGCCCACAGTGATGCCAATCCACAGTCAGTTAAACTTAAGTTCCAGATAAATAAAGAGTAAATTATTTTAGGATGAGTGCGTCCTCAGGGCACCTGGGTGGCTCAGTGGTTGAGCATCTTCCTTCAGCTCAGGTTGTGATCCGGGGTCCTGGGATCAAGACCCACATCAAGTTCCCCACTGGGAGCCTGCTTCTCCCTCTACCTACGTCTCTGCCAGTCTCTGTGTCGCTCATGAATAAATAAATAAATAAATAAATAAATAAGTAAAGGTAAATGTGTCCCCAGTATTGTGTGGGAAATACTTGTACTATCACAATAAGCATTGCTTATCCACATGGGCTCCGCGCATGCAATATAGAGCCTGTGACTGTCTCTGGCTCACGGACGAGGGAACCGAAGCTCGGTTGGATGATGTGACCAGCCCAGAGTTCCCAGGGTGAGCGTCCGGCCTGAGGCCTTACCCGGTCAGCCTGGCACTGGCGGAAGCTGGCGTTGATCCGGTCCAGGTCTCGGCGGGCATTCAGCAGCAATTGCATGATGGTCTCCTTGGCGCGGGAGGTGAGGTTGAGCTCCTTGGACAGGTTGGCCTGGGAGGCCGTGAGCCCCACGACCTGGCTGTACAGGCCCTCGGCCCGGCGCTCGGTGGCCTGCAGGTTGGATTCTGTGCTCACATGCACGTTGCCGTAGACCATGAAGAGGACGAGGCCCAGGATGATGAGAAACTGGATGAGCGACACGAAAAGGAAAAAATAGCGCAGGTAGTACCAGCAGCCCCGGGGGCTGCCCCCTGCCCGCGCGTAGGCTCCTCCGTGCTCCACCGGCAGGCCCATCTCGCCCGACCGCTGCCTGGTCACCCGCGCTGCTCAGCCCTGCGGCCTGCTCTGGGTGGCGGCAGCTGCCCCTCTGCACCCTGCCCCGACGGGGGGAGTGTTTATATTACTCCTCTTAATACTTCCTCTGCCTGGCTCCTTCCTGACCGGGAGGAAATGAGGGCTGTGGGTTATCACAACACTCCCACCCTGGCTGTGAAGGGAGGGCTGCGGCGGTGCTTCTGGCCTTCTGGTGGCCACTGGGTGGGGCACCGGCTGGGTGGCAGCGCTTGCTCGGCCACCCCGAGCCTCAGTTTCTCCCCTGCCCTTGCTCTGTGTCAAGTGCAGTTCTCGGCACTGGCTGCATAGTATCTCCTGTCGTGGCCCCTGTCTTGTGGAGAAGGAAACTGAGGCACAGGGAGGCAAAGGGACTGTGGTGAGTCTCCCACCGGTGGTTCGCAGAGCTGGCCTTACCTCCTGGTGGACTAGCTACAGATGTGTGGCCACCGTGTGAGCCAAGTCAGGTGGAGCGCTTGGCCCAGAGCCAGGCACGCGGTAGGTGTGCATTAGCGGGGCTCTTCACAGAGGGCGGATGCATGGGTGGCAGTGGCCGAGGCCCCCTGGGCTGTCTGCCCATCCGTTGCCCTGTTTGAAAAGGTGCTGTGTTAAGTACTCCTCGAACAGCAGCATAAGCAGCGGTGAACTTGGAGCTGAGACAGCAGGCTTGGCCCAAGGGAGCTCAAGGGAGGGGCTTCTCCTGTCTGTTCTCAGTTTCCCCTTCTGTGAGATGGGTATCCCTGTGGGATCCCTTGGTTACAGGGCCAGGGAGGGGGGTTTTAAGAAAGGGCTTGCTGTTTTGTTATTACTAGCATTTCCTCCTGGAAGTGTTATTTCTGGGCTCTGTGCGACAGTGAGTGGGAAGTGCCAGATAGGTGGGGGGTTGAGCTTCACTGGGGGTCAGCCCTTGGGGTGGGCAAGAGGGGGATTTGAGGACCAAGGAGCAAAGGATTCTGAGTGTGCCCTCCTGGCTATCCCCCCAGAACCAGGAACTCCAGGAAAACCCTCCATGCTGGTTGAGGTGTCAGCGTCAGACCCTCAGGGAGACAGAGTGGGACACAGCCCCTAGTTCCTTGGGGTCAAGGCTGGTAGGAGGGAGGGATGGGGGCTGATGGCAAAGAGGCCAGCGTGTGGAGAGGATGCTGGACAAAAACACCATTGCTGTACGCTGCTTTGGGGGGCTCAGTAGGGTGAAGGGTGCCTTGTGGAGAACCATCCCCCCATCATCCAGGTTAATGGAGTGGGGGGTAGTCGACAGCAGAGAGGGGGTCCTCCAGGATGGTGTTCATCAAAGAGGCAGGAGTTGAGCTGGGAAGGAGGAAGTTCCCAGGGGTAGGCAGGAAACCCCAGTCTGACCTTTGGCCTTTGCAGCTACCCAGTGATTCCTGATTCCGGACCCTTCCCAGAGCCTAGCTAGGGGGGAGGAGGGTTGGGGGCTGCAAGTGGTGCCCAACCAGCTATTTCTCTGGGTTGGCCAGGCCCACCCAGAGTCCCCTTGAGCAGGAAGGGGGGAGGACATCTTCCATCTTTGCTAATGGGGGCCATGTAGGCAGAGTGACTACGTGGTTTTAATTTAGGCTCTGGAGTTAAGTTCTGGCTGTGCCACCTATCACCATGTGTCCTCAGACAAGTGATTTTCCTTCCTTAAGTCTCAGTTTTCTCCCGTCTAAAGTGGAGGCAACATGGCCAGTCATGAAATACTTGTCACAGCATCTATCACTGTGACAGACAGTAACCCCCTTAATAAATGGGGTTACTTTAATAAATGGGGGTATTTTTAAGGCACGAGAGGCAGGATCATGTGCAGCCTCTGATGCCAGGTTGTGAAATTGATATGTAGGGGAGGGACACTGCCTCCAAGTAGTGGTCCTTGAGGTCTGTGGGGGATGCTTAGACATGGGGGCAGTGCCTGGGTCAATACCAGTAGGTGTGACAGTCTTGGTGTGTAATTAAGATCCTATCTATTCTCTGTGATATATTGAAAATGTTGCATATATGTATATGAACATGATATCTGTTGTCAAGGAAAAAGAAAGGCAACCATAATTTCCCAGAAAATTAAAAAGCCACCCTAGATCCAATGGTACAGTTTTGAGTAATTGTCACAGTGTAAGAAAATTTTATTTTTTAATTATTTTATTAATTAATTAATTTATTTAAAGATTTTATTTATTTATTCATGAGAAACACACAGAGAGAGGCAGTGACATAGGCAGAGGGAGAAGCAGGCTTCCTGAGGGGAGCCCGATGTGGGACTAGATCCTGGGACTCCGGGATTATGCCCTGAGCCAAAGGCTCAACTGCTGAGCTACCCACGCGTCCCTATTTATTTATTCTTAAAAGATTTACTTATTTATTTGGGAGAGAGAGAGAGAGAGAGAGAGAATATAGAGGGAGAAGCTGACTCCCTGCAGAGCAGGGAGCATGATATGTGGCTTGATTCCAAGACCCTGAGATCATGGCCTGAGCTAAAGGCAAATGCTCAACTGACCAAGCCACCCAGGTGGCCCTGTTCTTTTAATTTTTAAATTACTTAATTAATTAATTTGAGAAAGAGAGAGAGTGAGCTTATTTGTGTGAGTGGGGTGGAGGGGCAGAGGGAGAGGGAGACAGAGAGAATCTTTTTTCTTTTTGTTTTTTTTTTAAGATTTTATTTATTTATTCATGAGAGATATAGTGAGAGGGGCAAAGACATAAGCAGAGGGAGAAGCAGGCTCACTTTGGGGAGCCTGATGCGGAACTCCATCCCAGGACCCCAGGATCATAATGGAGCCAAAGGCAGATGCTCAACCACTGAGCCACCCAGGTATCCCCTACAGAGAGAATCTTAAGCAGGCTCCATGTATGAGGATCAATCTCATGACCCTGAGATCATGACCTGAGCCAAAATCAACAGTCAGGGGGATCCCTGGGTGGCTCAGCGGTTTGGT
This sequence comes from Canis lupus dingo, assembly GCF_003254725.2. Taxonomy (NCBI): domain Eukaryota; kingdom Metazoa; phylum Chordata; class Mammalia; order Carnivora; family Canidae; genus Canis; species Canis lupus. The sequence goes on along the minus strand of NC_064262.1, from coordinate 45,670,465 downwards.
GCCTGCCTTTGGCCCAGGTTGCGATCCTGGAGTCCCGGGATCGAGTGCCGCGTTGGGCTCCCAGCATGGAGCCTGCTTCTCCCTCTTCCTGTGTCTCTGCCTCTCTCTCTCTCTCTCTCTCTCCCCCCCCCCGTCTATCACGAATAAATAAATAAATCTTAAAAAAAAAATCAAGGGTCAGACGTTTAACCATCTGAGCCATCCAGGTGCTCTAGAAACAGAGTTTTAAATATACGCACTGATGTCATTTGTATCAAGCTCAAAGACAATATTTTTTTTTAAAGATTTTATTTATTTATTCATGAGTGACACAGAGAGAGGCCAAGCCCTTGACTCAGGATCACAACCTGGGCCCAAGGCAGATGCTCAACCACTGAGCCACCCAGGTGCCCCTCAAAAACAGTATTCTATCTTTTTTTGGTAATTTGACCTCACATCTTTGATTTGCAATGTTTCTTTTCAGAATAGTTTGTTTTATTAGCTAGGTCTTTTTAAGTGGAAAAAGTAATGATGAAACTTCCTGTTTTTGCTCAACATTATGTCTTCAAGACTTATTGATTGCTTTTGCCTGAGGCTTAGGTTTTCATCACATACGTTACCATAGTAACTATCAATAGGCAATTTAGATTGTTTCTAAGTTTTTTGTTTCAGTGAACAAAATAAGATTTGATATCCAAATCCCCACAAATGAAACTGCTGGGTCCCGAAGCAGTCACATCTTCTATTTTGACAGCTAGTCAACAATTTGTCCTCCAGAGGTAGTTTCCATTGACATTCCTGCCAGCAGTGTCTAAAATCTCTAAAAACAGACTCTTTGAACACATTTGCCTGTGTCCCTGTCCAGAAAACCCCAGAGGGAGGAAATAAGTGACAGATCTTTGGATTCTTATGAGGTTAAATGCATTGGTCCTGATGGGAGCATTTGGTTTTTTCCTGAAAACAATTTGTCATGTTCACAGGAAATTTTGCGCATGAACCCCTCTGAATTCCCTTGGAGGGTCATCACAAAATCTGGCTTTGATTTTAAATTTCTGTTTGTTTGTTTTCTAAGTTATTTTTATCTATTTATTTTTTTAAGATTTTATTTATTTATTCATGAGAGAGACACAGAGAGAGGCAGAGTCACAGGCAGAGGGAGAAGCAGGCTCCCTGCAGGGAGCTGGACTCAGATCCCAAGACCCAGGGATCATGATCTGAGCCAAAGGCAGACACTCAACCACTGAGCCACCCAGGCGTCCCTGTTAGTTTTCTAAATTAAAAACAATCAATTTGGTTTTATGTGTTTGGGCACAGAAGGGAAAAGTGTTATGAGGAAGTCAACTTCGTCTCATTACCTAAAACTGACACTGAAATTCTCAAGGAGACACAGGATTTTTAAAAACTCTCACAGAGGGGTGCCTGTGTGGTTCAGCAGGTTGAGTGTTCACCTTCAGTTAAGTGTCCGCCTTTGACTCAGGTCCTGACCTCAGGGTCCTGGAATCGAGCCTCACCTCTGCTCCCTGCTGAGCCGGGAGTCAGCCCCTCCCCTCCACCCTCCCTCATGCTTGCTCTCTCTCTAAAATAAATAAATACAATCTTAAATTTTTCTTTAAAGATTTTATTTATTTATTCACGAGAGAGAGAGAGAGAGGCAGAGGCACAGGCAGAGGGAGAAGCAGGCTCCATGCAGGGAGCCTGATGTGGGACTCGATCCTGGGATTTCAGGATCACACTCCAGGCTGAAGGCGGTGCTAAACCGCTGAGCCATCAGGACTGCCCTAATCTTAAAATTTTTTATTTTTAAAGATTTTATTTAGGGGCACTTGGGTGGCTCAGTGGTTGAGCGTCTGCCTTGGGCCCAGGTTGTGATCCTGAGTCCTGGGCTTGAGTCCCACATCGGGCTCCCTGCAGGGAGCCTGCTTCTCCCTCTGCCTGTGTCTCTGCCTCTATCTCTGTCTCTCATGAATAAATAAATAAGATCTTCTAAAAAAATAAAGATTTTATTTATCCATTTGAGTGAGAGAGAAAGAGGGAGAGCACAAGCGAGAGAGGGAGGGAGGGACAGAGGGAGACAGACTCTCCGCTGAGCTGAGCAGGGAAGCGTGGGGGCTCCATCCCAGGACCCTGGGATCATGACCTGAACTCAAGGCAGATGCTTAAATGACTGAGCCACCCCAGTTGCCCCAAATAAATAAAATCTTAAAAAAAAACCCTCTCCAAACCAGAACTCTCACAGAACTTTAGGGAAGTCCTTAAGTGATATTTCCGGTGAAAGAAAAATTTCAGCGAGGTCCAAAAAACCATCCATTTTTATATCAATGTGTTTGGTTAAATTCAAATGAAATCACGTTTTGAGCTTTTGGAGGTGACAGAGGAAGCAAAGAGAACCCGTCAGAGATGTTACCGGCTGGTAAAAGCTCCCTACTTTCTTGCTTGGGGTTGGGGGTGTGAGTGGGGTCAGGCTGCTGCTGTGGGTGCTCCCTGCCTACAGCTGCACCAGGCTTCCCTTTTTTATCCTCCCCCCCTCCACTGTCAGGGCAGCCACGCGGTGGGGGGGTGGGGTCCAAAGTAACAAGGATGGGGAAACCAAGGCAGGGGCCTAGGAGGTTGTGCTGGGGATAGGGGTGGAGACAGATAAACAGAGACAGAGACTCAGTGACAGAGAGACAGAGACTTTGAGTAGTAATTAAAGTGGGAGGCAGAATGGAGTAAGGGCCTGCCAAAGGCTGGGGGTGAGGAGGCAGGTCCCACCAAGGAGCGCTATTTACTTCCCTGAGCAGCTGAGGGAGCCTCAGAGCAAATGGGGGTGGGGCGCCTGGGCTTCTTCTCCCTAAGTCACCCTCAGTCTGCACCCACTCCCTGTCCTATGGCCTCCCTGGGAGTTCAAAGCCCTCAGCCTGTGTCCTCTCTATTTTTCCAGTTCTTTCTGACACCAGATCTAACTGTCCCCTTCCTGCTCACACACCTGCCTTGGCTCCTTATTCCCTCCAACCTCGAAACGGATTTTCAGAGGTCCGGTGGCATGGCCAAGATGAAGCCACCCGAGTCAGTGGAGAACAATGATAATGTGTGAGGTCCCATTTACAACCCTGAGCCCAGCTCTTTGACCCTGGGATCCCACAGCTGCACAGCGAAGGGGTGTTAAATCAGACAAAGCAAAGTCATTCTCCTGGTCTCCAGCTCTGCCTGGCTCCAGAAGAAGCCACTTCCTGCTCACTTCAGGATTGACGCCAGAGGTGGGGGTGAAGGTGGTGGTGGGGTTTGATTTCAGTCCCACCCTTAGTCTCTCAAGCTCTGAGCCCTTGGGAAGCAACGGGGTGTGCAAGGTGGGGCGACCCCTGGTGGCTGTTAGTAGAACTAAGCGGTTAGACCCCGCCGCCTCGCTTCTCCTTGAGCGTTGACCTTCCAGTTGCCCCTCCAGGTGAGCCCCTCCCAGGTAAAGACCCAGATCTGGTACCTCCAAGCCCCAGGCCGGTAGGGGAGGGATAATGAGCAAGACTGGATGAGGTGGGGGGAAAGAGTTCCAATGGCTTCCACCCCGCCTCAAACACCAGCCTCTTAGGAATTTTTAGAAACAGATTTTAATTATTTTAAAGGTAATAGATGTGCATGATTTTAAATGCAAACTTTACAAAATGGTATACAAATATGAGACTGCACCCACCCACCCCACCCCACTCTCACCCCTGTAGTTCCTGCCCCAGGGTAAAGGTGTCTTCCATCCCTGCATTTTAGCAAATGCACACAAATGGTCACTTTACTGCTTTTTACATTAATGTTGTCAGAGGAGATTTGCTTTGGCCCCTTTGACATATTGTATCTGTGTTCCACCACATGGATGGACGGACACTCATGGAAACAGTCACCAACTGGAGGACATTGAGGTGGTTTCCAATTTTTTGTAATTACCAAGATATGATAATAAATGTCCTCATTCTCTTCCCTACTCTTAACCTTTGTCTCATTTTTGAAAGTCAACTTTTAATTTTGGAATAATTTTAGATTTACAGAAAAGTCACAAAGATAGTACAGAGTCCCTGAATGGCCCACACCCAACTTCTTCCGTGGCTAAGCTATTTTACACTATGGTTCACTCGTCAAAATGAAGAAACTAACCGTAGGACATTAAATTAACTAATTCTAGATTTTAGTTTTTATTTTTTAAAAGATTGTATTTATTTATTCATGAGAGACACACACACAGAGGCAGAGACACAGGCAGAAGGAGAAGCAGGCTCCATGCAGGGAGCCCGATGTGGGACTCGATCTGGTGACTTCAGGATCATGCCCTGGGTTGAAGGCAGGGGCTAAACCACTGAGCCACTCAGGCTTCCTAATTCTAGATTTTATTGGATCTTCTCACTAAATGTTTTTCTGTGGCAGGATCCAACCCAGGGTTCTGCATTGTATTTGGTCCATTATTTTCTTTCTTTCTTTCTTTCTTTCTTTCTTTCTTTCTTTCTTTCTTTCTTTCTTTCTTTCTTTCTTTCTTTCTTCTTCTTCTTCTTTTCTTTCTTTCTTTCTTTCTTTCTTTCTTTCTTTCTTTCTTTCTTTCTTTCTTTCTTTCTTTTTCTTTCTGACTTTATTTATTTATTCATGAGAGACACAGAAAGAGAGGCAGACAGACACAGGCAGAGGGAGAAGCAGGCTCCATGCAATGAGCCTGATGCGGGACTTGATCCAGGGAATACAGGATCACACCCTGAGCCAAAGGCAGACGCCCAACCACTGAGTCACCCAGGCATCCCTCTTCTCTTTCTTTCTTTCTTTCTTTCTTTCTTTCTTTCTTTCTTTCTTTCTTTCTTTCTTTCTTTCTCTCTTTCTTTCAAGATTTTATTTATTTATTTTAGAGAGAGAACAAGAGGGAGCAGAGAGAGAGGGACAAGTTGACTCTGCCCTGAGCGCAGAGCCCCATGTGAGGCTAGATCTCACAACACTGAGATCATGACCTGAGCTGAAACCAACAGTTGAATGGTTAACGGACTGAGCCACCCACCCATAAATAAATAAAAATTTATTTATTTTTAAGTAGCCTCAGTGCCCTACATGGGGTTTGAATTCACAACCTTGAGATCAAGAGTTGCACACTCCTTGGACTAAGGCAGCCAGGTGTCCCTGGTCCATCATTTTGTACACATGTAAATATAGTCGTAAAAAATTTCTAGAAGGGGAATTGATGGATCAAAAGATTCATGCATTTTTAATTTTGAGAGGTTCTAGAAAATTGCCCTTCCAAGTGGTTGTACCAATAAGCAGTCTCACCAGCACCATGTGGGATTATTTATTTCTCCACAGCAGTGCCAGCCCAAGGTATTTTGTAATTTGTTTTTGTTTTTATCTTTGCCAGACTAATGGGTACAGAGTGGTACCACATTGTTTCATTTTGCATTTCTTTTCCAGAAGTGAGGTTGGGTACTTTAAAAACATTTTTTTATTGCAATGGGGACGCCTGGGTATCTCAGTGATTGAGCATCTGTCTTTGGCTCAGGGCATGATCCCAGAGTTCCAGGATCGAGTCCCACATGGGGCTCCCTGCATGGAGCCTGCTTCTCCCTCTGCCTATGTCTCTGCCTTCTCTCGGTGTCTCTTATGAATAAATAAATATAATCTTAAAAAATTATTTTGACTGTCTATATTCTTTGTCCATTTTTCTACTGAGCTGTTTTTTGAAAAATTAATTTATAAGAGTTCTTTATGTAATAAGGAAATTAATTTATTCCTGGGTATAAATAAGTATATGAAATAGATCTAGGAAAGTTTTGGTTAATTCTTTTGGATTTTCTATATATAAGATCATATCACCAGCAGATAATAATATTAGGTTGAATTGCTTCTGAGGCTTTCCTGCCTAAAATGCCAACCTGAAACTAATCTTACGGAAGTAACACAGACTCCAATAACTGAACTCCAAAAAGTGACTGACCCAGGTCTTTAAAAAATGCCAATCTTATGAGAGGCAAAGACAGATTGAGAAATGTTCCAGATTGAAAGAGATGAAAGACTTCACAAATACAACGTGTGAGCCAGGATATTCTTTTGTTATAAAAGACATTATGAGAACAGTTGGCAAAGTCTGATTAAAGTCTGTAGATTAGATAATGGTGTTTTATCAATGTCCACTTCCTGATGTTTGTAATTGTACTGTGATTATGTGGGAGAATGTCCTTGTTTTTAGGAAATGCATACCGAAGTGTTATGGGTAGTGAGACATCATTTCTGCAAGTTTTTCATAAAAAGTTGAGAGAGAGAGAGAGAGAGAGAGAGAGAGAGAAAGAAGAAAGAAAGAAAGAAAGAAAGAAAGAAAGAAAGAAAGAAAGAAAGAAAGAAAGAAAGAAAGAAGAAAACAAAGGTGGTAACATTTGTGGAATGTGGTGGAAGAATATCTAAGAATTCTTTGTACTAATCTTCCAACTTTTCTGTAAATCTGAAGTTATGTAAAATATAAGGTAAAAGACATAATTGAGCCACATGAAATTGTTGGTATTTCTATTTTTTTCCCTATATAAACAGTGCTTACATATGATCCAAACTATAAACGCCCCACTGCTTTTCTGATATTCGTACTTCTTCCTTTTTTCCCTTGGCTAAGTGCATTTGCTAGTACTTCCAGAACAATGTTAAATACTTGACAGTGGTCATCCTCACCTTGCCCCTTATTTTGATGGCCTTTTCAGAACTTTCTTCATTTGATCCATTAGTATGGCGAATTTTATTAGCAGACTTGCGAATATTGAGCCATCCCTGCATCTCAGGGATAAGTCCCCTTTGTTGTGATGTATTTTAAAAACGTTAGTTTTTTTTCTAATATTCCATTTTGAAGTTTCGTACCCTTCGCATAGTAAGAGGGGTCTGTGGTTTTCCCATTGTGCCATCTCAGTTAGTTTTGGTTGTCAAGGGTAGGGTGGCTCGCTAAACGTGGTTCCAACATTCAATTTACAGACAAGGTAAACTGAGGCCCAGAGAGGAGAAGTGACCCTTCCCGGTCACTCCTGAGCCAGGGCTGGACCCTCAGTCTTCTTGTCTGTGGGATGAAGCAACACTGTCGTTAGAAGGGACTTAAGCCCCCAAACACTATCTCTTTGTGTTATCAAACGGGCCTCAGTTTCCCTGTCTGTAAAATAAGCAGAAGATGGTTGGGGAGAGAGGGTCGAGTTTCCTTTCCGTAGCGTCCATTCAGTGGGCGTAAAGCTGAGCGTTGACGGCTGTCGACCGGCCATCTCCTCCAGCGTGGGCACCTGCACACAGGTTCCCGCAGGGCCGCGCAGCGTGTGCCCTCCTGCCTGGAGCCCCCAGCCTGCGGGGGGCCGACTCACCCTCGAGCGCGCCGCGCCGGCCGCCGGCAGCCCCCCGAGGGTCCCGGGCGAGAGCGCGAGCGGGGGCTGGGTCGGGGTCGGGGTCGGGACACGGAGCGGGATCGGGGGCGCGGCACTCTGCGCTGGGGGCCCAGCTCGGCTTCCAGGGCTTTACTGACAGGAAGTGGGGAGGGGCCCATCAGCACCTGGACCCGCGTTCCCCGAGACCTTCCAGAGAACCTCACTCCCCAGGATCCGCTAATCCTTCTCCACCCCCAGCCGTTTCCGGGGCTCCTCCCCAGGGACTCCCAGCTCCTTTTCCAGGAGCTCCACCTTCAGATCCCCCGTCCCCTCTCCCCTCGCCTCCTTCCCTTCCGCTCCTCGCCCTTCCCCAGGGCCCTCCAGGGAAGCCCGACCCCAGGGACTCCCGCCCCCAGAATGCGGCCCAACCTGGGGACGCTCGCCCGCAGAGAGCCCACGTCCTTCACCACCCCTAGGCTCCGACTCTAGGACCCGCCTCGGGCCCTCCCATCACTCAACTCCCCGAAGCCCCTCCCGCACGGCCACGCCCCTTCTCCATCCCCGGGGACGCTCCATGTGCTGATTGGTCGAAAGAACGAAGTCTTGCGCAGCTATTGGCCGCGCACCGCGCCCATCCCGCCCCGGGCCCCGCCCTTCACTCACGCGCGTTCGCGCAGCACCGCCTCCCGGGCCGCGCAAGCTTCGGCTTCGGCCTCGGCCGCGCGTGCGCGCTGCTGTGCCTCGTCCAACCGCCGCGCAGACTCCGTGGCCGCCGCCTCCCAGCGCGCCAGGGCTTCTGCGGGCGCAGGGAGTGGGTTTAGGTCCGAGCCCTCGCTCCCGCCGGGCCAACCCCGGCCTTTGAGTTTACGGTCTGCCTACGATTTGCAGCCTTGCCTCGTGCGAATTAAATTTGTGTGCTGTTTGCGTGACCTTGGCGTGTCACCTGCAGGGCTTTTCATGGTTTGTATTGCTTTTGGGAGTCGTGCACGTGGCGTTTGCATATTTTGTTGCATTTGCGTTGTTTTTGTGACATTTGCGTGGCCTTTGAGTGTTGTGTGCATTTCTTTCCTAACTTTTCATTCGCGTTTGCGTGTCGTTTAAATTACGTTTGCACCTGTGCGTGCTTTTGCGTAACCAGGAGCCTTTAGGCTCCTCCCACCCCACCCCTTGTGCCCCCAACACACCTGTGAGCGCCCCGTTCTCAGCCCCCATCTGGGTCCCCTGTGCCTTGGCCTCGTCAATCTCAGTCTTCAGGGTCATCAGTTGCGTCTGAAGCCGGCTCTGAGGAGTGGAGGGGAAGTGAGGAGAGTAGGGGGCCCGGGGGGGAGGGGGGGGCGGGAGGTGGTCGGAGAGAAGAAGTGAAGTCTCCCCTCTTTCTGGGGGCGACTGAACTGACACTGGTCACCGTGTTCCCTGAGCTTTATTTGGGATGTCCTTTGGGAGTCCTGTGGTTGTAAAACCCAGAAGTGTGACAGCTGGTCTGTCCAGGTTCACCAACCCCCTACCCCAAACCACCAGATGTGGAAACGGTTTAGGTCTGCGGTCACACTCGGGTTCTTCAATTCTACCCACTTCTAGATTCACTGACTGGGGGTTTCAGCCCAACACAAGCCAGTTTGGTGGTTGACAATGTTTGGGTTTCTGGAGGATGCTACTTCAGCTCTGGGAGACGTTCTTCAAAACAACTGGCCTGCCCGGCCTCCTCAACACATCTCCCACTGAGGGGCAGAGTCAGAATTTGAACCTAGAGCAGCTGCTTTTAACCTCAGTGGCCTCAGGCCCTTCCCTGAGGCAGGCAGGTAAAGGACAGAGGTCTGTTTTGATTTCTAGAATTCACACACTGCTCAACTCCTGCTGGGCCTGGTACACAGAGACACAGGGCGGTCAGTAAATGAAAGATCGGGACCTTGAGGATGGTTCTTTTGCAAGGCCCAGGGCTGAGAAGGGTTAAGAAAGAGTTGGAAGGGGTAGCCAGAGGAAAAGGAAGGACCTGGCCAGTACCTCCCCCAAGAGGCCAACTTTAGCCTCCTAATTACAGGTGACATGAATGTCCCTCTCTCGAAATAGGGCTTTTGGGCCACTGGCTGGGGGAGGTTGAGTGGGCACCCAGGGGGAGGGTTAGCACAGGGCCTCCCCAGGTGGGCTCAGGGTCTGGGGCTTCCCTAGCCACCACCAGCTCTTAGGCAGATAGCAGAGAACTGGGGGCTTCCTTGGTCAGAGGTAGACCCCAGGGGGAACCGGTATTGTAGGATCTGGAAGGGACGACGGTGCTCTTCTCGTCTGCCTCCCTCATTTGAAGAATTAGGGAAACTACTGCACAGGGGGGCGGCCCCGGGGCTGTGTGTGCGCGCCCTCTCCCCTGTTTCCCGGATACCCTGGCCCACCACCCTGCCCACCTACCTGGCGGCCCTGGCAGGCCCGTAGTGCCTCCTCCAGCTCCCCGCGGGCGCGGTTGGCCTGGTCCAGCCGCCGGGCCAGGGCATCCCCACGCCGGGTAGCCTCGGCCAGCCGCCGCTGTAGGTCCTCGACCTCGGGCGCCAGGTCCCTGGGGGGCGCCGTGGCGTTGGCCCCTGGCTCGGGGCAGCGAGGCCCCCGGGAGGCCGCCGAGGCCAGGTTCCAGGCCAGCAGGGCCGCCCCGGCCGCCGCGGCCGCCAGGAACACCGCGGCCCCGCACAGGGCCAGCACCCGCCAGGCGCGGCCCGGCTCCGGCCCCGGCTCGGCCATGCCGCCGTCCACAGCTCTGGCCCCAGACAGCCTCGAGCAGCTAATTGGCACCTTGGGGCGCCAGGGACACCCACGGTTCCGCCCCTCCCGGCCGTGGCTTCCCGAGTCCGCAGGGAGGGGGCTGGACCCCCGCCAGGGGCCAGCCTGGGCTCCCCGAGCCCAGGGCGGGGTTGGGGGTCCCGGGTTCCAGTCCCGCCTCTGCACCCCATGTGCTGTCCTCTGAGCCTCAGAGTCTGCCCCGCCGTGAAGTGGGAGCGGCCGTAGCTCTTGCCCCCCGGGGCCCAGTGGGTACCATGAGGGCACCTGTGCCCAGCACCCATCTGCATTGGGGGTACTCGGTAAGGATCCCCATTCCATTCATGGAAACACTGAGGCTACAAGAGGGAGGCTACCGCCTGGCTCCACGCCCTCGGTGCTGGCTGTGAGGGTCAGGGGTAGACCCACGGGGGACACCCCCCCCCGCCCCCTGCCCGGTCCCATCGGGCCGCCAGGGGGCGACCTTACACCGCGAATCAGATCCAGGCCAGTCTAGGAGCCTCCTCCCCAACTTCCCCTCCTCCTCTGCTTCACCTTCCTCCCCCAGCTCCCCTGCCCCTCCTCCTCCCTTCTTCCTCTCTCCTCCCTTCCTCCCTGTCCTCCCTTCTTCCCCCCTCCTCTTCCTTTCTCCTCCCTTCCTCCTCCTCCTCCCCCTCCTCCTCTTCTTCCTCTCTCCTCCCTTCCTCCCCCTCCTCCCTTCCTCCTCCTCTCCCTCTTTTCCCTCCTTTCCCCTCCTTCTCTTTTCACCTCTGGCCCCTCCTCCACTTCCTTCTCCCCTTCCCCTCCTCTTCCTCTTTCCCTTGTGCTAGGGTGACTCCCAGCCAGCCCTGTGCAAAGAATTGCACCAAGAGTAGAGCAACAAGCAGCAGAGAATTTATTCACTCTCCAGGGGAGGAGTGGGGCCAGACGTCAGGAGAGATGGGGAGTTTCTGCTACTCTGGGCCTTTTAAGGGGTTTTAAGGGTGTCAGAAGGTGGCAGCTGCACCCGGTGGGGGGGGGGGGAGTTGTGAGGAGGAGTTGACACCTGGCCAGGTAGAGCAGGAGGTGACATGCTTCTTGGGGCGGGGGTAGGGTGGGGGCTCTGTCCGGGCTTGTCTGGGATGTGGTTGTGGTTGGGCTAGAGAAGACTATGTTGTGTAGCTGTGGTCTATTTTCTGGGAATGAGGGGACCATTTCCTGGAAAAACCAAGAGTCAGGGTCAAGTACAGACACCTGTGAGTTTTATCTGTGGGCTTGATAGGTGGCTTTGTTTGTTTCTTTTTCTTTTTTTAAGATTTTATTTATTTATTCATGAGAGATACACAGAGAGGCAGAGACCCAGGCAGAGGGAGAAGCAGGCTCCACGCAGGGAGCCCAATGTGGGACTCGATCCCGGGACTCCAGGATCACACCCTGGGCCAAAGGCAGGGGCTAAACCGCTGAGCCACCCTGGGATCCCTGTTTGTTTCTTTTTAAAGATTTTGATTTATTTATGAGAGACACACAGAGAGAGGCAGAGACACAGACAGAGAGAGAAGCAGGCTCCCTGCAGGGAGCCCGACGTGGGACTCAATCCCAGAACCCTGGGATCATGACCTGAGCCAAAGACAGATGCCCAACCACTGAGCAACCCAGGTGGCCCAAGGAGGGGGCTTTGGATAGTACCCTTTCACCTTCAAGTCCCCTATGTCTTTATTTGCTCCTTGTGGACCCTCTTCAGACCTCCTCTTCTGGCAAACACTTTGGCATCCCAGGGCCTTCGCATTGGCTCTTTGCTCTGTCTGAGCACCCTGTCCTCTCTCTTTGCCCAGCTAACTGTTCCTTACAAGCTCCCCCCACCCCTACCCCTGACTGGTGTTTCTCCTCCTCTAGAACCCTTCCCCTTCCCTACTAACTCAAGCCCCTTTTGACTAACTCTCTGAGCTCTTCTGCAATTTTGTCTTTTACAAGTTTGAGTCCCAGCTGCCTGCACCATCAGACTGGGGGAGCTCCTAGAATGCAAAGCCTGCATCTGCCTCTTTCCCTGCTGCCGCACATTCGTCATGCAGTAAATGTGAGCCGTGTCCTCCCCATCCCTGTGCCCCTCTTCCACATGAAGAAACCAGAGCCCAGAGAGGCCAAGTCACAGGGCAGGGTCACACAGCAGCCTCTGGTCACTACCAGATTCCCTCTGGAGCTGGAGCCCCCACAGACCTGCAGGACCCCTCTGACCTGACTTGTCAACCCTCCACTGGGTCACAGCCAGCGAGGGAAAAGGGGTGTTGGGGAGTAAGAATTTCCTGTCCCCTTCTAGATCCTTCTAGCTGGACTAAGAATCAAATTGACATGAGACAGGTTAACAAGAAAAAATCAAATTTAATTTCATATGGAAACAGACACGGAAACTTCCAAAGGCAGGCAAAATCAGGTTTATACATCATTCTAAACTACAGAGAGGAGGAAGTAAGGGTCTGGGACTTCATAGGGAAGGAATACAATTCACAGGAAGATGTCTAGTAATGTATTCTAGGCCACTCAGAGAGAATGGGACACCCAGGATTTTGATCAAATAGGCCTTGTGAGGTTTCTTCCTGTCTACCATATTCAATTCACAGTATGATGTAGTTATCTATTGGTGAGAACTCTCTTCCTGGGGCAGTTCCTCTGTTTAAATCCTTTTTAGGCAATCATGGGGGAGGAATGAGCTTTTGCTGAATATGCTGGGTTTTGATTGCTTTTTGTTATTTTATTTTTTAATCAGAATATTTTATTTTGTTTTATTTATTTTATTTAAGATTTTATTTATTTATTCATGAGAGACAGAGAGGCAGAGCATAGGTAGAGGGAGTGCTTGCAGGCTCCATGCAGCAAGCCCAATATGGGACTGGATCCTGGGATTCTGGGATCTCGCCCTGAGTCAATGGTAGATGGTCAACCCCTGAACCACCCAGGCATCCCCAGAACATTTTATTTTATTTTTTAAGTCGGCTCTACACCCAAGTTTGTGGAGCTCAAACTCACAACCCTGAGATCAAGAGTCTCAGGCTCTACAGACTGAGCCAGCCGGGCACCCCTTGATTGCTTTTTTTTTTTTTTTAATTTTTACTTATTTATGATAGTCATCACACACACAGAGAGAGAGAGAGAGAGAGAGAGAGAGAGAGGCAGAGACACAGGCAGAGGGAGAAGCAGGCTCCATGCACCGGGAGCCCGACGTGGGATTCGATCCCGGGTCTCCAGGATCGCGCCCTGGGCCAAAGGCAGACGCCAGACCGCTGCGCCACCCAGGGATCCCGTGCTTTTTTTAACTCAAAGTAGTCTTCTTCATGCCAAAGCGGCCCATTTGGGCAGTCTGCCCTTGGCCCCTACAAGGCATTTTAGGAAGGAGAGGTTTTTTTTTTTTTTTTTTTTTTTTTTAAAGATTTGTTTATTTATGAGAGACACAGAGAGGCAGAGACACAGGCAGAGGGGGAAGCAGGCTACTCACAGGGAGCCCCATGTGGGACTCCATCCCCGGACCCAGGATCACGCTGTGAGCCAAAGGCAGACGCTCAACCGCTGAGCCACCCAGGCGTCCCCAGGAGAGGTTTATACTCAGCCATGTAGGAGGGTTTGGGAGAAGAGACTGATTGGCTTGAATCCATCATATTGGACAAACCTGTTCTTGGGCACCATGGAAACAAACAGCCCAGGCATGGGGGTGGGGGGGGCGGAGGATGGTGGTGGATGTGAAGCCAACTCAGCCCCTCCCGCCTGTCCAGTAGTCACTAAGTCTTAGCAAGCACCCATAGCTCGAGTGACTGATTAACCAAACCTTTCTTTGTATATTTATAGGTCCTGCATTCTTTCTTAGAGCAGAGCACTTCTACACTCTGTCACCAGGCTCTCCTGCACCCCTGGCCCCCCAGAACCAAGGAACCGGAATCCCTTGCCCAACCTGTGAGCACCACAGTAACATCTGTAGCTGGCACAGGCAAGACTGCACATAATCTAGATCGCAGGCTGCAGCACTCCCTTAGCCCATTAACTGCCCCTAAGTCCCTTTAAAAATCTCTGGGCCAGGCAGAAACTTCTGAGTGGCTTTTGGGCTCTGAGTCCCTCTCCCCAGGTGGCCAGCCCCCTGAATAAAGCTCCTGTACCTTTCCAGTCAGGACCCATCTCTGGAATATTTGCCTTTCTGGCTTCTGTAACAGTTTGGGGGGGGGGCAGGTCACGTGAGAAGGACTCACTTCTGGGAATCGGAGGTTTCAATTTCCCCACTCCCCCCAGCAGCTCAGAAGCTCTGAGGAAGTCCGGGAATTTTTCTGGATTTCAGTTTCCCTGTTTGTTAGATGGGGCGGTTAACTGGGGGGTGAAATGACTCCGTCATCCTAAAGCGACCTCAAGCAAGCTAGGGACACAGAAGTGAGGAAGAGGAGAACCGTCTCTAGAGCAGTTTCTCACAGGAAGTGAATCTGCACCCCCCCCCCCCCCCCCCCCGCAGTGGGGGCGCTTGGCAATGTCTGAAGGCATTTTCTGTTGTTGTCACAAGGTAGGGGTACAGGCATCTGGTGGGTAGAGACCAGGGATGTTGCTCAAGATCCTACAGCACCCAGGGCGGCCCCCACCGCAGACAGAGCACAACCCAGCAGTGCTGACAGACCCAAAGGGCCTGGCTCCAGTGCCACCGGCAGGAAGTCGCCTGGACAATAGTTGGGATTCCAGAAGGACTTGGAGAAAGGGAGATAACAGAGGAGGAAGGGCTGAGGGAGCCTGGGAGGATCCATGCAAGTAGATGAAGAGTCTATGGAGACAGCAGCTCTCAATTTTGAAGAAGCAGAGAGACTCTCTGGAGGAGGGGTTCCCAGCGCTGGACACTGCAGGAGGAATAAGAGTTTGGATAGGGGCCCTGTCACAAAGGCCTGGGCTGTGTGTGTCTGCAGATCCAGGCTTGAATCCTGGCCCCGAATTTTCTGTGGGATGGGATTGGGCACTACGACAAGATGTCCCCCTGCCATAGCCTTGGTTTCCCCATTGGAATAGGCATCAAGGGAAGATCCAGTGAGGAAAAGAGGGGAGATGAGAGTTGATGACTAGGATGCCCGGCATACAGGGAGTGCTGATGAGGGTGTAGAGTCCTGTAAGCTGATCCCAGTGAAGAGCTCCAGGGAGGCAGGGGGATGGTGCCTGCCGGAACCCTAAGGGTTCCTGGGAACGTTCTGGAGCAGGGAAGCTTGGGTGTGGACCCTCACCTGCAGGACAGGCCCCAGATGCATGAGGGTGACATAAACACTCCAGAAACTTCAGGGTAAGGTATTTCCCCCCCAATAGAGGTGTTTACTTTTTGGAGTTCTAAGACTTCAGAAGACAGTGAACTTCTGGAAACCATGACATCGAGAAATAGGTACTCCCCCCACCCCATGCCCTGCCCAGCTCTGGGGGGAGGTGGGGTCGGTGGGGGGAGGCAACCCTGGGCCAACCCCCCTGCTTGTCCATCCCCCAGCCTGCTCCTTGTCCGTGTCGTCCCCCTCCCCTGCCCCTGCTACCTCGCCCACCTCCCCCTAACCGTACTGCCATGTGGCCCCCTCAGAACTGGTCTGGTCAGGGAAGCCTTGAAGGGGAAAACAGAACAGGAACCAGCCCCAGCTGTGGGCTAAGAGACACCATTACAGGGACTCAGGGCTGAGGGCGAGGGGGACAGAAGGCGGCCAGCCCCCTACTCTGTGCCCTCCCCCTCCTAGAGACCCTTCTCTGTGTCCTTTTTTTTTTTTTTAATTTTTTTTTAAATTTTTATTTATTTATGATAGTCACAGAGAGAGAAAGAGAGGCAGAGACAGGCAGAGGGAGAAGCAGGCTCCATGCACCGGGAGCCCGTCTTCTCTGTGTCCTGTCCACTACCCTGTCGGCAGGCCACCTCCCCAGACCCTGGCCCATCCCGGACTCCCTCCCCCCTTCTGTCCCCAGCTTTCTTCTACCCCAGGCCACCCGCCTTCTTACCGGCAGGCCTCCTGGGACCTCAGGCCAGCAGAGCCCTAAGGCCTAGGAGCAGGTACACGGGGACCACCACGGAGCCGGGGGGTGCCTTCAAGGAGCTGACGGAGCTGGTTTCCCTTTCCTTGCTTGAGGCCTCCTTCCCTTCTCTGGAGAAAATGTGGGGAGAACTGAAGCAGCTGCCGGGCCTGGTTCTACCAGGTCTGGGCTGGTGACTCCTCAGAGTCTCCCCCTCCTCCCCGACCAAGTCAGTGGGAAGGAGAGTGGGGAGCAGTCACTCAAGGCTCGTGCGACCAGAGGCACCAGGCTGGGGTTCAAACTTTGTGTCCTGAGCAATGGGGATTTCCCAAGCAAAGGGAAGCCTGGGTCTTGGGGGGGGGGTTGGGATGGTCTTGGGGTAAGACAAATGCGCAGGAGAGGGGCATGGTCAGGGGCCGGGGCTCAGACCTTAGCTGCTTCACCTCCTCCAAAGCGGCCTGCAGCTGCTGCTTCA
Source organism: Canis lupus dingo (assembly GCF_003254725.2). Taxonomy (NCBI): domain Eukaryota; kingdom Metazoa; phylum Chordata; class Mammalia; order Carnivora; family Canidae; genus Canis; species Canis lupus. The sequence goes on along the minus strand of NC_064262.1, from coordinate 45,653,992 downwards.
ATGTCTCGATCTCTCCTAAGGTGGGACAGGATCAGGGGGCCATGTCAGCACAGTGGCAGTGGCCTGGACAAGGTGTGACAAGTGGCCACATCCTTCACCTGGCTCTACCCTGGGACGTGACACGCCCTCCAGCCCCACCATTGTGCCATCCCACCTTGGAATTCTGGGCCACTCCTTTCCCCTCCTCCACTGGATTCCAGCCACTCCCTGGGGACCCCAACCCTGGGATCCTCCCTCTCCCCTCCCCTTCACTGCCTGACCCACCCCTCCCAATCCCCCTCCATGGAACCCTGGCTTTGTTCTTTCTCACCCTGAAGTTTCTCTCCTCGGGTGAGCTGCTCCTGACCCCAGGCCTTCTCCTTCACCAGGGAAGCTGACAGGGTCACCTGGATGCGGGGGTGGGGGTGGGGTGGGGGTGTGTCAGAGACTGGGGTTCTGGCAGCTGCTGCTCCGGGCCCCAGAAGGGGGTCAGAAGGGCCCGGGGCCAAACCTCTTTCAGGTTTCCCTCCAGCCCTCCCTGCACCCCAGTCTCCCACCTTCAAGAATGACCACAACCTCCCTCTCTCCCAGGGCACCTCAGGATTCCATCCTCGAAAGAGGGGAGGCTCCCCTACATGGGAATTTGGAGGCCTCCCCATGCCCAAACCCTAGGAGAAACTCCTAGACCCTGTGGGCTATTGCCCAAGATTTAGAACACCCCCTACCCAAACCCAGAACACAGGGGGATTTCCAAGGCCAAGTTGGATGTTGGTGAGAGTTTCAAGGTCCCCCAGGTCAGGACCCACTTGAAAGTTTCAAAGTCTCTCCCAGATGGGAGTAGATATATGGAGAGTCCCACCCTTCTTTACGGTGTGATGAGGTCCCCATCCCAAGCCCTAGCTGGGATTTCTGCTGCCCAAGACTGGGGCAGAGAGGAGTTTCTAGCTCTCCTGTACCAGGTTGGAGATTCTTCCCACATCCTAGCGGGGATTTGGGTACTCTGGGCAGTTTGAAGGGCCTGCCCCACACCAGCACTGCTGAGAAAGTTTAGAGATCCCCCAAGCCCTAGTGGGGAAACTCAACTCCCGATGCGGGACTCTGGGGGCAGTTTCAACTTCTATCTCCATCTCCATCTCCGTCTCTGTCTCCATCTAGACCTGGGGGGCCACGCAGGCACGGGGCCCTCTCCGAGAGTTGCCATCTCTTACCACAGTCTTGTTGCAGGTGGTAGCCTGGTCCATGGTCCCCTGTAACGCTTGCCGGGTTTGGGTTAGTTGGCGCTCCAGGAGGCTGGTGACATTGTGACACTCCTGCTCTACTAGGAGGCCATCCCCGCAGGCTTTGCTGTTGGTCTTGACAACAAAGATGATCAGAGCCACAGACAGACCCATCACCACTGGGATCCCCAAGATGCCCAGCCACTCCAGCCAGCTCAGCTTCTGACTTGATGACATTGACTCTGACTCGTCAGTTATGGGCACAGGCCAGTAGTAGTGGTAAAGCGTAGGTGCCATGTAGATCTGCTCACTAATGTAGTGAGTTTGGGCGGGAGTTAGGGGAGGACGCTGGAAACCTTTGGCTGGGGCTACCCCCTGATTAGCATAGGAGCCATCCTGACCAATAATAAGGACCCAGAGAGTCCTCTCGAGGGGGCATCTGCCGGCAGAAAACAGTTTAGGCTTTCAGTTTCGATTTCCCAGAGGAAAATGTGGGTTGCTTGTGCTGAATTGAAACCTTGAGATTTGGGACGTCTGGGTGGCTCAGTCAGTGATTGATGGTCTGCCTTTGGCTCAGGTCATGATCCGGGGTCCCAGGATTGAGTCCAGCATGGGGCTCCCCGCGAGAAGCCTGCTTCTCCCTCTGCCTGTGTCTCTCTGCCTCTCTCTGTGTGTGTCTCTCATGAATAAATAAATAAAAGTTTTATTATAAAATTAAATAATTTTATACTCCAGGACCATGCCCCGGGCCGAAGGCAGACGCCCAACTGCTGAGCTACTCAGGTGTCCCAAATAAATGAAATCTTGAAAAAAAAAAAAAAAGGAAACCTTGATTTTTTTCTTGTTTGGTGAGGGTGGGTGGGGGGGGTCGCCGTGAGATCCTGAGGGAGGGATCTGCCTGGATACCCGCATGCAGCTGGGGGTGACAACTGTAGTTACTGAGCATCTCATGCATGTCAGCCTTGTGTTCATGTGTCCCAGGACCTGAAGAAACAGAAGCTGCCGTTGGTTCAGCTCCAAGCTGAGGAAACTGAGGCCAAGAAGTGTGTGGTAGACTGGGGGCAGGGCTTGGCTCTGACTCAAGAGGGGGTCTCTGTGGTGGTGACCCAGCAGGGGTTCTTGCATCCCTGTGCCCAGCCCACTGAGGGGACCACAGGGATCTGTGGAGGGAGGGTGTCTGAGGAGGGACCTAAGGCTGCTCTGGATGGGGACCCCCTGGATGCATGTAGTTCCCTCATTTGGCCCCCAGGGATGCCCCAGCCAACAAATAGGGTCGCCCAGATTACATCTTGGCTCCTGCAGGGAATAGGCTCCTACCTCTAGAATCTGCCTCTGCCATCCCAGGACACCAAGAAAACCCTCTGGACCTCAGTTTTCCCATCTGTAAAATGGGGGAGGGGGCGATAACAGGAGCAGCCTCATCAGGAGTGGCCAGTGAGGAGTTTCTAGTAAAGTGCCTTGACAACCAGGAGGCACTCAATGGATGTGTGGGACAGGGCAGGAGGAAAGGTGAGTGACACAGAAATATGCCCATGGACGGAGAAGCACATTTTGAGGAAAGACAATTCAGTCCATCTGGGGACATGCTGGACCCAAAGTGCTCTCGGGGAGTGTCCAAGGAGAGGCCTCAGAAGGGGGCTGGACCCTGGAGGGAAGCTACACTGCCCTCCACTCCGCATGGCTGGGAGAGCCAGAGCTTCTTGCTGGAAATCAGCCTGCTGAGAGGCTCCCACCTGCTGGCCGTGGCAGCTGGAAGGTAGTTGGGTGCTTTTCCTGTGGCTTCTTCAGCTACAGCCAGACCATGACCCGGATCCCAACCCAGGTTGGGTCAGCCATTTCCGGTGTGTGTGATGAGCTGGGCCAGAAGGCGAGCAGGGCCACAGCCAGGGTCCCAGGCCTCCTAGAAGGCCTGGAGACGTATCTCTAGGCCCCCATTAGACATGCTCTGCCAAGAAGTCCCCATGAAAGCCACTCAGCAGCCAAATAGCAGAGGATGAGCAATGGTCTTGCTGAAGAGGCCCAGGGGGAGCTTGAAAAGGGCCCTCCCTCCCTAGCCAGGACCCCCAGATGCAAACATAAGACTGTTGGCAAAGCTGGCTTCGGGCTGTCCTGGTCTTCAAACCTTTGGGGTCACCTTGAGACTAAAATTCCAGGTCAGAGGCCAAGGCTGTGTGTGAACAGCCCTTCCTCTTGTAGGACCTGAACAAGCAACTTCCTCTCAGCCTCGGTTTCTGTAGCTGTAAAATGGGGATGATACAAATGAAGCCTTTCAGTGGGCCCTTATATTTTGCAACTGAGGCAAGTGCCTTACTCGTCTCGCTCTAGCCCCAGCTCTGCTGACATGAAGTTTTCCCTCTAAAATTCCAAGGGGAACAGGCTGCTGTTTTTCTGACTTTAGCTTCGTTACTTTTTTTTAAAGTATTATTTTGTCTTAAAATAGTTTTGAATTTGCAGAAAAATGGTGAAGACATACAAAAATGTTCCATATGCCCCCACTTCCAGTTCCTCAGACTTCTAATATTTTACAGTGGTATGGTGCATCTGTTTTATTTTTATTTTTAAAGATTGTATTTATTTGACAGAGAGAGAGAGAGAGAGAGTGAGAGAGAGAGAGCACGAGCACAAGCAGGAACAGCTGCAGAGGGAGAGGGAGAAGCAGGCTCTCCACAGAGTAGGGAGCCCAAGGTGGGGCTTGATCCCAGGTTCTGGTCCTGGCTTCTTTCTTTTAGAGAGAGAGAGAGAGAGAGAGAGAGAGAGGCGCACACTATGGAGGGGCAGAGGGAGAGGGAAAGAGAATCTCAAGCAGACTCCATACTGAGTGTGGAGCCTGACTCGGCGCTTGATCCCATTACCCTGAAATAGTGACCTGAGCCAAAACAGAGTTTTTTTTAATGCCTTTTCTATGATCCAGGACTCCATGTTACATTTAGTTGTCACATCTCCTTAGGCCCTTCTGGACTGAGACAGTCTCAGACTGGGACACCTGGATGGCTCAGCGGTTGAGCGTCTGCCTTGGGCTCAGGGTGTGATCCCAGGGTTCTGGGATCGAGTCCCTCACTGGGCTCCCTGCATGGAGCCTGCTTCTCTCTCTGCCTATGTCTCTGCCTTTCTCTCTGTGTCTCTCATGAATAAATAAAATCTTAAAAAAAAAAAGGCAGTTTCAGACTTTCTTGTTTTTGATGACCTTGACAGTTTTGAGCAGAACCGGTGAGGTGTTTTGTAGGATGCTCCCCAGTTGTGATTTGTCTGCTGTTTTTTCAAGCTTGGCCTGGGGTGACAGGTTGTGGGGAGGACGGCAGAGGTGAAGTTCCCTTCACACTACATCCAGGGGACATGCCATCAGCTTGACTTTTCACTGAGATGTTGACCTAGATGGCCTGGTTGAGGTGGCCTCTGTCAGGTGCCTCCACTGCTAAGTTACTTCCTTTACCCGGTTGGTGCTATGCTCTGTGGGAGGAAGTTAGTGTGGGCATCTCTCATCTAAACCCACATCTGGGGCAGGAAGGAAGGGTGCACACGCAGGGCTTTTTCTTTTGTGGTTAATCTTGAGAAAATAATGTAGGGACACCAGCGAAACAAACTTCTTAAAGGACAAAAAGGTCATCCACAATCCTGCTCCCCTCACTCAGCTCTTTTGTCTCTTTTTGTTTGTTAAATTACACATATATTTCATTGTGTTGACCAAATGCCTTACCTTGTTGTATAATGCCTTGCTCTTGAGATGTTTCAGTTGTGCATGGCCCTGAGTGGGTGACAGAGGTCATCTCCAGGCTTGTAGGAAGACACCGGCCCAAGGATTCTCACTCAGGGGTGATTCTGTCTCCAGGGGACATCGGGAGATAGTTTTCTTTTTCTTTCTTTCTTTCTTTCTTTCTTTCTTTCTTTCTTTCTTTCTTTCTTTCTTTCTTTCTTTCTTTCCTTTCTTTCTTTCTTTTTCTTCTTTCTTTTTCTTTCTTTCTTTTCTTTCTTTTTCTTCTTTCTTTCTTCTTTTTTTCTTCTTTCTTTCTTCTTTCTTTTCTTTCTTTCTGCCTTTCTTTCTTGATCTATTTATTTGAGAGAGAGAAAGAGAGAGAGAATGAATGAATGGGAGGGGGAGGGGGAAGAAGAGAGAATCTCAAGTAGACTCACACTAAGCATGGAGCCTGACATGGGGCTGGGTCCCAGGACCCTGACTGAGATCACAACCTGAGTGGAAACCAAGAGACAGACGCTTAACCTACCGCACCACCCAGGTGCCCCTAGAGATAGTTTCGATGGTCAGGAACTTCATATTGGGGTTGAGGGGAAGGGCACTACTGGCATCTGGTGGGGGGAGGTGAGGGATGCTGCTCAGCACCCCACAGCACCCAGGACAGCCCTGAGGTGGAGAATGATGCCGGGAGTCAGATTTGGGGTCAGCTGGGCTCAGTCCGCTCAGCCCTGGGCTCCTCCACCTGCCGAGCCTACTTGCTTGTAGGTTGGCTGTGACAGCGGCTGCCCCAGCTGCTCCGAGGACCCGACAGGCGCTTAGCTCAGTGTTCAGCTCCTCCCCACTGCCTGCCAGGTCGTCCACTTGTGTCATCCTTTGATAAGTTGTGGATCGATGTGATCTTTCCTTAGACTGAATTCCCAGGAGTGGAGTTACCGGGTCCTCGGACTCTCACTTTCCCTAAAGAACAATCTAGAATTTAGTCTGTTCCTGCCCCTGCAGGGAGTGGATGATCCTCTCTCCTCATATCAGACATCCTGTTTCCTTCTAGCTCCTTCCTGTTCCTGTTCCAGCAGCACCGGGTAGGACTGGCTGGCTTCAGGGTGACCTCCACCCACTGAGGCCATTTCCCTGGGTCCATAGTTCAATCAGTGCCAGCTTCTCACCCGGCCTCAGGGCTGAATGTTGGCGATCAAAGCATGTTTCTTGTTGGAGAAGGTCATCGAGAAGATGTGTGGGTTGGTTGACCAATGAGCTGGACCCAGTTGTTCTGAGGCTCCTCACCCCCTCCCCATCCCCTGTCCTTGGAGGGTACCTTCTGCTTATTTTTCCTACACGAGGAGCCACTTCAAGACATAACCTTGTGAGAAAGCAAGGTGTTGTTGAGACTATCTGGGCTGTATATGTGGGTGAACCCCGCTGAGGTCTCTGCAGAAACTCTTAAGATTCTAGTGGGTGGGTGAAGAGATCTCCCCATCTTCCCACTCAAGACAAATCTCATAAGTAAGCTCCCCTCCTTATTAAGCCTGCCACCTACCTGATCTGGAGCAGTCTGCCTTTTTCTATCGTCTCTCCTCGCCCTCTATGAATGCAGCCAATTTCAGATCTGACTCGGGGACGTCTGGAGGTTGGGAGCCAACAATGGTGTCAGACCGCTGGGAGGCCAGAAAACGGGCCTTGGGAAAGAGGCACCTGCAGAGATAATGCCGAGTTGACCATCAACCTGGATGTGGGGAAGGGTGGCTCCTATGTCAGAGGCCTGTGGATGGCCATGTGAGTCTGGAGACATCCCGAACACTCTGGGTGGTCTAATGCACACAACGTACAGGGCCAGAGAAGGGAAGGGCGGCTGGCCATTGATGCCCAAGGAGAGGCTGAAGCCAGATTTTATTTTATTAAAAAATATTTTATTTATTTATGAGAGAGAGAGAGAGAGAGAGAGAAAGAGGCAGAGACACAGGCAGAGGGAGAAGCAGGCTCCATGCAGAAAGCCTGACGTGGGACTCCATCCCAGATCTCACCCTGGGCTGAAGGCAGCGCTAAACCGCTGAGCCACCCAGGCTACCCCTAAAGCGGGATTTTAAAGTTGGAAGGAGAGCTGAGATTAGAGGAGGATATGTGGTGTCCTCTACTCTGCTGGCTTCAGGGCTGGAAGATGAGGTAGAGAGCAGGATTGTAAGCTGGACGCCGTTGCATGCTTTTTTTTTTTTTTTTTAAGATTTATTTATTTATTCAAGAGAGACACAGACTGAGAGAGAGAGGCAGAGACATAGGCAGAGGGAGACGCAGGCTCCCTGCAGAGAGCCCAATACGGAATCCATCCCGGATCCCAGGATTACGACCTGAGCCGAAGGCAGGCGCCCAACCTGACTGAGCAACCCAGGTGTCCCTGCATGCTGTTCTGCAAAGCTAGGAAGGTGGGGCAATCAGTGGGGCAGCTCCCCAATTGGGAAATGTACAAGATAAGAGAATATACTCCCACTGAACTTATGGACATGGCTGCCAAGTCCCAGCAAAAGGCCCAGAAAAGTATCCAGGCATGGGTAGTGCACCTATGGGATCCAGGGGGTGATGGAGTTTCTCTTACAGCACAGGAGGCTGAGAAAATGAGCAGCACCACCACTCACCCTGCCTCCTGTGTGGTGCTCAGGGAGAGCTCAAGGTACTCACTCCCTTAGAGATTAGATTATTTTAGCCTGCAGGGAGGCTTCACCCAATGAGGGGGACCTCCCTGGGCATGGGGCCCTGGAAATCTATAGAAGAGGTACGGCAAATTCTTAGGGAGTCAGGAATGAAACAGGCCATTTATACTTCTTTCTTTGAAGGCCCTGATCAGGCCACAGTCACTGCAGTCACTGAAAACTAAGATTCTCCAGCCCACTCCCAGAACCTGCTATGGGACACACTGATGTCCATGCTGAGCCCAGTTGTGGGATGAGAGATTTATGACATTGGTGAATCCATTGCTCATCTGGGGAAACTGACAAATCATGACAATGGGTACGGGCTGTGGGAAAGACCCGAGAGAGAGAAGGAGATCTGGAAGCCAAAAGACTATCTTGATTGAGAAGGTAAAGGGCATGAGAGAGAGAGAGAGAGAGAGAGAGAGAGAGAGAGAGAGAGCAGCCCGGGTGGCTCAGCGGTTTAGTGCTGCCTTCAGCCCAGGGCGTGATCCTGGAGACCTGGGATCGAGTCCCACGTCTGGCTCCCTGCATGGAGCCTGCTTCTCCCTCTGCCTGTGTCTCTGCCTCTCTCTCTGTGTCTCTCATGAATAAATAAAATCTTAAAAAAAAGAGAGAGAGAGAGTGTAAAGGGTATAATAAAGGTCACTTAGAAGCAAATATGGCTTGACCTCATTGCTGAAGATAGACTGGTCCCCAACACTGTGCTGGTTGACCCGCGGAGAGCCTTCAAACCTGAACAAAAGGTTAGGACTGCCCCACCTGCCCCCACCATCCCCGATGCTCCTTTGTGCCAGGAGAGGCTTCAGGGATACTGTGCTATTCAGGGTGGGTGCCTCCCACACCCTGGTGATAGGATGTGGGCTAAGATTGCCTCTAGGTGAGGATTGACGGGGGCAGCTGGAGGCCCCATGTGGAGCTCATTATTTACTGGTCCCCCAGAAATAAACAAAAGGTAACATCTTTGGTGGATGCTGGAGCTGAATGTATTCTGACATGGTACCCCTTGGATGTCTTCTGAATCCCTCAGTGCCATCAATGATTATGGAAGGTAAACGGTTATGGCAGGAAGGTCTCTTTGACACTGCAAATTGAGAGTTCTTCCCCATGAGAATACGAGATTGGTTTTTTGTTTTTTAAAGATTTTATTTATTTAAGAGAAAGAGAGAGAGAGAAATCACATGCAAGTGAGCTGTGTAAGCTAGAGTATGAGAGCAGGACGGGGGGAGGGGGGTGAGGTAGAGGGAGAGAGAGAAACAGACTCTTCTTTGAGCGGGTATCCCGATATGGGGGTCCTTGATCCCAGGACCCTGAGATCATGACCTGAGCCAAAGTCAAATGCTTAACCACCTAAGCCCCCCAGGTGCCCTGAGAATAGGAGGTTTTTATTTCTCTAGTACCAGAGAACATGTTGGGCACTGACATCCTACAAGGTCAAAGTCTCCAAACTTCTAACAGTGAACTCTGCCTCTGAGTCAGGGTGATCAAACCAGTGCTGAGGGGAAATGCCCACCGGGAACGAGTAAGCCAGCCATCCCCATGAAAGAGTGGTATTGCCAAGTGCTATAGGTATCTGAGGGGCAATAGAGAAGTAGGAGAGACTATCCAAGAACTGCATCAGGTTGGTATCGTACAGCCTGCCCTTAGCTTTTAACAGCACAGTGTGGCCAGTAGGAAAAACAGATGGCTCATGGTGGATGATTGAGAATTAAACAAGATGTTGTCCCCCAATCCATGTAGCTGTGCCCAATGTTGCCACCGTTGTAGATACCTTGGCCACAGTCCTAGGAACGTCTCATGTTGGATGGGACTTGGCAAACGCCTTTTTCAATATATCCCTGGCCACTAGACACAAGCTCAATTTGCCTTCATGTGGGAGGGATGGCAATGGACCTTTCAACTGCTTCCCAAAGCTACCTGCCAGCCCCACCGTATGTCACAGGATGGTAGCCCAAGACTTGTCACTGTTCTCCTTCCCCACATCCGTAAAATGGGCCCATTACACTGATGATCTAATGCTGACATGTAAAGACCTGCCTCTTCTGTGGGACGCTCTGCAGACTTTGCTGGAACATGTGAGTGGGAGGATGTGTGGTGAACCTGCAGGAAACTCAATGGCACTGCCATTCAGGTTGAGCCTCTCATGAAAGGACAGGATATCACGGGAAGAACTTTTCTGCCTCTCAAAGAGTGGGTTGAGAACATGTCCCATTGACTTACCTCTGCCGTGGTTCAAACTCCCACTTTGACTAAGGCATGTCTGTTTGCAGCATAGGAGGACACCATCTACCAGCCCACCACCTCTTGCGAGAGGGTGCTACCAAGCCCTGTAGGGGATCTAGATCCTTCAAATGCCCCCGTCCCTACTCCTGTGGTCTGTAAGGTGCAAGGGGGGGTATTTCTGCTGATGTCTAGTGTACAGAAGGTTCTAGTCTGGGCAGCCTATCCATGAGAGCTATCATCACTAGTCAGCTCCATGCTGACACCATCTTGATGGAAACAGAACCAACCACAGCAGCCAGTTTGGCTGGTGATCTGGCTGGTGATGGATCACTCAGAAGCCCTGTTAACCCTTTGCACCGATAGTTGGGCTGTTTTAAAAGGACCAACCCTATGACTTGGACAATGAAAAGCTGAGAGATGGATGATCATGAATTAGGCTTTGTGGGGTCAGGGTATGTGGAAAGACATCTAGGTTCATCTGCAGGAGACTGAGGCATCCTCACTGTCTTCCACATCCAGGCTCACAAGGCGCTGAACCCCACCCCGGCATTCAGAAAGCTGATGCTCCAGCCCAGGTAGGAGCCTTGGCCACCAACCTTTCAGTAGATACAGCAGATTGGGTGCATAGGAAGAGTGGCTACTGTGGCACCTGCCAAAGGAAATGTCTGGGGCCAACCACTGGAGTTCCCAACTGGTAAGGCATTGGCAAATTGATTACATTGGTCCTTTCCCTCTGAGGGAGGGTTCTTTTTTGTGTTATTAAGTAATCTCCACACCCAGCATGGGGCTCAAACTCATGACCCTGAGATCAAGAGTTATATGCTCTGGGGACTGAACCAGCCAGGTGCCCCTGAGTGAGGGTTCTAACTTTGGCTTTGTTTGTGAGGTCATTGTGTCTGGCCTAACCCAAGCTTTCCCCTGTCACCATGCAAAGCAGACTGCCACCATTAGGGGATTAGAGAAACTGGGTATGATGTATGGAAACCCTCATCAAATAGACAGTCATTGGGGTAACTTTTTTTTTAAAGACTTTATTTATTTATTTATGAGAGACACAGAGAGAGAGGCAGAGACATAGGCAGGGGGAGAAGCAGGCTCCTTGTGGGGAGCCTGATGCGGGACTTGATCCCAGGAACCCGAGATCATGACCTGAGCCAAAGGCGGATGCTTAACCATTGAGCCACCCATGCACCTGATTGGGGTCACATTTTAGGGGCCATGGTGTGCAAGATTGGGCAGAAGAATAGTGAATGGAGGCTCCATCTCCCCTCTATGCCACAGGCAGCCAGGTTGGGAGAAAGGAAGAATGGGATATTATTATTATTATTATTACTATTACTATTATTTATTATTATTTTTTTAAGAATGGGATATTAAAGCAGCAGGTTAAATCATTAACAGGTAAAGCCACCTTGGCTGTGTGGAGGAATGCATTTGAACCCACAACCCTATATGCCAGACTGGGAACCCCTGCCAAAGCACCCAATTTTGTAAAGGTGTGGAGTCTCCAGAGACAGCTATCGCCCTGATGCTCACTGTGGATCAACACGCTGCCCTGCGGAGGATACCAAGTCCCATCAGGTATGGGAGAGGCATTATCTACTGGAATTTACAATGGGACATCCCTCGCAGAGGGGTGAGTCACTTCACTCCTTGGGTGAGGGGGAACGACTCAAACTCCACTGGGATCCTGTTGTCCTGCTGTAAGCCAGATCTGTTGAAACCCGCTATACCTGGAATGGAACACGCACCACAGAAAGAGGGGAGAAGACAGGGATTCTGAACACATCCTGCCCCTAGTCCCATTTCCTCACGCCTGACAGTGCTGCCTCCCCTGTGTGTCCCCCGGCCAACAGGTACGTTATGCAAAACCTGGCCAGGTTCCTAAAGCTGCAGCTGCATTAATAAAAAGACTTCCCAATACAAGTTTCTACTAAATATCTGTCTTCTTTGGCCTTAGACTTCTGCTGCCCCTTGGGTGTCCAGTCATGGGATGGACACCTGAGAGAAATATCTTTCTACAGAGGGCCCACTTGTGTGCCTGGCAAAGGAATCAATCCACACGTTGGGTATGCAGGCAGCCGCCCCTCTTTAGCTTGTCAGGATTGCCTTGGTGGCTATCACTCCTCCAGGGAGGGGATCAGAAGGCACTTAAGCAGTATGTTAAGGAAGCACAAGCTAGGAGAGGGGCTCTTAATTCAGCTGATATTACCAATATTGATTCAGAAACCTAGTCTGTGGCACACACATGCTCAGTAACATTGGGCATTGGCTATTCTTTTCCTGTTGATTGAGTAAAACAGGCAGCCCATCCGAAAGGTCCTAAAAATACCACTATCAGAGCCATAGGTGGCTTCACTCAGATTTGGGATGGGTTCATGTGGTTTACCCCAGGTTGAGCACTCATGTACTCCAATGTAGGGAGCAGAAAAAAAAAAAAAGCACTCTAAAATAGAACCATCCCAAGTACACCAGGGATATGGGATGGATGTCACCATAACCATGTAGTCATTCTGTCATTTTAAAGATTTTATTTATTTATTCATGAGAGACACACAGAGAGAGGCAGAGACACAGGCAGAGAGAGAAGCAGGCTCCAGGCAGGGAGCTCAATGCGGAACTCGATCCCAGGACTCCAGGATCACACCCTGAGCTGAAGGCAGGCACTTTAACCACTGAGCCACCCAGGCGTCCCTCATTTGGTCATTTTAAAGGATCATGACAGGTTTGGCACTGTCACATCCTCCAGGTATTTACTGGGTAAATCCAAATGAGACCCAATGGTTGTGCGGCACAAATCTTTGGCTTGGCTTCCACCTAGGTGACTGGGTTGCTAAATCCTGAGTTCTCCCAGAAATCTGCCCCATGGTAACACAAGCTGCCAATCTCCCTCCCTTCAAGGCCAGGTGGGCACGATGTTTTCCACTGGTATGATCACTTGGCCACCATGTTTGTTCCCTCCATTGGCCTGGAGGAAGTTATAGTAAGTACACATGCCCTTACTAAGTTCCTAGTAAAGCCTTAAATGATAGCCAACAGGGGCGCCTAGGTGGCTCAGTGATTGAGTGTATGCCTTTGGCTCAGGGGCTCCCAGAAAGGAGCCTGCTTCTCCCTCTGCCTGTGTCTCTCATGAATAAATAAATAAAATCCTAAAAAAAAAAAAATGATAGCCAACAAAGCCTGTCCTACTGAACACCGAAATGTCTCTCATGAGAAAAGCTGTCCTCCAGATTACGATGGCCTTGGACATTACTGTTTGTGAGGTGCCTTGCAAGGAGGCACCTATGCCATTATCCAAGCAGAATGTTGTGTGTTCATACGTGATGAGTCTGCTAACGTATCATCTTTATTAATGCACACGAGGACACAAGTGAATGAATGCCCTGAGTGATCCCACCCCCAGCGTAAGGGACTTAATAAATGAGTAGTTTGGATCATGGGAGTCCTGGTGGAAAAAAACAAGTTGCTTATTTTGGGAGTCATTTTCTCAGTCTGTGCTTTGTCTTGCATCTGCTTAGATTGCTGCTGTGGTAACTGCCTCCAATACAGACAGCCACCAAGCAAGCCATCTTCATGCTAACCACCCAGGGCATTCTGCGGAAAAACGGGAAGTGTAAGATGGAGGTTATGAATGCACGTTCCTCCTAAGCACTGGGAATAAGGGGGTACTTCAAGGGGAACCCAAGGTTAGTTCACTCCTGTAACGCATTATTGGGTCATCTCTTCCAGGACATTTGTGGGTTCTTTTTTTTCTTTTTTCCTTTTTTTTTGACACAGAGAGAGCATGAGCAGGGGGGAGGAGCAAGGCAAGAGGGAGAAGCAGGCTCCCCCTGCAGCAGGGAGGCTCCAACTGACTCAATCCCAGGACCCTAGGATCATAACCCCAGCAGAAGGCAGGTGCTTAACCAACTGAGCCACCCAGGTGCCCAGGACGTTTGTTTCTTATGGGCACTGACATTTGAATGTCATATGCTTTTCACATGTCACTAAATACCCTTTTCATTTTATTTCCTCCTTCAATCATTTACACATATAAATACCATTTTTAGCTCACAGGTCCCATAAAAGCCAGACAGTGGGCCAAGCCATGATATTGCAGAAAACTGAAAAATGTAGAAAAGTAGATGATACTCTGTTCCCTAAGTTTTCATACTTTTCCCTGAGGGGTGTAAAAGCATGTTACCACATTAAATACTTCAGATCTCATCCGAAAAAAACTGTCTAAGAATGATGGAGCAGGCAGTTAGTTACACCTAAGCCGGGATAAGTAGGTCACACACTAGAAGCCTGGGGGCCTTGTTTGTGGCTTTGCGGCAGCAGGCTGGCAGATCAAAAGCACAGGTGCAGAACCTACGGTCTCCTCTGCTGTCGGGTGACTGCCTGGGTTCCTTATAATATATTTGCATTGTGGTTTTGACCCGTCCCCTACCCCCCTGTGGGGGAAGATAGTCCTGACACTCCCCGTAAGAACCTTGTAGGGCCAAAACCTCCCCCTCCCAACCGGTAGGAGGAGTCCCTTAGATGACTAGAAACCTCAGTAGCAGAACATCCTAGCTAAGCGCAAAAAACATTAAAAAAAAAAAAAAAAGACACCTCTAGCCTCAGGTCAGTTGTCATCCCCTCTGGGCCTGCCCGCTCTCCCACCTCCAGAGTGTGCCGTCCTTAATCGACTGCCTTGTGCTTGCTACCTTCCTTCCGGCTGTCCTTACTCCAGCGCGGATGCCCAGGTAAATCTTTGGGGGGGAAGATTTGTGGGGGAATCCGAGAGCCGAGACCTCCATCCACACAACGCACTGTCAGTCTCCCGCCGGTAGCGCGAACAAGTCCTCACGTCACACAAGATTTCGTGGCTCACGGTGGTCCCTGTTTTTGGTTACTTGAACTAACCGCTGCATAACCCGTGAAAGTTCCTTTTGGGATGACTTCCTAGAACTGGAACTGCGGTTTCAAACTTCTCCCCTAAACGTCCCTGCGCGTCTCCGGAGGGGCTGATACCGCAAGGGATTGTGGGGAGCGTAGTTCTGGCTTGGAGCGAGCAAGAGCTGGGGTATCACTGGCGGAAATTGCTGGGCGTGAGAAAGGAGCCGCGCATCTTTCCGCAAACGTCGCTCACGGGCGCGCCTGCGCGATACGCGAAGGCGCGGCTTCACTTTCCCTCGCGATTGGCCAGCTGTCTACCGGGCACGCGCAGATGGCCCTTTTGGCCCCTCCCTCCGGCCTTCGCACGGTCCTCTGGGAGTTGTAGTTCAGACTCGTATCCGAACTCGACCTCTGGTCGGCGGCTCGGAGTTCCGAGGCCGTCCCTGCCTTCGGCTCTCCGCTGGGAGGATGGATCCAGGACCGGGGACCGACACGGCGCCGCTGACTGGCCTGGTCTGGTCGTCGGCGTCGGCGCCTCCGCCGCGGGGATTCAGTGCGGTGAGCGACGCCGGGGTCCGGGGCTGAGTGGGGGAGAGGCGGCCGCGTCGGGGTAGCAGCCTGGCTCTGACCCGGGTCCGCGCCGTAGATCTCCTGCACCGTGGAAGGGGCGCCCGCCAGCTTCGGCAAGAGCTTCGCGCAGAAGTCTGGCTACTTTCTGTGCCTCAGTTCTTTGGGCAGCCTGGAGGTAAGGAGCGCCCCCCTTCGGCGTTCCTGGGGTCCGCCCACTCCCCGGTCCGTTTGCGGGACCCTCCGCCAGGCGCGCTGTCCCCGCCGCAGCGTGACTGTCGCTGTGTCCTCCCCTTCCTCCCCCTCAGAATCCGCAGGAGAATGTGGTGGCCGATATCCAGGTCCTGGTGGACAAGAGCCCCCTCCCACCGGGCTTTTCCCCGGTCTGCGACCCCCTGGACTCCAGTGAGGCCCGCGTCCGAGGCTGGGGGTGGGGGCGAGGGGCGGGGGGCCGCGTTCGGGTCCCTGTGGGCAGGACCAGGGAGGGTGGAGGGACGACAGGTGCTTGTTTTTCGAGCCTCGACTGCCCACTCGACGCGCTGGGCGATGACAGGGTTGGCTGAGGAGTCGAGCCCTGATCTGGGGCGGGACCAGATGCCCTGCCCTGAGCAAAAATGAGCCATTGACCTCGAGCAAGAGTTGTGACCTGTTTTATTACTCTTCCTGCTACATCTTCCACCGAACCACGAGCCATTTCCGAGCCTTTTCATTTCCAGGCTTTTGCATACACGGTTTCCTCTGTCTGGAGCGCCCCTCGGAGACTGCCGGCTAGCTATACTTGGTTCTCCCGCGGGTCTCTGCTTAGCCCTCCCCACCCTGTCCTCTGGCTCCGTCCCAGCCCTGACCCTCTGCTTTCCAACCGCCTGGCCCTCCTTGCCTCTCACTGCGTCTTGTCCTGTGAATTTAACTCTCAGGGTGATATCTATTGATAATTGAGGTTGGCAAACTTTTTCTGTACAGGTCCAGATAGTTAATATTTTAGGTTTTGCAGGCCAGATAGTGTCTGTGCCCCGCCCCCCCATCATCATTTTAAAATGTGAAAACCATTCTTAGCTCATGAGCCCTGCAAAGCGGATCTTGGACGTCTTTTGGCTTGTGGGCCAGAGTCTGCTGCCCCCTGGATTAGAAGACTAAGGACATGTGATGTTTGCAGGGCCGGCCAGGATGGGCAGTCAGTTATGTCTGATTCCACACCTGCCCACCCTTGCCGTAGGTGCCCATGCTCACCCCATGAGGCTTCTCCATGTCACCAAAGATAAGCTTGCCCCAATGGGTCTTTCTTTCTTTTCTTTTCTTTTTTTTTTTTAAGATTTTATTTATTTATCTGAGAGAGAGAGAGAGAAAGTACAAGCAGGAGCAGAGGAAGAAGCAGACTCCCTGCTGAGCAGGGAGCCTGATGTGGGGCTTGATCCCAGGACCCATGAGATCATGACCTGAGCCAAAGGCAGATGCTTAACCGACTGAGCCCCCCAAACCCCCCAGGCCTGCCTCAATGGCTCCTAAGGGCTACATGGAGTCCCCTCCTATGGCTGTACCATTCATGATTTAACTACTGACCTAAAGCTATCCAGGTAGCTGCCTTTTTTTTTTTTTTGAAAGATTTTATTTATTTATTCATGAGAGACAGAGAGAGAGAGAGAGAGAGGCAGAGACACAGGCAGAGGGAGAAGCAGGCTCCATGCAGGGAGCCCGATGTGGGACTGGATCCCAGGACTTCCAGGATCACGTTCTGGACTGAAGGCAGTGCTAAACCGCTGAAACACCCAGGCTGCCCTGGGTAGCTGCCTTAAACAGTGCCCTGGCGAGTATCATCCTGAAGCCATCTTTGGGTCCCTTCGCTGCTTTTTCCGTCTTCTTACTCCCTTGCACTCCCCCCACTCCCAGAGGCCTCTGTGTCCAAGAAGAAACGCATGTGTGTGAAGCTGGTGCCACTGGGGGCTGCAGACATGGCTGTGTTCGATGTGCGGCTGAGTGGGAAGACCAAGACGGTGCCTGGATACCTGCGAGTAGGGTAGGGCCACCCCCAGCTTCTGGCCTCCTTTGCCTCCCAGCTCCCATGTTTGCCCTGCTGACCCTCAGGGACTCTCCTGAGGCCTCCAGTGCCTTCAGTCACTTCACTGTGCTTCGACTTCCACAGGTTAAACCGGGACAATTTTTTTTTAAAAGATTTTATTTATTTATTTATGAGACACACAGAGAGAGGCAGAGACATAGGTGGAGGGAGAAGCAGGCTCCCATGGGGAGCCTGATGTGGGACTTGATTGCCAGACCCTGGGATCACGACTGAGCCGAAGGCAGACGCTCAACCACTGAGCCACCAGGTGCCCCAAACCAGGAGTAATTGTATCAGTCCTGTAAGGTTCTTGGGAGGAGTGAGTTGATATGTCTGAAGTGCACAGTACAGTGACCAGACCCAGCAATATTAATTCGGATGTTGCTCAGGGTGTGGGCTAAGAAAAAATGCAAACCACCCAAAGGACTGGGGTCATCCTTTTGGGCCAGGACCCCTTTCTACTTCTCTCTCCTTCTAGAGACATGGGGGGCTTTGCCATTTGGTGCAAGAAGGCCAAGGCCCCAAGGCCGGTGCCCAAACCCCGGGCTCTCAGTCGGGACATGCGGGGCCTCTCCCTGGACCCACCTGCTCAACCCAGGTGAGTCCCAGGCTTGGGAGTAGGGTGGCCATGGGGGGAATTAGGCCTGACCCACACTGTCCTGCCTCTACCAGCAAGGATGGCTTTCCAGAGCGGACCCTGTCCAGGTTAGGCTCTCGGGCATCTACTCTGAGGAGGAGTGACTCCATCTATGAGGCCTCCAACCTCTATGGCATCTCAGGTGAGTGCCAAGCAAGAAACTGAGGCACCGGGTGGGGCAAGACTGGCTCATGGTTTTATAGCTAGGAAGGTGTGGGGCTGGGGTTGGAACCAGTCCTGGGATCCCCAGTTTTCCAAAGACTGGGAAGAGCCAGGGGTTTGGGGCTACCACCCTCTTTGGCTAGGGTGGACCACAGGCAGGCCTCAAGATCCCTGTATCTCAGCCCCTACCCTTACCTGCTTTCCTCAGCCATGGATGGTGTTCCCTTCACACTGCACCCCCGGTTCGAGGGCAAGAGCTGTGGCCCCCTGGTGAGTCTCTGCTGTGGGGAGCCTAGGTCTGTCTTCCTAAGGGTCAGGATGCAGAGAGGTTCATCTGTGGATCCAGTCCCCCAGCGCAGAGGCCCGTGTTCCTGGGTTAGAGGAGGCTGGAAGCTGGTGGGGTGGGGCTTAGTCCCAGAATGGCAAATCAGGAGGGACAACTGGATGCTGGTAGCAAGAGACCATGGTGGGAAGGGTGAGGGGATGATCAGGCAAATATTGGGGGGGGCCCTCCCTGAGGATGGGGGAATGGGGTTCCAGGGTGGTGTCCCTGCCCAAGACTGACCTGCCTCTGCCTACCAGGCCTTCTCTGCTTTTGCCGATCTGACCATCAAGTCACTGGCGGATATTGAGGAGGAGGTGGGTGCAGGACCAGGATGGGGTGCTGGGGGAGCCCCCACTTTCTTGCCACCCCAGTCTCCCCAAGCCACACCCCATCTCTTGCTAAGTCCCCTAATTGTCTCCCCTCCTCACCATTCCTCAGACACTACTATGGCCCCTCACTCACTGTGTTCTCCTTACCCACCCCTGCTCCCCCCAGTATAACTACGGCTTCGTGGTGGAGAAGACTGCAGCTGCACGCCTGCCCCCCAGTGTCTCGTAGCTCTTCGTCAGGCCCAGGGAAAGCCCGCTGCCCAGCACCCCTGACACACCCCAGGACTGGCAGCTACCCCACCCTGCAGCATCTTGGGAACCTTGGTGGTGCAGGGCTTTCTAGACTAAGCCACCCAGTGGAACCACAGCCCTGGAGAAGGAGCAAGACCTGTCTGCTTGGTGATGGGGTCTCTGGCCTGCCTCGCCCCCGGGCCCTACAAGGCAGAGGTGGGGGCTGGATGGAAACCAGTGCCTTCAAGTCATTTGTGTCAAAACGTTCCGGTGCCCGGAGGCCACTCAGGCATCCTCCCGGCAATAAACATTGCCCTGTGCCCACCGTCTGGAGTCCTGATCCCCGCCGAGGGTCCTCTGTGGCTCGTGGTCTGTGCCACGCACATCGAGCACAAGCCAGGGAGCAGATATCCACCCAGTTAACAAAATTGTGGATGGGAGGCAACGCTGCTGCCACTCCCAGAATATTCTGCAGAGGGGTAAACAGGCTCAGTGAGTGAGCGAGACTGTAGAACACAGAAGACCCGGTCGGCCCCTCCATCACTGCACATAGCAGGAATGATAGTTTCTGTTGGGTTTATATGGTGGGGATCACATCCCCAGCACCTCCACAGTATCTCATTTAATCTCCCCACAGCCCGGTGGGAAGCCCCGGTTTTGTGTGTCTTACATATAGGGAAACTGAGGTAGGGGAAGCTAAGGTCACAGCTGATTTTTTTTTTAAAGATTTTATTTATTTGAGAGAGAGGGAGTGAGCAAGCACGAGCAGGGGAAGGGGCAGAGGGAGAAGCAGACTCCTCGCTGAGCACAGAGCCGATGCAGCGCTGGATTCCAGGACCCTGAGATCATGACCTGAGCCGAAATCGGATGCTTAACCAACTGAGCCACCCAGGCGTCCCCCACAGCTGAGATTTGAACCCAGAGCCTGCTCTCTTAATCTTAAAGCTGTTCTATGTGTCTTTTTTTTTCTCTACTGTGTGATGGATACATTCTGTCCAAAGCATTCTATAATGTTGTAGTGAAAACTGAGAGAGTACTGGATTCCACAGCAAATACCCAGGTACCTTCCTGCAAGCCTTTGGTCACATTTTTGTCAGGCAATCGATACATGACCTTGTTCTCTGTGTGTTTTAAGACACCTTTTATTTTATTTTTTTAAAAGATTTTATTTATTTATCCATGAGAGACACAGAGAGAGAGAGAGAGAGAGAGGCAGAGACACAGGCAGAAGGAGAAGCAGGCTCCATGCAGGGAGCCCGATGTGGAATTCGATCCCCGGACTCCAGGGTCACACCTGGGCCGAAGGCAGGCACTAAACCACTGAGCCACCCAGGGCTCCCCAAAGACACCTTTTAAAATACACCTTACTGCTTGGCTCACACTGACTTTCAGCCAACAGCACTATAACTCATGCCTGAAACAAAGCTCATCTAACTAACACACATTTTCTCCAGGGGACACATCCAGCCTTTTTGCATTCAGAGACAGTAAGGCAGCACCAAGTACTATACTTAGAGGCCTTTTTAAGTAGAAAAATTGCCAACAAAAACACAAATATATACAAAATGTGCTACTAGATAGACCATAAAAAGGCCACCTGTTTACCATCAGAGCCGAAGGACGATGGCAGGGTGTCACCACATTCCACCTCAATGGGGACCCTGTGCCTCAGTGATACAAACTCCCTCCCCCCACCTCTGCTCTGAGCATGTCCCTGAATGGCTACAAAGTGCTGCAAGTATTGGTTTGGGGGTTGCAAATAAAGCTTAGTGGGTGGAACTCACACGTGTGGGGGTCTGTAGCATCAAGGTAACCTAGTCCGCAGCAGTCAGGAACATCCTCCAATCTTTGTGGCTTAGAAAGATGAAGTCTTCTTCTATTTTTTTTTTAATTTTTTAAAGATTTTGTTTATTTGACATAGAGCACAAACGGGGGGAGCGGCAGGCAGAGGGAGAAGCAGGACCCTGGGATCATGATCTGACCTGAAGGCAGGTGTTCAGTGAACTGAGCCACCAGGTGTCCCACTAGGCTTCTTCCTCATTCATACCACATGCCCGTGGCAGAGCAGCAACGGACTCTGCTGGTCACAGTCTCTGAGACCTGCCTGAAGGGGCTGCCACCATCTCACCATGACAGTGGGGGCAGGCTCAGAAAGCTCTTACCCTGTCAGTGAAATGCCCTGGCCTGGAAGGGCCTCATCAAAGTTCTGCTCGGAGATCACTGGCCAGAAGGCACCCCACTGGGTCCCCGGAAGGGGTGCACCCCCCACCCAGGTACTTGTATCTAACAGCATTGTCCCGGGGGGCTGAGGGCAGAGATCTGTCCTGCTCTGGGGTCTGAGGGAAACAGGATGGCCCTGTGCTGGGAGTCTGAGGGCGGAGACTGCGTGCTGTCGAGGGAAGAGACTGTGCAAAATGTGCCCGTCCCCCAGGTGCTTCAGCTGCCTTGGGAAAACTAGGCCTTGGGTGCTGAGACATCTCCCCACATCTCCCCTCCCTGGGCCCTGCCAGGTCCCGCCCAGGCTGCCCTGGCGCCGGCCACGGAATCTGATCCCGCCAGGAAGCAAAGGCCGTTTGTTCTCCCTTCTCGGCCACCCTGACACCAGCTCTGGATCACTTTCCAGGACACCCGCGAGTGACCAGGGGCCCCCAGGTGAGCCGTCCTGGTCTCGGCTCTGACTGGACTTGGTGGCCAATGACCCTGCAAGATCCCTCTGAGCCCCGTGGGGCCTAAGGACACCCTCAGGAAGGTGTGGGAGAGTCACCACCAAGGAGCCCACCCACCCACCCACTCCCAACTCGGGCCACGTCCATCCCGACTGCCATGGCTGAGCCTACACCATCTTGGGCTACAAGGAGAGAGCCAAAGCTTTATCCTTCCTGCCTTTGGCTTCTCCCAGGTGCTGAGACAGGTGTCACCTCAGGTGAGATGAGGTCCCAGCTCCCCTGCTCACTAGCCGGTGACCCTTGAGCAGTGACTTAACCTCTCTATACCTCAGTTTCTCCATCTTTACAATGGGACTCTCCATGGTGCTTACCTCAGTGCCGCTCCGAGGGAGAATGCACGCATACTGCTCTACCGACTTGCAGAAACACTTCCCAGCTCAACAGTTCTTACAGCGTAAAGTCTAAGCAGGTGCATGCGGGGTGCAGCCCCGGTGGCCTCTGCTAGCGCAAACTCCATACTTGTATTCCAATGCTTCTGAGCCCAGCTGTGGCCCCTGCTGCTCTCTCCACCCCCAGATCAGAGCACCCACCTATGCCAGATTCAAACATCTGTCTGCCACCCCCTTTGAAGCCCCCTTAATGCTACTGCCTCCGACCTCACCGTTCATTCTGCCTACTACTGAACTTGATGTAAGTGTAATTCCCTAATGAGTTCTCTTCTGAGTCTGGCTAATTCTGTTCAATATTATTTCTGTGACGTTTATCTAGGGTCAGAGGATAAACACCCCAGGCCTTGAGCCTCTGTGTTGGGGTCACTCTGCTGTGTGTGCTCTTTGCTGTCTCCCAGAGATCCCCAGCAGGATGGAGCCCAGGCAGTCATGGTACTGTCTGCTTATTGGTGTCCCTGAAGGTTTGGTGTCTCTGGGGCTTCCTCCCTTGTAAACAAACCACACCCCCGTCATCATCTCATGGTCTGGTTCTGATGATCCCAACCCAAGGCAATGTCTTTCGGAGATGTTATTCACTCTCTAATCACACCAGGGTGCCAACAGCTGCTTGTTTTTGCGTGGCCTGTGGAATTAATGGAGACATCAATCCCCTTTCTGATCTGGTCCTCGCAGCTGTGTTTGGTGGAGTGGAGGAGGTTACTTTATTTTATAAAGGACACTAAAGTGGCAGGTCGCATGACTGTTCCCTGAGCCAGGTCTGTCCCAGCTCCTGGAGCACCAAACCCTTATCAGGTAGCCAGGACACACAGCGACGACCTCAGCATTTGGCTTCCAGCTGAGGCCCAGCCTCGTCCCCTCTCACTTGATTCTGGCTGAGATATGAGGATGCTTGGCACCCCTTCCAAAGCAGAGCCCGGGGGGGTGGGGTTGGTTTCAGCCGGGCAATGGGCAGCCCGCTCCCGGCTTCGTTTCTAGGGCTCCTATTCTGGGTCCCAGGAGGATGAGCAGGGGTCAGATGGGGATGAGGCTAGTGAGCTCACAGGGTGCAACATTTAAGGAGCTTTTAGTTCAGGAGCCCATCTCCACCTGCAGTGCCTCCTTAAATTTTTTAATTAAAGTAAAATTCACATGAATTCTCCATTTTAAAGTATACAGTTCAGTAGCATTTAGTGCACTGAGAATGTTGTGTAAACATCACCACTGTCTAGTTCCAGAACATTTATATCACTCAGGAGGGAAACCGCATCCTCGTGAGCAGTCACTTCTTATCCTTGTCCCCCGGCTGCTGGCAGCCATTCACCTGCTGTCTCTGTGGATTTGTCTGTTCTGGACATTTCATATATGTGGAATCAACACTATGTGGCCTTTTGTGTCTGACTTTTTACACTTGGAGTTTTCAAGCTCCATCCATGTGTACCATATCAGTGTTTTTGTCCCTTTTCATGCCTGAGTAATATTCCATCACATGGCTTGATCACCTGCCCCATTCCAGTGGATTCTCAGAAACTGTAATTTCCAATGTTTCTTGGGCACCTGCTCTGTCCTGGAGCTCTTTGTGAAGGGGTAACCAGATTCCAGCCATCACCACCATATGGTCTCAGTTCCTGGGCCTCAGTTTCCCCATCTGTAAATAGGGTTATCCTGAAGATTAACTGAGGCCAGGAAAGTGAATGGTATGTGCCTGCAGAACCAGGCATGTGATAAAGACGTGACATTTCTTATTCTTTTAAAGTAAGTTCTGCACCCAACGTGGAGCTTGAACTCATGACTCCAAGATCAAGACTTGCATGCTGTACCGACTGAGCCAGCCAGGTGCCCCGAAATTTATTCTTATTTTTTAAAAGGATTTTATTTATTTATTTATTCATGAGAGACACAGAGAGAGAGGAAGGCAGAGACACAGGCAGAGGGAGAAGCAGGCTCCATGCAGGGAGCCTGATGCGGGACTCGATCCTGGGTCTCCAGGATCATGCCCTGGGCCAAAGGCGGTCACTAAACTGCTGGACCACAAGGGCTGCCCCAAAATTTATTCTTATTTTATCTTTTTCATTGATATTTATTATGCTCCCCGAGAACCCATGCTTATTGGGTGCCCCACATGTCAGGCGCCACATGGGATGTTCATGTGTATTATCTCTCCACTTCATTCCACCAGCAAAGAGGTCTCTGCAGCTTCCCAGTGGCTCTGGGAGGAGGCAGCTGGAATTGGGGTCAGTGGGCCACTAGGGTCTGGGTGTATTGGATCAGCAGGGTCCCTGCCAGGGTCAGATTTAGGAGAGGAGCCCCCCCTCCCCACTGGGCACTGTTACCTCTCTCTCCATTAGAAAAGGCCCCAGGGGGGTTTTAAGCCACTTTGTGGCTGAGCTGCTCCTCTCCCTGGGCCTCAGAGTGCCTGTATGGCCCAGGAAGGGACCCACTGGGAGAATTCTGGGGACATCTGTCCATTTGGGGTGAGGGTGGAGGCCAGGCATTCCCACCCCTAGTGAAATTTATATGCATGGAGATTTGTAGGACATGGGCCCCGACTGGGGTCTATAAAGAGTACACCCTTGTACCCCACTTCAGCCTCCACATCCCACTCCTGTGACTCCACCCATCATGCTGGGCCTGGGCTTGACCACACAGCATGTTTGGATGTGGCTCAAGTGACAAAGGTGATAGTGAAGGTTGGAGTTTATTTGAGGGTCGTGAAGGTCATGTGGGATGGGAGTGGGACCAGGGCCTCTGGAGATCCCTAGGGCTCCAAGTTTGTTTGTGTGTTTTTTTAAGATTTTATTTGTTTATTCATGAGAGACACAGAGAGAGAGGCAGAGACATAGGCAGAGGGAGAAGCGGGCTCCCTGCAGGGAGCCTGATGTGGGACTCGATCCCGGGCCCTGGGATCATGCCCTGAGCTGAAGACAGATGCTCAACCTCTGAGCCACCCAGGCGTCCCCTCTGGGGCTCTGAGTTATCCAGTCTAAGCCTTGCCAGTTTCATGAGCCCCAGAAAGTGGCCATCAACCCCCCTTTTCCTGCCACCAGGGGCCCTGAATGATGACAGCAGAGGTTGGCATGTATTGAGGACCTACTGTGCACAGGCACCTGGAATGGTTTACATTGAGTCTCACAGGAGCCCTAGGTGGAGGAACTGCTTCTGTCCCCATTTTATAGACAAGGAAACTGAGACACAGCGCAGCAAAGCCCTCGGCCAGGGGCCCACAGCCAGAAGGGGGTCCAGCCCTCCAGGGGCCCCTGTGGCCCTGGGCTGCTCTGAGCTCAGCACACACAGATTTCAAATGCTCACAGCCCGGAAGAAGTCGCAGAGTCTGAGACTTGCACTGTCAGCAGCATGGGGGTTAGAGAACCCGGGTTCGAATCCTGACTCTGACGCTCAGTACTGGCCATGGGACTCCTGGTGAGTCACTGCCCCTCTCTGGACCTCGGTTTCCTCATCTGTAAAACGGATGGAGACATTTAGAGAATCACTGTTTAAACCCAACCCTCCCCTCCTGCCTCTAACATCTGACAGCTACATTTCCCAGCCTTTCCTGCCTGGAGATGTGGCCATGTGACTCTGTTTTTGCCAGTGAGATATAAGCAGGAGGGTCCCAAGGCCTCCTAGAAAGATTTCTAGAAGATGCTGAGCCCCCCACCCCTTGGCCTCTGCCTTTCCCTCTGAGGGAGGAGGTGAAGGCTAGAGCACTGGCAGCCGCTTTGTGCCATGAAGCAGCCTTGAGGACACAAGCCAGGGATGCTGTGAACTGAGAAATCAAGTCATATTACTGTGGTTGAGTCTGGACCTCTCTGTCAGGCAGCAGGCCTGACACCAGGTCACTATCTCTGATCCTTGGGTTCACACTAGTGTGGAGTCCTTCCCCGAGGCCCCTGGCCGGTGGCCCAGCATGCTGCGCATCTCGTGGGTGACCACTTCCCAGTGCCGCCTGCCAGCAGACAGAGTCCGGTGCATGCGGGGTAAAGGCAGGCTGCTCTCCCGGCCTCCCCCCAGGGCTGCAGGTGCTGTAGCAGTGCCCGTGGGTCTGAAGGGGTCCCCAGATTCTGGGAAGGATGAGTAGGGGGTCCGGTGGTGGGTACCCTGCTGGGGCTGAGCCCTGGGGCTGGCCTTGGAGACTTCAGCAGGGCGGACAGGGTCGTCTTCAAAGTGCGGTGGAGACAGTTCATGGAGGCTACGGCGGGTGGCCCGGGCAGCCCGGAGCAGAGTGTGGGTGAGCGCCGCCACCAGCACCAGAGCACCCACTCCGAGGATGGAGGCGGCGGCCGCACCTGTCTCGATCTCAAAGAGCAGCAAGGCATAGATGGACAGTGCTGGGGGAAGAAAGGGCTCTCATTTACTTAGTCACCAAACGTTTGCTCCCCAAGCCGCGAGAGAGCTCCCCCAAACACCGGGCATACAGCATGACAGGCGCATAGCTTAACTACCTAATCCTCTCATATTGTCGTCACATCCATTTTACCACAAAATGGTAAATTTTATGTTATGAGTACTTGACCACAACTAAAGCAACCCGAATCTCAGGCTTCCTGAAGCCCGTGATTAACTTTCAGGGAACCACAGCCCCTCTCCGGCCTTAGTTTGCTGCTCTGAACAAGACGGTTGGTGACCTGACCTTGAGGTCTGATCTGTACTAGTTTTCCGCTGACGTATCCAGCGCCCAGTTGACACCATTCGTTTTGATGAGGACTGGCCTGCACCTTGTAGGACATTTAGCAGCTTCTACCCACTAGATACAGTAGCATTCTCTCCCTTCCCTGTCATGACAAGCAAAAACGTCGCCAGAGGGGCACCCGGGTGGCTCAGTGGTTGAGTGTCTGCCTTTGGCTCAGATCATGATCCCAGGGTCCTGGGGGAGCCTACTTCTCCTCCCACCTATGTCTCTGCCTCTCTGTTTCTCTCATGAATAAATAAATAAAATATTTTTTAAAAAGTCTCTAGATATTGCCAAATGTCCCCCAAGTCAGCAGAATCAGTTCCCCTTGAGAACCATTGTCCAGTCCCTACCGTCACCCTGAGCACTATGGCAGGAGCACGGACCCACGGCTCTGGCATCAGTAATGTGCATGGTACTAGGCTTGGCCAATCAGAGCATTGCTTCCCTTGGTTGTAGCGATTGGTGCATGGCTATCACATGACCCAAGCCCAGCCAATCAGAGCCATCCTTGGGACTTTCAACTGGGCTGTGGGTAGGGAGGAAGTTTCTTACTGCAGCAGCCAAGGAATTGGCAGAAGAGAAACCCAGAGTGGATGGAAGACTTCTTGGCCCTTGGCTGGTTGTTTTATGCTTTCTCTGGCTCTGTATTCTTGCCTTTTTTTAAAAAAAAATATTTTATTTATTTATTCATGAGACACTCGGAGAGAGAGAGGCAGAGGGAGAAGCAGGATCCCTGCAGGGAGTCCCATGCAGGACTAGATCCCCAGACCCCAGGATCATGCCCTGAGCCAAAGGCAGATGCTCAACCTCTGAGCCACCCACCTGGGTGGCTATATTCTTGCTTTTAAGATGCCACACTGCAGCATATTTGACATATTAAAGTGAGGCCAAGGACCTTTTTTTTTCTCTAAACATTTTTGAAAAGGTTTTTTTAATTATTCTTTTGGCTCTGGCTAGCAACAAATGGATGATTGGATGATTGGCTTGATGTGCTTGGGAATTCTTGCTGAGTGAGGTCACCTAACCTCAAAAAGAATCTAAATGGGAGCTGAACAAATTCTTAATTTAACACTTAACAAGGCTGACACACTTATCTCTTTTCCCCTCTTTCTGAGTTTTTCTCGTAGATTAGAATGAGGATGTCTTATTCTACAAGTCTCCAACACCTTTTTTTTTTTTTTTTTTTTTTTGCCAGGCTGTGAAAAGGCTCAAGATTGTAGGCATTGTGTTGAAAGCACTTACAGATACAGCATCTTTCTCTGGGGATACCAGGGGAAGAGGGGAAGTGAGAGGAATTTCTGATTACATTGTTTGAGCACCTAGATCCAGCTGCACCTGAGGACAACCACCCCTAATCTTTACAGATACATGAATCATCCCATCCACTCTCCTTTTAAAAAACTCACAACTGGAGCATTTTATTAAGTCGAACATCAAAAGTTATTCAGAGTTTCCTGTACATTATACACCCACATATTCCCTTATGTTCCCATAATGGAATATAGGCTCATGTCTCACAAATAAATAATTTAAATATGTTCCTAAACTTCTATTTCTCTGTTGCAGGAATAAGAAAAAGACAGTAACAGCAAATATCTTGTTTTTCATTCAGCTGAATATTTTTTTCTTCCAGTAAAACAGGTTGTTTATAGGAGTGCCAGTGGTCTACGTATGATTCAGCACTGAGTCTGCAGTACCATCAATACATTTTTCAGGATTAGAACAAAATATAAGATGTCAGGGGTCTCTTTAAGGAATCTTGATGATTTGGTTCCTTTTTGGTAAGTGTGGGTGAGAGATGGTGGATTTAAGAAAAGTTATTACAATTTAGGAAAGGAAAGACAGTGCAGTGTGTCCTTCTGTCACCCACATTATTAGTTTTTCTTCTGCTTCATGTTTTGGGATTTATAACTACATTTCTGGTTTATAAAACATATATACACATGTACATGTATATATATATATTTTTTGAGGGGGCAGTGTTTGGTTTTTGTTTGTTTTGTTTTTGTTTTCCTAAGCTATTCTTGGGCTGGAAGTTTCAACATTTGTAACCAAACAGTTTTTACTAAGACCAACCTGTGAAACACTATCCCCAGAAAACCACCAAGGACTTAAAAGCTTTTGTTCAAACCAAATCTGAGAAACTGAAGAATCAAAAATATTCTGGAGACAGCTACCACTTATGGAACCCGCACTGGGTTCCAATAACTGGGGTCAGATGCTGTTCATGGGCTTTCATTGGAATTAACCCAGAATCCCCTCAGCAATTCTAGAAGGCAGGGAAGTATGCATCCCTGCTGTACCGATGAGGGAACTGGGACACAAAGGAAATCTGCCCAAAGTCCCAGAGCAAGAAAGTGTCAGAGCTGAGAGTCTAACATAGGCAGATTGGCTCTGGAGCTGACTTCAGTTATGGGACCACTACCCCTGGCCACCCCAGCCTGGGGCTCTACACCCCACCTTCTATCCCCCAGCACGCACCTGCTAAGTAGACGGAGACGCCACAGCAGAAAACACCAAGGGCCACGTGTCTGAGGAGACGGCAGTCATAGAGAAACCAGTCAGACCTGAGAAGGAGGGACGCAGGAAGAGAACGAGCTCAGGGGGTGGAACTGGTGGGGGAAGGCCAGGGAGGAGAGGCAGGGAGAGTGGCCCAGCTTTGGGGGACTTGAGATCTATGGGAGGACTCAACCATCCATCCATCCATCTCTCTCCACCTACCTATTCATTTGTTCTTCCAGGTAAATGTCCACTACTACTTACCATCCACTCATCCCCATTGATATTCAACCACACAGCCATCATCCACTTAGCCAGGCCCTATTAATCCATCCATCCACTTATTTAAATAGCAACCATCCATCCGTCCTTCCATTTGTGATTCACCACCCATCTACCCCATCCATCGATCCATCGATCCATCCATCGATCCATCCATCCATCCTTCACCCATCCATCCATCATCCATCTCCCACTCACCATCCATTGATCCAATCAACTATCCATCTGTCCATTCATCCACCCCTCATTCACCACTCATCCATCCACCATCCATCCCCTCTCTCTTATGACTCATCCATATACATCAGTCCATTCAAATATCCAACATTCATGAGGCAGCTATTATGCACAGACACTTGCTAGGGACCTGACTTCTCATTATTTTATGGACCATAAGCTTATTTGGGAAATGAAGAAACCAGGGTAACTTGTCATCAGACATGATAGAAACAGAGATTCCCAAGAGCTGAGACTGATTAAGGACTTAGTTTTGAGCCTGGTACTGTGCTAAGCACTTCTGTTGTGTGCACTCTCCCTTCTCTACTCCTGGAGGTTTAGGAAATGGAGGCTCTGACAGCTTCCATTATCACTCACCTCCTTCCCCACAACCTCCCCTCCCGGCCTCTGTTTTCTTGTGTGGCAGCTGGAGGGTGTTATTTCAAACCAAAGTCAGATCATGCCCCTCCTTGCTCACAACTCTCGGGCAGAGTAAACCCCAAAGTCTTCACCATAGCACAGGAAGCCCCTACATGCTCCAGTTCCGGATTTCCCTGTTCTTATCTCCTTCGTGTCTCCCTCCAGCCACACCAATCACTACCCTCTAACACCCCAAGGTCATTCCTGCCCCAGGGCCTTTGCACGTGCTGTTCCCCCTGCCTGGATCACAGACCTCCAGATCTTCTGCCCCCTTTCCTCCTTCAATTAAGTCTCTGCCCAAGCCTCCACTGATGGTCCCATCTCAACAACACCCTATCCTCTTCTGCATCACCCATTTTCTTCCTTTCCCAGCATTTATCCTGGGATTGACATTATTGTCTAGTCTCTATTGTCTACCCCAAGAGGGCAGATCTGGATCCATCTGGTTCCTGTGGTGTATCCTCTACAAGCTATGTTGGGCTCAGCCCCCTGCAGGCACCCAATACATATTTGTCGACTAACAGATGAGTGCATTTCAGCACCCCTTGAGCCGTGGAATGGATAATGGATACTGCACACTTTAGGTGGGATCAGCTCCAGCGGGGGAAGTTCCCATCTGCTGAAATCCATGGAATCCTGGCCCCTTCTGGCTCCCCTGCCCCAGCATCCTGGAGGAAAACACTGGGAGGTGGGGCAGCAGCGAGTCCTTGACTCAGGGTAAGTTCCTCACTCTCCATTCCCTGCCCCCTGACACCTGCCTCCCCCCGCCCCCTGCCCATGTTCCAGGTGCCTGAGTAAGGAACCCCAACCGGGGGCCAGAGCACAGGATCTGGCTCTACCAGGAGCATGTTCACATCTAGTCCACCTGCTTCCAAAAAAGGGCAGCCTAGAGATCAGTCTCCCCTGTGTGAGGCTCAGTTACAAAGGGAGGTAGCAACACCAGCAGCCCAGGGACTGGGGGGCCTTCGCTGGGTTAGTCCACAGAACACGAGAAGCACAGCGAGCTTAGGGTTCCCTAAGTGAACGTCAACACTGGGGCCAGCCTACCCTGGGTCTTCTCTGACTGCAGTTTCCACCTCTGTAAAATGGGGGTCACTGTAGTCGGTGCACCTGCTGTAAATTTTCAACTACTATAGGATGAAGGGAGGGAGAGATGGTAGAGGGAGTGGGGGATGGAGAGAGGGGAGAAAGGGAGGTCGGGATGGAAGAAAGGGGGAGGGAGAGGGGAGAGGGCCCAACCTGAGGCCCCGAGAGGGGCAGGCTCCCCCGGGCTCTCCGGGCCCCCAGCCGGGCCTCGGGGAGGAGGGGACTGTCCTACCTGCCGGGGCCAGGCCCCCGCGCCAGCTCGGCGCCCAGATGGCCGCAGAGCGCGGCGAGCAGAAGGCAGGTGAGGCCCAGCACCAGGGCGAGCGCGGCGAGCGCGGCGGCCAGCGGCAGCAGCGCCCCGGCCGCGTCCTCGGGCAGCCCGGGGCCGCCGCCCAGCTCGGGGCCCAGCCCGTCGGCGCGCAGCCCCCGAAGCTCCGCGCGGCCCGCCTGCAGCTGGAACAGCAGCTGCGCTCCCAGCGCCGCCAGCACGGCCGCCGGGATGCCCAGCAGGGTCATCGCGGCCAGCACCCGGCCGCCGTACGACCGGGCCATGGCGGGGTCCGCCGGTCGGGGTGGGGGTGGGGGCGGGGGCGGTCAAGGAATAAAAGAGACTTTAACCGGGCAGGTGAGTCGGGCGGGCGTCCAAGGGCCTGCACGGGGTATCTGAAAGTTGGGGGGCCGTCGGGGGACTGGCGTGCCGACCGCGGTGGGGATGAGAAAGTGCCCCGAAAACTTGGGACCAAGTCTTTTCTCCTCCCTCTGGGGACCCTGCGGGCGCCCCCTCCCGGCGTCCACGTCCTGGGCGGGCGGGGCCGGCGCGGGGCGGGGCGAAGATGGGACGGAGGTGGCCCCGGGAGCCGCCAGGGCTGGGTGGCCGGATCCAGGGAGCCCCACAAGCCCGCAAACTCATTAAAGCGAGTCCCACACCACCCACTGCCCTAAGCACCTGTTTCATTGTTCTTTAAAAAAGGAAATTTGAACGAATTTTTAAATAATTCCCTTTGATATTCAGTCTCTTATCTGCGGACCTTGCAATTGGCTGTGATTTCCCCTCCCTCAACCTTCTTTCAAGGCTTTGCAGAAATGTCGCCTTCTGGGTGAGGCTCTTTGGGGCCCCCGCTTGACCAGGCTCCCCTGTCTTTTGCTGCTGGGCTTTGTTCTTCCCGTGACACGTTTTTGGTTATTATGATTTATTTTTCATTTTTAAAATTGAGGTGAAATTTACATGACATAAAAGAAACCACTCTGAAGTGAACAATCCAGTGGCATTTAGTACATGCATGATGTTGTGCAAACAACATGTCCGTCTAGTTCTGGAATATTTTCATCACCCCAAAAGGAGCCCCTCATCCCCCACCCATTAGCAATCACTCCCCACTCCTCCTCCCCCAGCCTTGGCCGCCCTGATCTGCTCTGTCTCTAGATTTGCCTGTTCTGGACATTTTACATACATGGAGCCAGGCAGTATGTGATTCTTTGTGTCCAGCTTCTTTCACTGAGCAAAATAATTTTTTGAGGTTCATCCATGTGGTACCGTGTAGCAGTTCTTCATTGCACATAATGGTTGAATAGCACCCCACTGTGTGGATGGACCACATTTAGTTTATCCATTCGTTTGTTGAGGGGCATGTGGGTTTTCCCCCCACCTTTTAGCCGTTGTGAATAGTGCTGGTGTGAACATGCACGCACAATTATTTCTTTGAGTCCCTGTTTTCATTTCTTTTGCGTTTACACCTAGGAGTGGTAACTATACACTTAACTTCCCGAGGAACCCCAGACTGCTTTTCACAGCAACCGGACCCTTCTACCTTCCCACCAGCAGTGCCCCAGGGTTCCAATTTTTTCATTTCCCTGCCAGCACTTGCTGTGTGCTGGTTTTTGGTTACAGCCAACTTACTGGGTGGGAAGTGGTATCTCCCCGTGCTTTTGATTTGCATTTCCCGAATGGCTAATGATGCTGAGCATCTTTTCATGTGCTTGTTGGTCATTTGTGTATCTTCTTTGGAGAAATGCTTGTTCAGGTCCTTTGCTTATTTTTGAGTTGGTTGCCTGTCTTCTGTGTACCTGTCCCTCCCTGCTCCTCCCCGCCCCCCAGCACTTTGCATCTCCTGAAGCCCTGCGCGTTGGTTTCTCTGCAGTCCGAGGTCCCCCCACCCCGCCCGGGGTGGGGTGGGGTGGGGGGTGTTCCGGGACGCCGGGATGTCTGCCTCAAGTGTCCACTGCTGTGTCCCCTTAGCGTCTGGGCGGCGCTCTTCAGCACAGAGGCTTCGGCACGGCATCCCCACGCGCGTCCTCGCCGCGGGGGTCAGAACAGGTCCCCGGCGCCGCCCTCCGCCCCGCGCCCCCCCTCGGGCTGGCTCCCGCCCCCCGGGCCGCGTTTGCCCCGGGCCTCCCGGTCCACGCGGTACTTGCAGCGGCGCAGCGGCTCGGTGAGGCTCCGCGGCGCGGGGTCGTCCAGGTCCTCGGGCTGCAGGAAGTTGCGGTCCAGCACCTCGGCCGCCTCCTGCCAGTTGGCGAAGCAGGCGGGGCCCAGGCGCCGGATCTCGTCGGTGGCGTCGCGGCTGAGCACGTCCCCGCCCGGCTTGAGCACCACGACGGCCGGCAGGCGCTCCACCGAGAACCGGCGCCCGAGGTCCCTGCGGGGCGGGCGGGTCAGTCCGGGGAAGCCCGTCCCTGATCCCGAGCTGGGGAGCCGCACATCCCTCCTCCCAGTACTTACTGAGCGCCTTCTGCGTGCCCCGTGTACGCTGGGGGCGCCCAGGGACCAGGCCAGGCCAGGACGCGGTGGCCTCTGCACTGTCTCCAATATCTTAGACATGCGGCTACCTCACTTCTATTCTATTCTATTCTATTCTATTCTATTCTATTCTATTCTATTCTATTCTATTCTATTCTTCTCACAACATGCACTATATGGGACATACTTATACTAAAAACGTATACTGAAAAATTATTCATTGTTCATTGGAAATTTGTTTTGAACTGGGCATCCTGGGACACCTGGGTGGCTCCGTGGTTGAGCGTCTGCCTTTGGCTCAGGGCGTGATCCTGGGATCCGGGATTGAGTCCCCCATTCTTCTTGCAGGGAGCCTGCTTTTCCCTCTGCCTGTTTCTCTCTCTCTCTCTCTCAGGAATAAAATAAATCTTAAAAAACGTTAACTGGGCATCCTGTATGGTGGGGGAGGGCAGTGGAGGGGGTGGGGATTCGCTCACTGTCCAGACACCTAGCCCCAGTGAATGCTTTGTTGAGAGGACCCTGCCACAAATGAGGTCAGCAGGTCTGAGTTTGGCTATGATGCCCTCACAGCTGCCATTTCTGCCCTGGGAAGGGAAATGTTGCCAGTTTACAGGAAAGATTCCCCCTCAGCCTCAGAGAAGGCAGTAGGAGTGAGCCAATAATGCCCAAACGATGATAATGTTGGGTGGAGAATGAAAGTCTCTAGAAACTTCCAACTTGTGGAGCAAAATTAATGAAATCAGCGAAGTGTCAGAAAGTCTATGGCTCAGTGCAGACTCCACGTGTGTGGAGATAAAGCAAATATGGCAAAATGTTAACGATTGCTGTGGGTTTCATTATATGCTTCTTCCAAATTTTGGTGTCTTTGAAATTTTTCATAGTGAAAAGTTGGAGTTTATAAAGAAGGAAAGCTGGGTTTGCCTGGCTGGCTCAGTCGGAGGAGCGTGTGTATCTCAGGGTTGTGGGTTTGAGTCCCACGTTGGGTGTAGAGATTACTTTAAAAAATAAATAAAAAGAAGGGAAGCCTTATTGCAGAAAGGGGAAGGTTCTAAGATAGCCACGAACTGTAGCATTGTTTATTGGGCAGCTGAGTGCAAAGCATGAATCCACCCACCGCTCTCAGCTCCAAGGCCCTCCCTGGCTCCCAGCGACTCTGAGGATCACATCCACCCCAGTTAGCATGGAGTTTGTGGCACTGCTCCACATGATGGCTGCAGACCTCTCACATCTGTTATTACTTACAGTTCCCTGAACTGGCTGTTGTTTCTCTGATGGCCTCCCAGCCTTTATCTGGGCTGTGCCCTCTGCCTGGAAACCCCTCCCTCTCCTTACTCTTTCCTATCCTCCCTGGACTTGGGGTCTCTCTTTAAAGCCACTTTCTCAGGGAAGCATCCCCTGACCCCAAACCTCAGCAAGGTCTCCCCATTATATTCCCATATGGCATCCTCCCTTTGTCTTTTGGAACATAACTACAGTTTGTTATTATGTATTTATTTGAGTCTTTGTGTCATGTCTGTCTCCTCAGCTCTCCTTGGGAGCTAAATAGAAATGGGCACAGCCCCCCCCCCCCGTGGCCCCCTTCCCACTCCGACTCCGTGCATACTGGCACACAGAATGTGCTCATCAATTCCAGGTGGAACAGAGGCAACAATAAACACATACTTCACTTTCTGCAGAAATAGCTCCTCCTCCAGGAAGCCCTCCCTGACCTCTTCTCCCACCTCACCTCCTCAGGTCATCCTCAAAGGGCAGGAAGAGCCACTTCTTCGGCATGTCCCTGAGAAACAGATCCTGCTGCTCCTCTGTGGGGTCCTGGGACACGTACACCAGAGCCAGTTGGGCTGCCCGCAGCACATAGAACTCATCTGTGAGCCTCACAAAGAAATCCCTGAGGATAGGCGCGAAGGCTTGGCACTGCGGGCACGACCCGGCGCCAAAGAACAGCAGCACCAGCCGGTTCTCCAGCCTGCGGCTGAGCTCGGCCTCCGTGTCCAGCTCGTCCTGGTCACTGTTGTTGCGAATCAGGACGCGGCCAGAGAACAAGGAGGCCATGGAAGCCCTGGCTAGGAGCTGGGGACACGGCAGACGGATTTTGCGTGGTCCTGAGCCTGCTGGCTGGCTGCTGGTCCAGGATTAGGTATCTTTAGGAGGCCAACTTAGCACCTCACTAATCTGCCTAAACCTCGACCTGATTCTCTGTTGCCTCCGAGGGCAGGGGCAGGCCACCTGTGGGTTCTTCTCTGGAGACAGCTAGAAATCCATTAAGAAAATGCACAGGGGGACACCTGGGTGGCTCAGTGGTTGAGCATTTGGTCATGATCCCGGGATCCTGGGATCGAGTCCCCCATCAGGCTCCCTACAGGGAGCCTGCTTCTCCCTCTGCCTGTGTCTCTGCCTCTCTCTCTGCCTCTCTCATTAATAAATAAATAAAATCTTGAAAAAGAAAAGAAAAAAAAAGAAAATGCATAGGACTGTAAAGGAAAACAGTCATCCTGATATATGGGTGTGAAAATATTTTAAGTTGAAACACCAAATATATGTGCTTCTCCACGAATTGAGCACATTAAGTAATCCGATTCACCAGGGCTCTGCAAATTATCGTGATTTCTATTGTGATAAATGATGTTTTGAGGTGTCTACCTGCAATGGCCAGGATGTGATATGGAATTATCTTTGATTTCCACAGGAGACAGGGCTGGCTGATACCTGCTATGACAGGACATGAAAAGATATGCCACATTCCAGTTAGAAGCCTAAAAATTAATGATGGGAAACCTGTTCATATGGAGGGAGGAGGCCAGGAGGGGGAGCTCTCACCAAAGCTCTCCATGTCAATGACAGGAAGGCAGGTCAATTTCAGATCTTTGAAAAATAGAAGAATCTACAGGAAAGAATGATCAATTACAGTTCCCAACAGGAAAAGATGAAGATTGAATCTCCTACAATAAGTCAACAACCCCTGCAACTCAGCCAATTAACTGTCATCACCCTGAACTCCTGCTTTTCTCCAATGGACTTTCCTTCAAAACAACCCCTCCCAGCTTCCTCCCTTCTTTTCCATAAAATAATGTTTATCTTATTTGTTGAAATAGCCTCTGACTTTTTATATACTTTGCTTCTCCCGAATCACAATTCTCTATTATTTCCAAATGATCCCATTTTTGCTAGTAAACTTACTTTATTTTTAAGGTCAATAGAAGTTAATGAAAAGAAATACGTGGGTTTTTTCTCCCTCACCCTCTTGAATTAAGTTGGGACAGCTCACCTTAAGATCCCTTGGTGGGGGTGCCTGGGTGGCTCAGTCAGTTAAGTGTCTGCCTCCAGCTCAGGTCAGGACCCCAGGGTCCTGGGATCAAGTCCCGCATCAGGCTCCCTGCTCCATGTAGAGCCTGCTTCTCCTTCACCTTCTGCCCTTCTCCTGCTCATTTTCTCTCTCTCAGATAAATAAATAAAATCTAAAGAAAAAAAAATCTCTTGGTGTGTAAGGTTGAAAATCATGGCCCCCTCCCATCAAGAGATGGAAACTAGTTCCCCTCTCCTTGGATCTGGGTTGGCTTCATGACTTGTTTTGACCAACAAAATGTGGTGAGAGGTTTGGAAGATGAGTCTTATCCTTGCTTCCTATTTTCATTCTCTTGGAAGGCTGCCTCCAGATGCCCCATGTAAGGAAGCTGATCAACTCAGGGCTTGACAAAGCTTTTCTATAAAGGGCTAGGTAGTGGGATCCCTGGGTGGTGCAGCAGTTTGGCGCCTGCCTTAGGCCCAGGGCGCGATCCTGGAGTCCCGGGATCGAGTCCCACGTTGGGCTCCCGGTGCATGGAGCTTGCTTCTCCCTCTGCCTGTGTCTCTGCCTTTCTCTCTCTGTGTGACTATCATAAAAAAAAAAAAAAAGGACTAGGTAGTTAATACTTTTGGCTTTGTGGGCCATAGAGTCTCTTGCAATTTCGAATTCTGCTACTGTTTTGCAAAAGCGCCTCTAGACAATATGCAAATGAATTTATGTGTCTGGGTTCCAATAAAACTCTATTTACAGATGCTGAAGTTTGAATTTCATAGAGTTGTTACTTGTCATGAAATATTAGTCTTTCAATTTTCCTTGACTATTCCAAAACTATTGGAATATAAAAACTATATAAAATATATAAAAGTAAGTAAGTAAATAAATAAATAAATAAATAAAATAAAAATAAAATATATAAAAACTATTCTCAGCTTGTGGATAGCCAGATTCGGCCTGTGAGTTGTGGCTTGCAGACTCCTGTTTTAGCCTATTGGATAAGAGGCCACGCAGAGGTGTTCACCTTAAAACAGTCAATTATTTTACCAACAAAAATGGGCTTGTTCAGGAATAGCAGAGAATTGCAATTTGGGACAAGCAAACTATGGCAAAAACCATAGGAATATCCAATAAACAAAGGATGGGATTTTATGGAGAAAGAGGAAGTTGGGAAGGGTTGTTTTGAAGGGAAGTCCATTGGAGAGAAGCAGGAGTTCAGGCTGATGATGGTTTCTCATTGGCCGAGTTGCTTGGGCAGTCAGTTTCTTTCTTTCTTTCTTTCTTTCTTTCTTTCTTTCTTTCTTTCTTTCTTTCTTTCTTTCTTTCTTTCTTTCTTTCTTTCTTTCTTTCTTTCTTTCTATTTATTTATTTGAGAGAGGCAGAGACAGGCAGAGGGAGAAGCAGGCTCCATGCAGGGAGCCCCATGTGGGACCTGATCCCGGGACTCCAGGATCATGCCCTGGGCAGAAGGCAGATGCTCAACCACTGAGCCACCCAGGCTTCCCGGGTAGTCAGTTTCTTATAGGAGATGTAATGTCCAGGGTTTCCTCTTGGGGCCTTCCTGTTGGTTCTTGTGTTTAGGGTCTGTGACATTTTTTTCCTGTAATTGAAGGGAGATGGGACTGTCATGAGAGCTCCCCCTTCTGGCCTCCAACTGCATTTCAGTGAGGTTTCCCTTTATTAATTTTCAGAGACGAACTAGACGCTCT
Source organism: Canis lupus dingo (assembly GCF_003254725.2). Classification (NCBI taxonomy): domain Eukaryota; kingdom Metazoa; phylum Chordata; class Mammalia; order Carnivora; family Canidae; genus Canis; species Canis lupus. The sequence continues at coordinate 45,615,051 of NC_064262.1, read as the reverse complement.
GTGGATAGCCAGCACCAATTGGTACATATGTGATCTTTTAGTCTAGCCGCTGGCGGATTGTAGCAGATTGGCTGAGCCAACTGAGTCCAGCAGAGGGACTGCCCAGGCAACTGAGGGGGTCTCAAGAAATAGTCGATCCCTATGGTATGAAGCCACTCCAGTTTGGGATGATTTATTACACAGCAATAGCTAGCTAGTACACCAGGTCTAGAGGATTTTTCAAGGCCTAGGAAACATGAGAGAATGTGAAAGAAACTTGGTATGGCTTAGTATGGGTTAGCATGGCTTTAAACAATAAAAAGGGACAGAGTGCCCAGGTGGCTCAGTCAGGCCTCCAACTCTTGATTTCGGTTCAGGTTATGATCTCAGTCTTGTGAGATTGAGTCCCACGTTGAGGATTCTCCCTCTCTCTTCCTCTTGGGGTTCTCTCTCTCTTTCTGCCCCTCCTGGTCGTGCATGCATGCTCTCTCTCTCTCTCTCAATAAATAAATAAATAAATAAATAAATAAATAAATAAAAAGCAAATAGAGGAAAATTGCAAAATCCTTATTCTCAAGATTTTTTTAAAAAGATTTTATTTATTTATTCAAGACACACACACACACAGAGAGAGAGGCAGAGACACAGGCAGAGGGAGAAACAGGCACCATGCAGGGAGCCCGATGTGGAACTCGATCCCAGGTCTCCAGGATCATACCCCGGGCTGAAGGCAGTGCTAAACTGCTGAGCCATCGGGGCTGCCCTATTCTCAAGATTTGATTCATGTTGTCAAGGCTTTGTGAATGTGCTCATTCCTAATGTGTCCTCATTACATTCTGTTTAGGAACAATTTCCCGGTCAGATTTTCCTCACTCTACCAGAACCCCAGGAAGTCCTGTCGTCTTGTGAATAGCAAGATGCACGAAGAGCAAAATGATCTCAATAATTGAGAACTCTTCTCTAATCTTTATGAGGTGCCAGGCTCCTGTTCTCAGAACAGCCTTATTAGGTTTATGCATTTCTATTCCATTTTACAGGTGAAGCATAGATCCTCAAGAAAACTGATTTTCACAGCCCAGCGAATGACATGTGTGGGGCTTTGGAGCCAAGTCCAACTTGACTGGGGCTTTTGTTTATCTCAGCATTTCCAAATTGCAGCACCTTTGACATATAAGGCTAGCTCATTGCTTGTGGTGGGGGCTATCCTGTGGTGTAGGATGTTTAGCAGCAATCCGGGGCCTTGATCCACTAGATGCCAGTAGCACCCCTCTTCCAGTTGTGACAAATAAAAATGCCTCCAGACGTTGCCCATTGCCCGGTATCCCCAGGGGACAGTTGAAAACTGCTTTAGGGACGCCTGGGTGGTTCAGCGGTTGGGAAGCTTCCTTCTGCTCAGGTTGTGATCCCGGGATTGGGTCCTGTGTCAGGCTCCTGCAAGGACCCTACTTCTCCCTCTGCCTGTCTCTGCCTCGTTCTCTCTCTCTGTGTCTCTCATGAATACATGAATAAATCTTAAAAAAAAAAAAAAAACACTACTGCTTTAATCCCTTATTCTGTTGTAGTGGGTTGAGTGGTAGCCCCCAGAGAGATATGTCCAAGCCCTAAACCCAGAATATGTGACTCTGACCTTATTTGGAAAAAGGGTCTTTGCAGATGTAATTAAGAATCTCAAGATGAGATCATCCTAGATTACCTAGGTAAGCCTTACATACAATGACAAGTGACCTTATAAGAGACAGAAGAGACACATACAGGGAGAAGACCATGTGGATGGACATGGAGGTATAGGTTGGGGTGATGTGGCCACAGCCAAGGAGCATGTGGATCTTCCCCTAGAATTTCCAGAGGGAATGTAGCTGCTGACACTTTGATTTTGGACTTCTGGCCTCCAGAACTGTGAGAGAATAAATTTCTGTTGTTTTAAGCCACCTGGTTTATGGTACTGTTATAGCAGCCACAAGAAACTCATCTCCTACTTGTGGTGGGCACATGAACTTGGCAGAGAGAAATTGTTCACTCCCACTTGGTGCTCATGTTCTATATATACTGAAACCCCCAAGCTGTGATCTTTCAGTATTTTTTTTTAAGATTTTATTTATTTATTTGTTAATGAGAGACATAGAAAGAGAGGCAGAGACATAGGAAGAGGGAGAAGCAGGCTCCATGCCGGAAGCCTGACTCAGGACTCGAGCCCAGGACCCTGGGATCATGCCCTGAGCCAAAGGCAGACACTCAACCATTGAGCCACTGAAGCATTCCCAGTATTTTACTTTTATTTATTTATTTATTTATTTATTTAATTTTTTTATTTTTTAGTATTTTACTTTTAAAGTATGCTTCATTTTTCTCCTTTTGGGAAGTCCTAAGAACTCGCTTTGCTGTGGCCTGCAGGCCCCTGTGGTCACCCTGGGTCAGGGGAGATGCACGTCTGGCTGTGCCTCTACACCTAGTATGTGCCTGGCCCATTCATTCTGCAGATGCAAAGCTCCTTGTCAACTGTGGTGCAGTGGTGATCAAGAAATATTTGATGCACAGTGCTCCAGGAGGCGGGCAGTATCACCCAGAGGGCAACCAAAGCACAGATGTGGGAGGCAGCCAGCCTGAAGCCACCAGCTGGAAGGTAGAACCTCAGTCTGCTCTCTCTCCCTCATGTCTAGGCCTCCGTTTTCATTTCTGTGAAATGGGCATAAGACAGTACTTCATCTGGAAAACCAGGGGAAAGTTGTATTTCAGAATTGGGAGTTTTTTGTTTCTTAAGAAAGTAACTGAGGGTGAAAGATGCTATACACCGTGTGATGCCCCTGGGAGTCTAGGGACAGCCCTTAAGCAAAGGCATAAATAAGGGATAAACAAGGATACAAAGAGATAATTAACCCCTGAAAGCAGACTGGGTCAGCGCAGGGGAAGGTGGTTCCTCTGTCACCCAAACCTGGGTTCTCCTATTGGTGAGTATCCAGCCAGAAGACCATCAAGCCAAAGAGGGGGGGAAAGGAAGGGTTTTACTTGCAACAAGTAGAGAGACCACTGAGGATATTTTCCAAAATAGTGTCCCCTCCCTCCCCCATACAACAAAATTGGAGAAGTTTTACACTAGGGGTACATGCACAAAACTTCCCCCGAAGGGACTTGGCAAAGGAGAGATCAGTAAAGAACTGGAGCAAAAGTCATTAGTGTTTGAGTGCTCAAAGGGGTTTAAATCCTGCAAAGACTCAAGACTGTGTGTGCTGTCGACCTTTACTTCTGAAACAGCACTGGGAGCTTTACCACCAATTCCTTGTCTCTGATATGGTTAGGCTCTCCCCTGGCCTGGTAGTGGCTGTTAGTTTTCACATTCTTTTGCTTCTTTATTTTATTTTTTAAAGATTTTTATTTATTTATTTGAGAGAGAGAGAGAGAGCAAGAGCATGCATGTGCACCAGTGGGGCAGAGGGCGAAGCCGACTTGCTGCTGAGCAGGGAGCCCGACGCAGGACTTGATCCCAGGACCCTGAGATCAGGACCCGAGCTGAAGGCAAACACTTATCCCACTGAGCCACTCACATGCCCTCTTTTGTTTCTTTAAAACCATTAACTACTGAAGTCTACTTTTTCTGCAATTTTAACAAATCTTAGGAAGTTCTGCAAGAAATATTCTTGGGTATTTAATGCCCATCAAGTATAGATCACAAAGTAGTTGGGAACCTAAGATGACTTCTCTTACATTAAGAAAGCAATATCTTGTCTTTCTTTTTTCAGGAATCCCTCACCCTGTCTACACCTATACCTGGCGTTCTGGCACCACCTGAAGAAAAAAAGTTGGATTTCCAGAGCCTTTGAATTTGGGAATTCAGATTGAGGACCTCCAGGAGCTGTGGATAGAGCTGGAAAAGATTTATTGTCACAGGCACTACTATTTTTTTTTTAAAGATTTCATTTATTTATTCATGAGAGACACAGAGAGAGGCAGAGACACAGGCAAAGGGACAAGCAGGATCCACGCCAGGAGCCTGATACGGGACTCGATCCCAGGATCCCAGGATCGCGACCTGAGCCGAAGGCAGATGCTCAACCACTGAGCCATCCAAGGTGTCCCTGCCACGGGCACTATTTAGTGAGTGTTCCCCTGGAGTGATCCCACCAGCCCAAGGGGGATCGGGAGGCACCAGAAGTGAGGTGCCAGTAAACTTGTTAAGATGGAGAAGAGAGGAAAGAAAGGGGGAGGGGAGGAGGAGAAGGAAGGAAGCAGAAGAAGAAAGAGCAAGGGGATGAAGGAGAGAAGGAGGGAAAGCAAGAGGGCAGGGGAGAGGGCAGGAGGAGGGGTGGGGAGGAAGTGAGAGCAGAAGAGGAGAAGGAAGTAGGCTGAGAAGGAGCAAAGACATGGGAGAGTGGAGGAGACAGACGGGGAGGGCAGGAAGTGGGGAAGAAGGGAGGAGTCAGGGCAGAGGGAGGAGGGGGAGAAGAAGCTTAGGGAAGAAGAAAAGGGGGGGAGGACTGGAAGGTGGGACAGCAAGCCTCCAGCCCACATTTGTGAATGAGTGAATCTCAACTCCAGCTAGTGTGACAGCTCCAGTCCTCAGTTCCTTTACCTGTAAAATGGGGTGAGCACAACAGTGCTACCTGGCAGGATAAGAGTGCAGCTGGAGTTACTGGTCCTTGCTGACTCTGCTGAGCCACTGCCAAGAAAGTAGCCGACCAGTGGCTGGCTCTGGGCCTGTCCTCCTGATCTGCCTCCTTGCCCCCCAGTCCACCCACTCTTGGTTAACTGCAAGGACCAATGGTAGCATGTGGGAGGGGTGGGAGCCTGCCCAGCCCTGTCCTCTAAATGGTGCTGGAAGCAGGCCCTGGCCACCTCCCAAGGAGAGCGCAGAGAAGGTCGGCCAAAGCAAGGCAGAAAACAAGTTGGGGTGGGGTGGGCAGGGGGGCAAAGGAGGGGGAGCTTGGAGGGAGGGATCCAAGGCAGTGGCCTGCATGGGCACAGCACGGCAGAGCAGGGCGCAGGCGTCTGCAGGAAGAGCGGTTCTGGAGGGCCCACGTCTCAGGCTAGGTTTGGAATCCTGCGTCTTGGCCTCACCGTCCCTGCCTGAGCTTCTGGGAACCCGGGAGCAAGCAGCCCAAGACTGAGGGTCTGTGAGCCGCTCGCTCCAGGTCAGTCAGGGACCAGGTGGTGGGCAGCCAGGCCGGGCTGGCCCGTGCCTGATTAGAAGGGCTTCTGGGTCTCCGGCGGGCATTTGGGACCGAGGGTGTGGGAGGGTGGGGACCTGGTATGTGTGGATTTTGCCCTCCCTGGGCTCCTGGGAGGTTACCCCAGGACAAGATTAACCGACAAGATTTTGCGGTATGGATTTGGGATTGGTTGGGTCCTTGAAATGTTATCATTAATAAAACAGATGGGGGTTGGATTTAGCACCTTCTGGGGCCCCTAGCTGTGAGTTCAGGGCTCCCCGGGTTCCTGCGTGCCTATTTAAGACCCAAGAGGCACTGGTGCCTGGATTTAGAACAAACGGGGCAGGAATCCAGGACAGACAGGCCCTGGGTGTGAACCGGGACTTTCTGGTCCCGCGGGCTAGGAATCCTTCAGCTATCTGGGGCTCAGGCTGGAGCCACGCCCCCGGCCGCGGGCGCACGTGCTTTCGGAACGGCGCGCGGGGGCGGGCGGGGGGAGCGGCTTGGGCGTCCGGAAGACCGCGGCCGCGCTCCCCGGGCCGTTCTAGCCCCTGGGTCTCGTTGGCCGTCGTCTCTCTGGCCCGGGGCCCCTCTCTATGGTCGTGGCCTCCGGAAAGGGGGACCTCGGCTGAGCGGCTGAGGCGCTTTGAGCTAGACAGGTCGGAGGAGGGCCTTGGGGCGGGTCTGGGCTGGCCGATGGGGAGGGGCCTGGGGCTCGAGGTGCGCCCGAGTGAGGCCCGGAGGGTGACGATTGGGCCCAAGCCTGAGGGCGGTGCCAGTGGCCAGGGGTGGAACCTGGGCCTGGGATTGGGGGCGGGCCAGGCCCGGGGCTAGGGGGAGGGGCCTCGTTGGAGTGGGCGGGGCTTGCGGCTGTGGGCGGGACCAAAGGCAACCTGGGGGCGGGGCCCAGTGAGTGGCAGAGTGAGGGTAGAAGCGGGACTTGGAGGAAAGCGGGACCTGCGGAGAGGCTTGGGGACGGGGGTGGATCCTGTAACCGAGGACGGAGGCTAGGTCAAGGCAAGGGCTGGTCAAGTGGCTGGGAAGGACCTGTGTCTGTGTGGAGCCCATGAGTAGGGCCAACTTGGGTTCAGAGTCCTGCCGCTAGGTCAAGACACGGGGTAGGGCTTGACCGGGACTGACGGGGTCGAAGAGCTGCGTCTGAGGGCATGGCCTGGACTAATACTTGGTAAAGAAGCCTGAGCCGGGCTAAGAACAAGGCCTGTGCCCAACATAGGACGGGGCGGAGCCCTGATCCGGGGGCGGGGTCTGTCCTGGACCCGGCCAATTCCAGGCGCGGGGGCGGGGCCTGAGCCTGGAGGCGGAGCTCGCTCTGGGGGCGGAGCCAGCTGACCGTGGGGGCGGGGCCCCAGCGGCCCGCGGCCTCAGCGCTCTCCGCCTCCCCAGGATGCGGGCTCCCGGTGCAGGCTCGGCCTCGGTGGTCTCGCTCGTCCTGCTGTGGCTGCTGGGGCTTCCGTGGAGCTGGAGCGCGGCGGCGGCACTCGGCGTGTACGTGGGCGGTGGCGGCTGGCGTTTCCTGCGCATCGTCTGCAAGACAGCAAGGCGGGACCTCTTGTGAGTGCAGTCGGCGCCTGGGCCCCCGGCTGGGTCCGCGACTTGGGGGTGGTCAGGAAATGGGGGGTCCTGAGGGCTTGGGGAGACCGGTTTTGGAGACTGGGGGCGAGGCTTAGGTGAGATTGGGGCTGGGAGCGGGGCCGGGGCCCGAAAGAGTGACAGGTTGGGGGTCTCTGAGGGGAACCGCAGGGGACAGCTTGAGGGTCTCTGGAGGGAGATGAATAGGTTTCGAGATTCTAGAGGCTGTTTGGGAGACCTTAGGGAGCTGGAAGGTAACTTGGGGATCTTTGGGCAGCTGGTAGGGGGGTTCCCAACAGAGAACTGCGGCGATCGGGAAGCCGTGGGTATTTGGGGGTCTCTATGGGGACTTGGTGCCGGTGAGAGGCCCCTAGGGGCTCTTCAAGGATTCTGGTAGGTCCCTAACGGGTCCATAGTGGTGACTCAGTGGTCTTTGGGGGCTGTCAAGATACTTTGGATTTTTTAGAGCTTTCTCGGAGGGCGAGGGATGAGGGGGCTTCTTGGGGGATCTGTAAGGGACTTTTAGGGTTTCTGAAGGGTGTTTATCTCCTCAGGACCATTTACTGGTTTCTCTGTGGCCAGCGCACTCTTTGAGAGTTTGGGATCTGTGCAAGATTTGGGGGGTTCAGGATTTGTGTGTGTGGGTGCTATGTACTCCGATTGCTTGGGGATCTCTAGAGACTGTGATTTCTCAGGAGGGGATGCAGGTATTCTTGGAGGAAGATCTTTAGGGTGTTGCCGAGGGGCTTCCTTGAAGAAGCTGTTGGGGGTCCTCCTGGCATGAAATAGGTGTTACTGGGGATTCCCATCGGAGCAAATCTTAGTAACAAACCCCACATGGGAATGGCTGAGCACCTGCTGTGGGTTTGCCAGGCTGATCCTCTCAGGGGAGATGCAGGATGCAGGAACTCACCTATTGTAAAGGTAAAGAAACAGGCTCTGTGAGCAGCAGGGATGGTGTGGAGCTGGGGAAAGTTCCACTGCCAGTTGACTGGTTCTGAACCTTCTAGAGCTCATCCTTTTCTCTCCATGCCTTGACCCCTGCCTCTGCCCTTGGTCTTTCTGATATGCAGATTTGACCATGCAGTCTGTTCACACACCCTTCACAACCCCCGTCCTCTGCAGGAGGAAGACTCAACCTCCAGCTGGACACTAGGGGCTGTGACCTATGCTGGGATCTGCCCACTTGCCACTCCCCACCTCCGTAGGTTCACCTGACCCTCATATCAACTTGCCTTGTCAGACTCAGGATGTTCCTTCTGTCTGGAACATACTGGACCTCCTTTTGTCTGCTGATGCCTTATGATGTTGCCTCTCTCAGGGGACCCTTTGCTGAATTTTCCTACTCAGCACCCTCCCATGCTTCCTTGTTGCCCTTAGAATTTAGACCACATGAGGTTCCCGACCACGTCCCCAATCTCTTCTCCTTTCTTTTGCCACTCTTCCACCTACACTGGCCTTTTTGCTGTTCCTAAACATGCTCAGCCCTAGGGAGCATGCCCAGCCCTAGGGACTTTGGGCAGCAAGTATGCTGCTCCCTCTGCTTGGATTACTCTTTCTTTGCTCTTCATTTTCATCATGCCATGGCTTGAATGTCACCCCAGAGAGCCCTCTCCTGACACCGCGTCCCTGTATGTCCTCTCACCTTGTTGCTTTTTGGCAGAATGGCCAACATTTACAGAGTGCTCCCTCTATGCCAGGCAGCAGGCTAAACATGACTTCTTTAAGCCCTCCCAACAACCCTGTGATGTGGGTACTCTCTTGTCCCCATCTTACAGATGAGCAAACTAAGGTGTAGCATAGTTTGGTCACTTGCCCAGGGTCACAAAGCAGGTAAGTAGTAGGGACAAGATTTGAACCCAGGGGGTGTGGCTCCAAAGCTTGACTTGTAACCACTAGCAGCATTTGTCATTTGTAATTATTTAAGTCTCTTTCCCTCTATTAGGCTGTGGGCCCTTTGGGGGCACAGTGGAGGCTGTGTTGGTCTTCATAGCCCTGGCCTCCACGAAGGGTGGCACATGGCAGGAACACGGGATATGTTTGTTGGCTGGCAGGCCTTCCCTAGCTTCCTTGGGTTTGCCCAGGCCCCAGCTCTGCCTTATTGAGCTGGAGTGCCTGTTCCTGGCTGTCTCCCCTGTGGATGGGGCGGGAGCTAGGACTACTCCAACTTCCTGACAGAGGGCTTAACACACTTTTCTATAAGAGGCAGCCTCGAAGATGGCCCAACTTCCTGGTCTTCACACTCATATGATCCCCTCTGCTTTGAATGTGCGCTGGATGTAGTGACTCACTTCCAATGAATAGAATACAGCAAAAGGAATGGGAGATTGTATCTAAGATTAGTAATAAAAAAAGACCCGTGAACTTGGGAGTGGATTCTCTCCCAGTGAAACCTTGAAATGACCACAGCCCCGGTCAACACATTGATTGCAGCTGCACAAGACACCCCCAGCCAGAACCACATAGCTAAGCCACTCCTGCTTTCCTAACCCTCAGAAACTGTGAGATAATAAATGTATCTAGCTGGTAATTTTGGAGGGAATTTGTTACACAGCAATAGCTAACTAATGCAGCTTATAGAGCCCTCTCCGTGGACCAGGCTTTGTAGCGTTCTACAGTCCTGTGAAGAAGGAATGCCTACCAGTGTTATTTTACAGGCTGATGAACCAAAGCACAGAGATGAGGTCATTTACCAAGGATTGCACAGCCAAGGACGGATGAGGGCACTGCATTCTATGTTCTGAGCCGCTGTGCTGTGCTGGGGGTGGTGGTGGGGGCTGCATTTAAGCCCATGGTTCAGAAAATATTTAAGCACTCGCCTACAGTTCCCCACCTCATTCCGTCTCCTGTATTTGTGGCATGAAATTTGATCACATTTATTTATCCTTGTTGGTTTCTTTCTGCCATGGTGCTCTGAAGCTCAGCGTGAAAACATGAGGGGGCAGAAGGAATAGAAGGATGAGAAAAGGTCTCAGGAAGGGCCCAGAGGCAGACAGTGGCTTCTTTGTCCCAGGGTGGGGGTGTCTTGGGCTGCTGCCAGGTGGGGCAGCCCAGGCATGTGGCTGGAGCTGAGCACTGGAGTCCACTGCCTGCCCACGTGGGTGTACTCCAGAGAAAATGGGGGCGAGGGCAGGATGGGACAGGCCGTGTGAGCTGGGCCGCGTCATGAATGCTCTTGTAACCTGATCATGATAAGCTACAATCTCAGTTCCTGTTTTTGCTGTGTCTTCTTTGGATGGGGGGGGCCTCTTTGTAAGGGGGCTGCTTCCTGTTGTTCCCAGCCTTGCTGATGGTCCTTTCCCCACTGCTATAAAAATAACACCAGCTCACGGGGTTCTTGGGGTGCTCTGTCAAGTTTACTCATGGGAAGCTCTTAGAAGAGAGCTATGTCCACAGTAGGTACTTGGATGAGTTGGTGCTGATTGCCATCAGCTGGTGGCTGGACGGTTGGGAGCTGGAGGGCCGGAGCCAGTGTGTCTAGCTGTGGACCCCAGCTCTGCCACTTGCTGGCCCAAGGAGCATTACCCTCTGAGTCCCAGTTCCTTCATCTGTGAAAATAGTCCTTATGTAGTCCTTCCTTTTCAAGAAGCATGAATTGAATATCTCCTGTGTACAACATGGGCACTTGGCTCACCACATGGTACATGGTGACTATTAATGCTTTGTGGCAAGCCTGAGGAGGAGCAGAGGGACCCTGCTGGGGGCCTGGTTCTGGGCTGTTCTGCCCTGACTTGCTGTGTGACCTTGGGCATGTTAATTCACCCCTCTGAGCACCAACCTCTTTCTGTCACCTGTCACATGGGAATCTTAGGGCCCTACTTTGGAGGGTGGCCATGTTAGCTCAGTACCTGGCACATAGTAGCTCAGGAAATGCCATAGCTGGTCATCGTAGCTACTCTATTTACTACTGAATGGATCCGATATCAGAATCTGTCCATGGAGGTGGATGTGTAGACAGCTATCTTTTAATATTTTGTTTTTACTTCTTTTGTGGAATAATCAGCATATACCACATGGTACAAAATTCAAATGTTACAGAGAGGTTTACAGTGAATGTCATCTTCTTTGCTGCTCCCAGCCCTGCAGTTTCCTTCCTCAGAGGCCTCTTCGATGTCTTTCCCAAGATATAGTTACAGGAATATGCACAGACTTTCCTATTCTCCATGCCTACAGATGGCTGCACATTCTCCATCATATTTCTCACCTGGTACTTTCTGTCCATTTTTATATATTACTTTTACTAAAGTCATACAAGCTTTGAGATGAAAGACTCAAGTCTCCTACCTCTAGTGGCAGCTACATGCTTCTTTCACCCACACCCACATTTTTCCTTGTCTACCTGGAATGAATGTTACCTCTTGTCTGAATCTTTTGGACTTTAACTCCCTATCTCTAAACGGTTTATGGGACAATACCTGAATTTTTTCAGTTGGGGACTTGATTTGTCATCTCCTTCCATGGAAGAAGAGGATGTGGCATCCTTCTACCCTCCTTGCCCTAACTCTCTTCCTATCCCTCTACATTGCCTGTACGCCCTCCTTCCAACAGACACGTATTCCCATACCTTCATTGTCCCAGTATTATTATAGTTGATTGTCATTATTTGCAATAATTTTGTTCTATAAAAGAACAAAAGTAGGACACCTGGGTGGCTCAGCGGTTTGGGGCCTGCCTTTGGCCTGGGGCGTGATCCTGGAGTCCTGGGATCGAGTCCTGCGTTGGGCTCCCTGCATGGAACCTGCTTCTCCCTCTGCTTGTGTCTCTGCCTCTCTCTCTCTCTCTCTCTCCTCTCTCTCTCTCTCTCTGTGTGTCTCTCATGAATAGATGAATGAAATCTTTAAGAACAAAAGTGTACTGCAAATATTGAATTAACAAATACTGAGCCATCGTTCCCAGAGAAAATACAGGGTTAGGTTGTTGCAAACCTCTGGTTACAACATTTTTATCAAGCAAGCAATACATAATCTTGTTTTATGTTTGTTCTACTTAAAGACACTTTATTTTATTTTATTTTTTTAAAGTAAACCATATTTATTTATTTATTTTTATTTTTATTTATGATAGTCACACACACAGAGAGAGAGAGAGAGGCAGAGACACAGGCAGAGGGAGAAGCAGGCTCCATGCACCGGGAGCCCGATGTGGGACTTGATCCTGGGTCTCCAGGAACGCGCCCTGGGCCAAAGGCAGGCGCCAAACCGCTGCGCCACCCAGGGATCCCAAGATACTTTATTTTATATATATTCTGCTTTTTTTTTTTAAGATAAGTTCTGTGCTTGGTGTGGGGCTTGACCTCATGATCCTGAGATTTAGAGTTACATTCTCTACTGACTGAACCAGCCAAGCACGCCTATATTCTTTTGAAAAAATACATAGATTCTTGACTCATTACCAGTGAACTCATGGCCAACAGCATTATAACTCATGCCTGAACAAAACTTCCTAAGTAAGGCACATTTCAGCATTCTTGTATTTGGGAACACTCGATAGCTTTATACCCAGGGGCCATTTTAAACAGCAAAATCACCAGCAGAAAGGACAATAATGCAAAAAGTGTGGCACTAAATAGATTATCAAGAGGATGCTTGTTTACAATATGAGCTGAAATAAGAGGACAGAGTGTTGCCTTAATTTGACCTAACCTGGGAATGCGCACATTGATAATGCAATGTTTTTTGCCACTCTATGTGTGTCCTCCAATGGTTGTGAAAGTAAGGTGAATGTTGATTTGGGGGTTACAAATAAATTTTAGTGAGCAGGCAAATTAGTAATGAAGAAATCTGTGAATAATAAGGATTGACTTATCAATTATCATAATTTGGTCAGGTCACATGTCAGTATTTAAATAGTTTTGATGCTAACAGTGTTCTCAGTTCAGCCATCTAGTATACTATGACCATTTTTTAATTTCATTAACAACCTTTATGTATTTTCTTTGGGATTATTGATTGCCTTTATATTTATTAGTTTTCTTGGTATTTATCTTTACTTTAAGCTCAAACAACAGTTGTCTCTTTCTTCTCTCATGAATTCTATAGCATTAGATTGGATTTCAGTTTCACCTTTTTGGAGAAGTCTCTCTTTTAGCCTTCAAATTGTCCAGGGTAGGCTAGTTGCCCTCTGCACCTGGTGCATAACCATAACTCCAGGCCTGATCATAGCCACCTTCCTGAGGATTGGCATTACTTCTGTCTTGGGTTAGACACCCTGTTTCATGGATCCCTGGTGGTTTTCTTCTTTGGTTTACTCTTTTGATTTGTTGCAGCACACCCTTATTGGCTTTTGGAGAAATTGTGATGAGAAATTAGTTTTTTGAGACCATTCATGTATGAAAACGTTTTTATTTCCACCCTCACACTTGACTGATGGTGTGGGTATAGACGTCTAGGTTGGAAATTATTTTCCTTCAAAACTGAAGACATTTCTTCTCACATGATTATTGTTGAGAAGTCTGAAACTCTCCTAATTCCTGATCTGTATTTTTCTTTCTGGAAGCTTGTTGGATCTTTTCAAGATGGTGGGCTACTTCCATCCATTGTATGGTTTGTTGGTTGGTTTCAGGTCAATGAAATTTTCTTGAATGTATTGATGATTTACTTACCTTTATGTCCTTTGTTCTTCTTAGAACTCCCGTTATTCAATACCTAGAACAGTGCTTGGCTTAATAACTATTTGTTGAATAAATGTAGTGTTGGATTTTCTGGACTGGTTCTCTAATTTTCTTTTTTCTTTTCCATCTCAACATTTTTATCCTACTTTCTATGATATTTCTTCAAATATACCTTCTAACTTTTCTATTCATGCTTGACTTATGCCCTCACATTTGAAATTTCTTTTTTTTTTTTTAATTTTTTTATTTATTTATGATAGTCACAGAGAGAGAGAGAGAGAGGCAGAGACATAGGCAGAGGGAGAAGCAGGCTCCATGCACCGGGAGCCTGATGTGGGATTCGATCCCGGGTCTCCAGGATCGCGCCCTGGGCCAAAGGCAGGCGCCAAACTGCTGCTGCCACCCAGGGATCCCCTGAAATTTCTTTTTAAAAATATTTATTTATTTATTCATGAGAGACACACAGAGAGAGAAGCAGAGACATAGGCAGAGGGAGAAGCAGGCTCCTCACAGGAAGACCCATGCGGGACTCAATCCTGGATCCTGGAACCATGCCGTGAGCCAAAGGCTGATGCTCAACCACTGAGCCACCCAGGTGTCCCTGAAATTCCTTAATGTGATTGTTACTTGTTTAAATTAATAGATTTTATTTTTAATTTTTTATAGACTTCATTTTTTAAAAAAGATTTATTTGAGAGAGAGAGTGTGTGAATATATGCAACAGGCGGTAGGGGCAGGGAGACTCTCAAGGAGACTCCCCGCTGAATGTGGAGCCTGATGTGAGGCCTGATCCCATGACCTGAGATCATAACCTGAGCCAAAGTCAAGAGTTGGATGCTCAACCAACTGAGTCACCCAGGTGCCCAAGACATTATTTATTTATTTATTTGTTTGTTTATTTGTTTTTTATTTATATTATTATTATTATTTTAAATATTTTATTTATTTATTCATGACACATACACACACACACAGAGGCACAGACACAGGCAGAAGCAGGCCCCATGCAGGGAGCCTGACTTGGGATTCAATCCTGGGTCTCCAGGATCATACCCTGGGCTGAAGGTGGCGCTAAACCGCTGAGCCACCCGGGCTGCCCCCCAATACTTCTTTTTAAATTATTATTGTCAGTTTTAGGGGGTCCCAGAGAGCTGGGGCGATCGGGAGGCTGTGGGTATTTGGGGGGTCTCTATGGGGACTTGGTGCCAGTGAGAGGCCCCTAGGGGCTCTTCAAGGATTCTGGTAGGTCCCTAACGGGTCCATAGTGGTGACTCAGTGGTCTTTGGGGGCTGTCAAGATACTTTGGATTTTTTAGAGCTTTCTCGGAGGGCGAGGGATGAGGGGGCTTCTTGGGGGATCTGTAAGGGACTTTTAGGGTTTCTGAAGGGTGTTTGTCTCCTCAGGGCCATTTACTGGTTTCTCTGTGGCCAGCACGCTCTTTGAGAGTTTGGGATCTGTGTAAGATTTGGGGGGTTCAGGATTTGTGTGTGTGGGTGCTATGTACTCCGATTGCTTGGGGATCTCTAGAGACTGTGATTTCTCAGGAGGGGATGCAGGTATTCTTGGAGGAAGATCTTTAGGGTGTTGCCGAGGGGCTTCCTTGAAGAAGCTGTTGGGGGTCCTCCTGGCATGAAATAGGTGTTACTGGGGATTCCCATCGGAGCAAATCTTAGGAACAAACCCCACATGGGAATGGCTGAGCACCTGCTGCGGGTTTGCCAGGCTGATCCTCTCAGGGGAGATGCAGGATGCAACTCAGTGTTGTGCTCATCTCTTGGCGTCATTTTTCTCATAGCACTTGTTCACGTTATGTCTCGATGTCACATTTTGGTAATTCTTGTAATATTTCAAACTTTTTCATTATCATCATATTGGTTATGGTGATCTGTGATCAGTGATTATAACTCACCGCAGCCTCAGATGATGGTCAGCATTTTTTTAGCTAAAGAAAGGAGCTAAATAAAGTATTTTTTGGAGTAAGAT
The DNA here is from genome assembly GCF_003254725.2 of Canis lupus dingo. NCBI lineage: Eukaryota > Metazoa > Chordata > Mammalia > Carnivora > Canidae > Canis > Canis lupus. The sequence continues at coordinate 45,599,748 of NC_064262.1, read as the reverse complement.
ACATTGTTTTTCTAGATGTAATGCTATCACTTACTTAATGAATTATAGCATCAACGTAACTTCTCTATACCCGAGGAAACAGCTTCATTTGATTTGCTTTGTGGTGATATATTGCCATATTGTAGTGGTCTGGAACCAAACCCATACTATTTCTGAGGTGTGCCTGTATTTGTTTCCCCTGGCTATTGGAGCAAAGTGGCATGAACTGGGTGACTTAAGACAACAGAAATTTATTCCACTATAGCCAGAGAGGCCAAAAGTCTGAAATCAAGGTGTAGGCAGGGTTGGATCTTTCTGGAGGCTCTGAGGGAGAATCTCCCGTGCCTCTCTCCTGGCTTCTGGTGGCTGCTGGTGCACTGCTCCTCGATTTGAGGTTATGTCCACTCCAAATCTCTGCCTCCGTTTTCTTTTCTTTTTTTTTTTTTTTCTGCCTCCGTTTTCACATGGCTTTTTTTTCTGTGTCTGTGGTTCCTTTTCTGTTTCTTTCTTTCTTTTTTTTTTTTTAAAGGTTTTATTTAGCTACCCATGAAAGACACAGAGAGAGTGAGGCAGAGACACAGGCAGAGGGAGAAGCAGGCTCCATGCAGGGAGCCCAATGTGGGATTCGATCCCGGGACTCCAGAATCACGCCCCGGCCAAAGGCAGGTGCTAAATCGCTGAGCCACCCAGGGAGCCCCCTCCTTTTCTGTTTCTTTTAAGGACATTTGTCATTGGATTGAGGGCCCACCCTATTCCAAGATGACCTCTTCAAGATCTTCAATTGTATCTACAAAAACCCTTTCCCCGCATTATGGCTACTTTTACAAATTCTAGGGGCCAGGAGTTAGACGTATATTTTGGAGACCACCATTCATCCCATTGTGCAGGGAGTGGGGTCTGGCCCAGGGCAGACCCAGGAGACCAGAGTGAGCTGACTGCAGCACTGGTTCCGTGGTGTGATAGTGGGGGCCAGGCTGGGCTGCTGAGATGGTCAGATTTGGGCTAGTCTGCATCGGAGAAAGTCATTTGTTCTACCCACCCCCCGAGGACCCCTGTCTGGGCTTGGGGGATACCATGGTCAATGTGACAGGCTGTGAAGGTGGCAGGTACTTTTCCTGTCCTGTGGAGCCCATGGCCTAGTGAGGGAGAAGAATAACCGAGAAGGCAATGAGGAAATAAGAAAATATCAGGAAAAATGACGAGAAGGATCGAACATGTTGGGGTGAGCTAGTGGCTACTTCAGCCAGGGGGGTGAGTGCAGAGCCCTCCGCACAATTAGACAGGTGAGAGGAGCCAGCCTTGCAAAGACGTGGGGAGAGAGAGAGTTGCAGACTGAGGGAAGAGCAGGTGCAAAGCCCGGAGGCAGGATCCTGCTGGGCAGAGTAACAACGGACCCCTCTTCTTCAACCCCTCTTCTTGGCCAGGCACTTAACACACTTGACAGGTATTAGGCTGAGAATTGCGTTGTTTGGGTCGCTGCTCTGGGCCCTACTTCTGTTTGTAAATAGGGCAATGGCAGGACCTACGCTGTGCTGAGCTGGAGGACACCGTGGAGGTCATTAGGCTCAGGCTTCTGGCATTCCAAGTAAGGAAACAGGCCTATATATAGAGAGCCGGGTCTGCCCGGGCCCCAGACTGGTGGGCAGTGGAGCAGGATTGGAACAAAGGCCGTGAACTCCAGGCCACCTTTCCCATCTGGGCTGTGCTGGGGCTCAGAGCTCCTGGGCCGATACTTGAAGCAGTCCTGCCTCCTCCTTGACCCTTACCCCTGAGGGCTTCCTGGGCTGGCCCCTGCTCTTATAACTTGCTTGTTCCTCTCTCTTCCTTGCAGTGTGGATATGAATGAAGTTTCTGGGTAAAGTGCTAATTTACTTCTGATTCCTTACTGACAGGTGCTTCTTTCCGTGGGGAAAGGATAGCAACAGAGTTTACTGAGACTATAGGACAGGCTAGGTCCCGTCTTCAGAGATCTACATCTACCTCTTTTATCCCTACCACGACCTAGGAGGTGTAGGATCTTATCGTCCCCATTTACCATGAGGCCCAGAGAGGGACGCACCTGCCCATGGCCACTGTATGAGTGTCCTGGGGCTGCCGTAACAAATGACCACAAACTTGGTGGCTTAGAGACACCGGGGTGGCTCAGTGGTTGAGCATCTGCCTTTGGCTTAGGTCATGATCCCGGGGTCTTGGGATTGAGTCTCGCATCAGGCTTCCGGCAGAGAGCCTGTTTCTCCCCCTGCCTATGTCTCTGCCTCTCTCTGTGTCTCCCATTAATAAATAAATAAAATGTAAAAAAAAAAAAAAAAAACAACTTGGTGGCTTAAAACCACAGGAATTTGTCTTCTCAAAAGTTCTAGTGACCAGAAGCCTGCAATCGAGGTGTTGGCAGGGCATGCTCCCTTGAGTGACTGTAGGGGGAAATCCTCTCTTGCCTCTTCCAGCTTCTGAGGCCTCCAAGTGTTGCAAGGCTTGTGGCTCCAGTCTCCTCCCCTGTGTTTCTGTCTTCTCTCTTCTTCTTTTTTTTTCCAATTTAAATTCAATTAGCCAACATATGGTACATCATTAGTTTCAGATGTAGTGTTCAACAGTTCATCAGTTGCGTATCACACCCAGTGCTCATCACATCACATGTCTTCCTTAATGCCCATCACCCAGCTACCCCATTCCCCCAGCCCTGTGTTCTCTCTTCTTAAGAAGACACCTGTCGTTAGATTTAGATCCTGCTGGGGGGGAATCAGGATGACCTCATCTCAAACTTACTCTAGTTATATCTATAAAGATACTATTTCCTTTTTTTAAAAAAAGATTTTGTTTATTTATTTGAGAGTGAGAGAGAGAGCATGAGATGGGGAGAGTCAGAGAAGAAGCAGACTTCCTGCTGAGCAGAGAGCCTGATGTGGGGCTCAATCCCAGGACCCTGAGATCATGTCCTGAGCCAAAGGCAGACGCTCAACCATCTGAGCCACCTGGGTGCCCCAAAGACCCTCCTTCCAATTGAGGTCACAGTCTGAGGTTTTGGATGGACATGAATTTTCAGGGATGCTCTTCAACAACTACAGTTGTGTGCAGGCAGAGGAGGCAGGGCTGCATTTGAGTGTGGACATCAGCATGGTCCTTACATTCCAGACCCTGTGGTTAGTGCCGGTACTGTATCCCTGGACAAAACAGACAGACAGACTGCATGCTTGCTCTCATAGAAATTGACAAAAAATCCAGGAAACCAATAAAGGGATATGGTAGTTTTAGATTGTGACGATCACCCTGAAGGAATAAAACAGGCTGGGAGTGTATCCGTTACCCATCAGTTCCGTGGCTGTGTAACAAATTACCCCAGAGCCCAGGGGCTTAAAACAATGCTCAGTGTGATTTCCTGTGGCTTCTGTGGGTCAGGAATTCAGATGTCACCATCTTACCTGCTCTACCACGTCTGGGGCCTCAGCCGGAAGACTCAAAATCTGAGGCCAGAATCCCCTGAAGTTTTGTTCACTCTCACGTGTCACTAGAACACCTACAAGTGGCCTCTCCATGTGGCCTGGGCTTCCTTGCAATCCAGTGCTGGGTTCCCAGGGCTACTGTCCCCAGAGAGTGTGAGAACATCTGCAGGCCTGGAGGAAGGGGTGTCATCTTTGTGCCCCAGTCTCAGAAGTCACACAGCATCACTACTGCCGTGTTCTCTTCCTTAGGCGTGAGTCCGTAAGTCTGCCCCTTCCCGAGGGGTGGGGAAATGGGACCTGCCTTTTTTTTAATTTAATTTTTTTAAAAAGATTTTATTTATTTATTTATTCATGAGAGACAGAGAGAGAGAGGCAGAGACACAGGCAGAGGGAGAAGCAGGCTCCATGCAGGGAGCCCGATGTGGGACTTGATCCCGGGTCTCCAGGATCATGCCCTGGGCTGAAGGCAGTACTAAACGGCTGAGTCACCCGGGCTGCCCAAATTTTATTTATTTTATTTTTTTATATTTTATTTTATTATTTTATTTATCCATGAGAGACACAGAGAGATGCAGAGAGAGAGGCAGAGACACAAGCAGAGGATGTGAAGGAACCTTGATGAGAGGTCTGGGGCAGAATATGCCAGGAGTGGGAACCACATGGGCAAAGGCCCTGGGGCAGGAACTTTTGCTGTGCTGAAAATCAGAGAAGGAGGTGAGACCAAGCTAGAGGAATAGAGTGATGAAGTGGGTAGACAGATGGGGGTGAGGCAGGCGGGGCCTCACAGGCCCTTTGTGGAAGGTTAAAACATTTCGGTGGGGAGGGTGTCGGGTGGCTCAGTTGGTTAAGCATCTGACTCCTCTTTTCAGCTCAGGTCATATCTCGGGGTCATGAGATCCAGCCTCACTGCAGGCTCCGTGCTGAGCGTGGAGCCTGCTTAAGATTATTTCTATCCCTCTCCTCTTCCTCTCTTTCCCCAAAATAAAAATTAATAAAAGATTTTATTATGGTAGATTTTGTGCCTACCGAAGTGGAGGGAATAGTGTAATGAGCCCATAGGCCCATCCTCCAGCATCCATAACCTTCACAGGCTCTTCCTCCACTGTCTGAGTCCCACTGGTGCATCCTTTCCCCTGTTAGTTTTCTAGAATCTGTCTCTGGAAGGCAAGGACTCTCCCTTTTTAACCTTGCTGCAAGATAGTCTTTGTGAATTATCTTGTTTGGTTTTCTTGTAGTAAATAAAGCACTTATAAAATTTCCATTAGTGGGACGCCTGGTGGCTCAGTGGTTGAGCATCTGCCTTTGGCTCAGGTTGTGATCCCAGGGTCCTGGGATCGAGTCCTGCATTGGGCTCCCCACAGGGAGCCTGCTTCTCCCTCTGCTTGTATCTCTGCCTCCTTCTCTATGTTTCTCATGAATAAATACATAAACTCTTTTTTAAAAATTTATGTTAGTGACATGGAGCACATTCTGTTACATAACCACCACTTCTGTCTGGTTCCAGAACATTTCCATCACCCTAAAAGGAAACCCCATTCCCATGAGCAGTCATTCCCCCTTCCCCTCAGTCCCTAGCAACCACCAATATGCTCTGTTCTCATGGGTTGTTTTTGAGGTATCATTTACATATAATAAAATAACCCATTCTAGGTTATTTTATTACCTAGATTGGTTATTTGATTACCAAAACATTGTGGGTTTTGACCAAGGTCCACAACCAAGTAATCACCACCATCAAGATACAGAACATTCCTATTGCCCCACAAGACTCCTGCCCCTTTGCCATCGTATCCCTGCCACCCACCCTGCCTCTGACCCGGCCCCAGCCCCCTGCCCCCACTGATCTGCTTCTCCCAGCTGATCAGCTTCGCCTGTGCAAAGTGGGTGCTCGCTGTCTGGGGCGTTAGTGAAGGACTGGTCACCAGGGAGGGGTAGGACATGGGGCTCCAGGTTTAGGGGCTTGAATATAGTTGTTCAGCCTCTGCTTACTGAGCACCTTCTATGTGCCAGGTTCCTGTCAGGCGCAGGTGTCACATCCCCTGGTCACTGCAAACAGGGGCTTCTAGGAGCAGAGCTCTCTGGTTAACGGGGTTCATTTCTTTTTCTTTTTTTTAAATATTTTATTTGGGCAGCCCAGGTGGCTCAGCAGTTTAGCACCTGCCTTCAGCCCAGGGCCTGATCCTGGAGACCCGGGATTGAGTCCCATGTCGGCTCCCTGCGTGGAGCCTGCTTCTCCCTCTGACTGTGTCTCTGCCTCTCTCTCTCTCTCTCTCTCTGTGTCTCTCATGAATAAATAGCTAAAATCTTTTTTAAATTTTTAAAAATAAAAAAATAAAAGATTTTAGTTATTTATTCGTGACATACAGAGAGGCAGAGACATAGGCGGAGGGAGAAGCAGGCTCCCTGTGGGGAGCCCGGGATCATAACCTGAGCCGAAGGCAGATACTCAACCACTGAGCCATCCAGGCGCCCCAGCAGGGTTTGTTTCTGGGAGGTTGTCAACCACCCTGAGAGTAACAGGGCAGGCATCCAGAGGGAGTCGGTGGCCAGCAACTTGCCCAAGACTCTTTGTTTATGCTCCTCAAAGCTGTCCCCATGCCTGCCCTGAGACCTTGCTCATGTGTGGCTGCCCCTCCTCTCACCAGAGATCTGGCCAGCCGCAAAGATGTGGCTGCTAGTTCAGGCCTGGCCTGGGAGCTCCAGAGGCCTCTCTCCCTCCCTCCAACACTGTCCTATGGGATTATCTGTGGCAGGCTCCCTGTGCTTCAGGAGAATGGGGCCCCCATCTATCTCCACTGCTGCCTCTCCAGGGCCTAGAACAAGGTAGACATGAGTCCCTGTCATTCACAGCAGGGAGAGATAGCCCAGGGGCAAGATGGTAAATCAGAAAGTTGCATATGAAATTTGACAGTGTAAGTGCTGTGTTGAAACAAACAAACAAACAAACAAACAAACCAGGGACCAGAGAAGGGAGGGGGTGGTGGTACATTAATAGATGGGCATCCTGAAACGGCCACCTGAGAGGGTGGCATTTGAGCCCAGACCTGATGGAAGTGGGGGAGGAGCCATGTAGATGTTGGCAGAAGAGTGGTCCAGGCAGAGGGCACAGCCTGTGCAAAGGCCCTGAGGTAGGAGCTTGCTGGGTGTGTTCAAGGAACAGCAAGAAGACCCTGTGGTGGGAGTTAGTGAACAAGGGGGAGGTGGCAGGGGAGCAGGATGTAAAGTGAGGTGGAGTGGGAGAAAGTTGGAGGGGGAGAAAGGTTATGTCCAGGTCACCACTGGGTCTTGCCTATCATGGGCCTGGCACGCAGTAGGTGCTCATCATTTGGCAGGAAGTGGAAAAAGTTTGCCACTGTGCTGGCTGCTACCTCTAGGGATGGAGGGCACACTGAGGTCCAGATTTGGGGATATGAGCACAGTCCGGTCTGTTTATCCAGCACCTAGTATGTGCCTGGGTTCTCGGCCAGTGCAGGTGTGACTTCTCCTGGGTGCTCACAATCCAGGGATGGTGGGGAACAAACCCCTTACCAAGTGGCTCTGCACAGGGGCTTTGATGGAATATAGGGGATAAGGAGAGCTCCCAAGGTGGACAAGAAAGCATTTCCTGCCTCAGTCTGGCCCCACGGTGGGGACTGTATGCCTTGATGGAAAAGCAGTGGGCACAGGACAGGGGCCAAGCCCTGGAAGTCTTCCTGGAGGAGGTGATGAGGACACCAGGTTAGGATGGGTGCAGCATGAGGAATCCAGGCTGAAGGTGGTGGTGAGATCCATGGGAGGCTCTGGACGTCCTAGGAGAGAGAAACAAGGACAGGACTGCACCCTGGCTCCCTCGGGGTCACTGAGCTAGCTGGTGGAGAAGGACTGAGTGACTCTGATTTACATGGCATGGCATGGCCAGCTTTGACAATCTAGGTACTTCTGGGTTGGTTGGTAAATAGCCCTCTCTATGCCCTTGGTACCCCAAGAGACCCAGCAACCAAAAGGTCCTTGTTGAATGTTTGGCATCCTTGGGGGCACAGAGACCTCTTCCTCCGCTTTCTCCAGATGGAGATGCTGAGGCTCAGAGCAGTCTTCTGGAGGCCAGGTAGGGCACCCAGTGACACCATCCCCTCCATCGCCCCTCCCAGTGCCCTCTTGGTGCTGATCCGCGTCCGTCTGGAGCTGCGGCACCACCAGCGCGCCCGCCACACCATCCCGCGGATCTTCCAGGTGGTGGCACAGCAGCAGCCCGACCGCCTGGCGCTGGTGGACGCGGGCAGCGACGTGTGTTGGACCTTCGCGCAGCTGGATGCCTACTCCAACGCTGTGGCCAACCTCTTCTGCCAGCTGGGCTTCACACCAGGTGACGTGGTGGCCATCTTCCTGGAGGGCCGGCCGGAGTTCGTGGGGCTGTGGCTGGGCCTGGCCAAGGTGGGCGTGGAAGCCGCGCTGCTCAATGTTAACCTGCGGCGGGAGCCCCTGGCCTTCTGCCTGGGCACCTCCGGTGCCAAGGCCCTCATCTTCGGAGGGGAGCTGACGGCAGGTGAGGCTGGGTGCAGGGATCGCCCTGAGCGGGGGCCCGGGGCTTTCCGGGCCGGGGAGATGGTGCGGTGCACCCCAGGCCTTGGGAGGGGCCCTGGCTATCCTTGACCGTGACATGCGCTTTGGGCTGCAGCGGTGGCCGAGGTGAGCGGACAGCTGGGGAAGAGCCTGCTCAAGTTCTGTTCTGGAGAGTTGGGGCCCGAGGGCATCTTGCCAGACACCCAGTTCCTGGACCCGTTGCTGAAGGAGGCCTCCACAGCGCCCCTGGCACAGCCCCCGGACAAGGGCATGGATGGTGAGGCTAGGGTGGGACGCCCTTCTGCCGACGCCCACCCTGTCCCCCGCCCACCCACCGAGTCCTCGGTCTCCAACACGTGCATCTCCTGCAGATCGACTCTTCTACATCTATACCTCAGGGACCACGGGGCTGCCCAAGGCTGCCATTGTAGTGCACAGCAGGTAAGGGACCCCGGCATTACTCCCCAGCTTTGGGGAGTGACTCCAGGTCGTCTTCCGGGGTGGGGAAGACCCCTTCCCTCTGCTCTTGCTGGGAATCTTAGGGACATTTCTATCTTAATCGGATAAAACCCATGGCCCATCCCGGGACAGCACTGCTCTTGCCCCTGCCCGTAATGGCCCTGCCTCCCTCAGGGGCCACAGAGGGTTTAAAATCTTAAATCAGACCTCCCCTGTGCCAGACTTGCTTGTACCTGCCTTGGCCCTTGGAGAAAAATCCAGACTCGTGTTGTGCAACCGCTGACAATTCTCTGCTGTCCTCTTCTTCCTCTTCCCGCCTCGCTCATGTCCTTTCAGTCCCTTATACTTCCTTAGATGGGCCAAGGTCCTTCTGGCCTCAGGGCCTTTGCACATGCTGTGCCCTCCACCTAGATGCTCTTCCCCAGCTCACCTCCATGGCTCCTTCTCACTAGGTCTCAACTCATATGTCACCCCCCTCTCCCTCTGCCATTGCCCCACAGAATCCCCTAATCCCTTGGGCTGTGTCACCTTCAGCCCCTCTCTGTTTCTCTGCTCTCTGGTATTCCTCATGGCCCCTAGCACCATCAACAATTGTTAGCTGCAAGTTCCTCTCCTGCACCCCGGTGAGCTGGCCTGGCTCTGCCTGGGTCCCTGCTGTGTCCCCCTCCCTGCACCGCCTCCCCCACTCCCACACCCTGGAGGATGTAAGTCCCAGCCCCTGCACTCCGCGCCTCCCGCAGGTACTACCGCATCGCAGCCTTCGGCCACCACGCCTACAGCATGCAGGTGGCAGACGTGCTCTATGACTGCCTACCCCTGTACCACACGGCAGGTACCGCGGGCAGGTGGGGGCGGGGTGGGGGCCAGGGACTGGGGACCCCTCACCGAGCCCGCCCTCTGCAGGGAACATCATGGGCGTGGGGCAGTGTCTTATCTACGGGCTGACGGTGGTCCTCCGCAAGAAGTTCTCAGCCAGCCGCTTCTGGGATGACTGCGTCAAGTACAACTGCACGGTCAGGCCCCGCCCCTCCTGCGCCGTCCCGCCTTCCACCTGCTGGGCCACCACTGTGGCGCAGCCACTCTCCCAGCCTCCCTCCAGACCACCCCCCCCACCCCAGAATGGCTGCTTTGGAGGGGAACAGGAGGGTAGCTGGGGTTTCCTGAGCACGAGCTCTGTGCCCAGCCCCAGACTAAACCTTCCACCTGTAAACACAGTGGATCCTTACGACTACGTGGGAGTGGGCATAAGGCATCACGAAGACCATTTTGCAGGTGGGGAAACTGAGGCCTGTCCTGCAACTGGGATTGGTCCCAGGCTGCCTGAGTTCTCTAAGGAATACACCCTGTGCCCCAGGAGTCTTCCCTGCTGGTGGCTGCAGGAAATCAGGAAATAAAACCAGTGGGTACAGCCACCACCCTGGGCTGGCTAGGGCCACAAGGTGTGGGGCTTCCAGAGGCGTAAGCATGAGTAGAGGTGGAGGACATCCACAGTCCTGGATCAGGGAGAGAAGGGGGCTGGGACCCATCCTTTCCTCTCTTCTCCCCTCCACAGTGAAAGGAAACCAGGCTGAGGATTTCAGGGCCCTGTTGGGGGTAGGAATACAGGTGCTAGCACCTTCTTCCAGGGAGAAGGGGTGAGGAGAGGAGAGAATGGGGTGTGGCCAGGGACTGGCAAATTGGCAGGTGACCACCTCACCTTGGACAGATGGGGCCCAGAGAGATCAGACCGGCTTCCCAGGTCACACAGCTGGGCAGGGTGGAGGCTCTGGGCTGGCATCCTGGGGACCCTTTGGGGCAACAACTGTGATCTGCTCACTTTTGAGGATTTTCCATTTTGCTTGTGGGGAGTTCTTGAGGTACATTGTTAAATCAAATCTTGAAAGACAAGGCAGTCTGTTTTTGTACGAACTTGATAATTGAGAGTTGTGAATGTACGTATCCCCTACTTTCTGAAAGCTCCAGTTGCATCGCTTCACTTTGGGGAAAGACCTACATCGATACCTGAGTTCACTAAACCAAAAGAAATCCGAAGAAGATTTTTCTTTTTTTCGAAAACACCCATTTAATGGATCTTTCATAAAAGTGAAGTGGTGTATTTCAGACTTTTGGAAAGCAAGGGATATGCTTTGCTTTATGCCATTTCAACTTGTGAAAGCTTTCCTAGGAACACTCTGCTTTGGGGGTAGTGGGCAAAGCCTGTACTCACGAACATGGACAGAAAGTATAGGCCAGGCATCTGTCACTGGCCCCAGGGGCCTTCGAACACCCCATCCTGCCCCTGGCCAGCCCCACCCACTTTCCTCCTTCTGCATCATTGCGAAGCAAGCCCCAGAGAGCAGTGTGTTTCCGTCATAGATGTTTGAGGAAAATCTCTGAAAGATGAGAACTATTTTGTTTTTGAGGCAAAATTCGTATAAAATAAACCATTTTTAAAGTGGACAGCTCAGTAGTGTTTAGTATATATATGCACAGTGCTGCATAACCATCACTCTAATTCCAGAACATTTGCATCCCCCCAAAGGGAAAGCCCATCTGCATTAGCACTCACCCCTCATCCCTGTCCCCTCATCCCCCAGCCCCTGGGCAACCAACCCCTCATCTACCTTTTCTCTCTATGGGTTTGGGTTTGCCTGTTTCAGATGTTTCTTGTAAATGGGAATCACACTGTGTAGCCTTTTGTGTCTGGTAAGGACGGTTTTTAAAACAAAAGAATGGAAAGCAGAGTCTTTCATATAGCCACATTCACAACAAGCAGCATTATTCACAATGGCGAAAAAGTGGCAGCAAGCCAGTGTCCATCAGCAGGTGGATAGACAAGCACCATGTGGTGTATTCATATGATGGAATATTATTTAGCCTTAAAGAGGAAGGAATTCTTGCACATTCTGCAACATGGATAGACTTTGAGGACATCGTGCTGAGTGAAAGAAGCTGGTCACCAAAGACAAGTGCTGTATGATTCCACTTTGATGAGGGGCTTAGAGTCGACACAGTCAGTCATAAAGAAGGAGGATGGCAAACACCTGGGGCTGGGGGGGGCGGGGAGTCAGCGGTTAGTGGGGACAGAATCTCAGTTCTACAAGATGAAAGGCGTTCTGATGGATGGTGGTGGCTGCAGAACAGTGTGAGTGTCCTTAAACTACTGAAGCGAAAAATCTTTAAAAAGGGGGGGGTACCTGGGTGGCTCAGTGGTTGAACGTCTGCCTTTGGCTCAAGTCATGATCCTGGGGTCCTGGGATTGAGTCCTGCATTGGGTTCCCAACAGGGAGCCTGCTTCTCCCTCTGCCTATGTCTCTCTCTCTCTCTTTTTTTTAAGATTTTATTTATTTATTCATAGAGACACACACAGAGAGAGAGAGAGAGGGGCAGAGGCACAGGCAGAGAGAGAGGGAGAAGCAGGCTCCATGCAGGGAGCCCGACGTGGGACTCGATCCAGGGTCTCCAGGATCATACCCCAGGCCGCAGGCGGCGCTAAACCGCTGCGCCACCGGGGCTGCCCTCTGCCTATGTCTCTGCCTCTCTCTCTCTCTCTTGTCTCTCATGAATAAATAAATAAAATCTTAAAAAAGTATAGTACTGAACGGTACACTTAACAGTGCTTAAGATGGTAAATTTTATGTTCCATACATGTGAACACAACAACAAAAAAAGGGGGGGGAAAAAACCCTAAAACCCTATAAGCTCAGCACCATCATCACAGCTAAAAAGTGACAGTGAGCTCTCAGCATCATCAGAAATCCGGGCAGCGGCTCAACCCCCGTGTCTCATTGTGTCAAAATTTGGTTTTCCCCATTTCTATAATTTGAAAAAAAAAAATCCTTTTTAGATAAGACCCACACATTTTGACCAGTCGATGTGTCTCATGAGAATCCCTTCATCTGTAGGAGCCCCTTGTCTCTCCTTTCTTCCATTTTGTAAGGCACTTACTGAAGGGTTGTGTGTCCTGTAGTATTTTCCCTGTCTGGATGTTGCTGGGGTGTCCCTTAACATGTTCCTCTGTCCCTGGTATTTCCTGTCCATTGAGAGTTGTTGGGTCCAGCACAGCATTTTCCAACCATAATGCTAAGGATATTTGGGGCTGGATCATTCTCTGGGGTGCGGGTGGGCATTCTGTGCACTGTAGGATATTCAGCAGCACTCCTGACCCGAATCATTAGATGCCAGTATCACCTCCCCTACCTCTCCCGTTGTGATCATTAGAGATGTTTCCAGGTATTGCCAGGTGTTGCAGGGGGCGGGGGGACAGAGTTAAGAACCCCTGGTCTAGATATTTGATGGCCTTCAAGTTCAGCTTTTTTTTTTTTTTTCTGGGAGGTTCATGGTGTCTGATGGTCCCTCTCCTTGTCCTTGACGTACTGCTCTATTGGACATTGTTCCTGTCTCCAGACCCTTGATAGTGTTGTCTTTTCTTCTTTCTTTCTCTCTTTCTCTCTCTCTTTCTTTCTTTCTTTCTTTCTTTCTTTCTTTCTTTCTTTCTTTCTTTCTTTCTTTCTTTCTTTCCTTCCTTCCTTCCTTCCTTCCTTCCTTCCTTCCTTCCTTCCTTCTTCTCTCTTTTTCTTCCTTTCTCTTTCTTTCAGATTTTATTTATTTGAGAGAGAGAGATAGAGCATGAGCAGGGGAGAGGGAGAAGCAAGCTCCCCTCTGAACAGGGAGCCTGATGTGGGGCTCCATCCCAGGACTCCAAGATCACAACCTGCACGGAAGGCAGACACTTAACCAACTGAGCCACCCAGGTGCCCCCTGTTCTGTTTCTAGGAAGGGGAGTTTCTGTGTCAAGCGAAGGTACCCAGTAGACACTGAGGGGCTCTTTAAGGAATAGAGGACAGAATCCTCAAAGGTCAAAGTTAAACAAGGATGTCGATAAAACAAGCGCATGCATTTGGGTTCAGAAATCGCATCCCCTGACTGTTGGATGGGGGAACTGCATGGCTGCTGCTATATCGGGAGTGATGGCCACAGACCCAAACCACAAGGGAGGCAACAGCGGCTGTTTAGAACCCGCTTTCTTAGCTACATAGCAACAGACAGGCCGGAAACAGGTGACTGGACCCCTCCCCATCCCTGGGGGACTGAGTAAGTGGCGTCTTTATCTTTCCATACCCACCAGGGTGTGGTACTTGGTGTACAAGGTCACCTGACATGGGAGTTGTAGTAGGGTCCCTGGATGATGACCTGCTCCCAGTTTTTTTTTTTATTCATCCAATCTTTTTAAAAATTTTAAATTCAGTTAATTAACATATAGTGTTTGATTCGTTTCAGAGGTAGAGTTCAGTGATTTATCAGTCACACCCAGTGCTCATTATATCACGTGCCCTCCTTAATGTCCATCATCCATTTACCCCACTCCCACCTCCCTTTTTTTTTTTTAAAGGAAAGATTTTATTTATTTGCAAGAGAGAGTGAGCGAGCACATGGGTGCACAAGCAATGGGGAGAGCCAGAGGGAGAAGCAGACTCCCCACTGAGCAGGGAGCCTGATGTGGGGCTCAATCCCAGGACCCTGGGATCATGACCTGAGCCAAAGACAGATGCTTAACGGACTGAGCCAGCCAGGTGCCCCCCACTTACATTTTCTATCCTGTTGCCACCCTGTGGTCTGGAGGTCTTGGCATAGGGCATCTGGTGTCTGCCTCTCTGAACTGACCCGAGTTGCCTTCCCTTCAGCCCCTCGGTTCTGTCTGAGGGTCTAGGCCAGAGGTGAAGATCAATTGTTTGCTCTAAGTGCATGGACACAGCCTCAGAGCCATGAGGAGGGGGTCATTGTCCCCTCAGCTCATTGTCCCCTCAATCGTGGCTGGCTTGTTCCTCCCCTGGCCTGGACAAGACAGCTGAGAGCTGCTCAGGGCATGGCTGGGACTACCTTGTGATGGTTTCAAGGGCACTTGGGCAGGACTTCGTGTCATTTGACAGGAGCCAAAACCCTAACCTAAACCCTGGCTTCCTGAAGAAGGGGATTTATTAGCTCATGGACCTGAGGAGGCCATATGGGGATGGCTTCAGGCACAGCCTGATCCAGGAGGGCCTCTGTCTCTCTCCATTTCTTTTTTCTTTCTTTTTTTTTTTTAAAGATTTTATTTATTCATGAGAGATGCAGAGAGAGAGAGAGAGAGAGAGGCAGAGATACAGGCAGAGGGAGAAGCAGGCTCCATGAAGGGAGCCCCATGCGGGACTCAATCCTGGGACTCCAGGATCATGCCCTGGACCGAAGGCAGGTGCTAAACCTCTGAGCCATCCAGGGGTCCCCTCTCTCTCCATTTATTGTGTTTCTCCTTCCTCAGTGCGCAGCTTCCTTCCCAGCCCTGCTTCTCCGGGAAGGTTCCAAGCAGCTTCAGGAGGAAAAGAGCCTCTCTCCTCCTCCCAATTTATCAGAAGTCCCGGGGCTGATTCTCATTGGCCTAACTCTGATCAGGTGGTCTTCCTTGAACCAATTAGTAGCTGGTGATGGACTGGGGTGATTGGCTGGGCATGTCCTACCTTCCCCTGGAGATGGGGTGGGCTGGGCCACAGGCAAAGCACAGACCTGAACTTAGGGGCCAACTGACAGAGTGAGCACCATCTTGTCCCACCCTGGGCTTGCCTCCTGGTCAGCAGCTGATGATCTTGGCAGGCTCTTTCCCTCTGTGAATCTCAGTGCCTTCATGTCCAACGCGGAGTGTAGGGAGAATTAAATGGGTGAGCTCTGTGCTTGGCGAACAGAATACTTAGCACAATTGTTTATTCATCAGAGATTTAGCAAGCACTGTCCAGGGAATGCCTCTCTGTGGCAGTGGATCTTTGACCCAAAAGTGGAAGGCCCATCTCCATCTGGGAGAAGAACCCTCCAGGCAGAGGGCACAGCATGTGCAAAGGCCCTGAGGAGGCAGTGAGGGCGGTGGAGCCAGAGGGAATTAGCCACTGGCAGAAATTTGGACTTTATCCTGTGTGTGAAGGGAAGCTGCTAGCACTTTGAAGCCGTGATGCTCAATTTAGCAGTTAATCCCGAGCATGTAACTGTTTCATTCATGGGAGCCAGGCTGCCCAGAGTCAAATCAACCTCCGCCACTTATCAGGTTTGGTCCAGTCACTTACTTAACAGTTCGTGACTCTCAGTAAAATGAGGTTGGGGGGTTGTGTAATCATTCCGAAGTCAACCCAGAGATGAGGACTGGAAGGCACCTGGAGTCAGGGAAGGAGCTCAGCAGAGGGGCCCCGAGGAGCAGGTGACCCTGCGGGCACCTGGGGCTCCGGGAGGCAGCGTGGAGACGCTCCCCGAGCGAGCCGCGGCTCTGGGGGGCAGCGTCCACCGGCTCTGGATTGAGGGCTGCCCTGTGGGGTGTCAGCGGTGCGGGCCGCCTGCCTGCACTGCCTGCGGCGCACGCGGGGGTCCCTGAAGCGGCGAGGGGTTGGGGGGACCGAGAGGGCCGCAGAGGGGGCGCGGGGGACGCTGAGGGCATCCCCTCGCCCGGCCCCTAGCGAGGATGCAGCAAGGGGGAGGCCTAACCGAGGCTCTCCTAGCGGCCCCCCTAAGGCCGATCTGTTCCTGGAGCGCCGGGGCTGGGGGGCGACGCCCCTCGGGCCGCCCACCGCTCGCTTCCCCGCCTCTCCGCCAGGTGGTCCAGTACATCGGGGAGATCTGCCGCTACCTGCTGAAGCAGCCGGTGCGCGAGGCCGAGGGGCGGCACCGCGTGCGCCTGGCGGTGGGCAACGGGCTGCGGCCCGCCATCTGGGAGGAGTTCACCGAGCGCTTCGGCGTGCGCCAGATCGGCGAGTTCTACGGGGCCACCGAGTGCAACTGCAGCATCGCCAACATGGACGGCAAGGTGGGCGCGGCGCGGGCGCAGGGGGCCCCGAGCGCTGGACCTCCGCCTCCCCGGCCCTGCCTTCCACGGGGGGGGGGGGGGGGGGGGGGGCGGAGGCCGAGTCCCCGGCGCTGCTGTGTACCGTGGGCGAGGGCCTCGGCCTTTCTCAGCCTCAGTTCCCACCCGCGGAGGTGGCAGGGGAGAGCAGGGCTCTGGGGCATCCAGGGCCAGGGTTGGGGTGCTCACCCCCTCCTGCTGGGTGAGTCACTCGGACTCCTTGGGCTTCGGTTTTGTCCTCTGTAAACGAGGATGACAGCTCATTGGGTTTGTTTGAATCACCCAACAGATCATGAGCACAGCACAGCACCCCCAGGTAGCAGGCTGCCTGCAGATGCTTTTATGATTAGTAATCACTGTCTCCGTTCGCCTGAGTAGGACCCTTCTCTCTCCCTTTCTCTCTTTTTAAAGATTTTACTTATTTATTCATGAGAGACACACACAGAGAGGCAGAGACAGGCAGAGGGAAAAGCAGGCTCCCCGCAGGGGAGCCCAATGTGGGACTCGATCCCAGGACCCTGGGACCACACCGCTAGCCACAGGCAGACCCTCAACCACTGAGTCACCCAGGTGCCCTAGGATGCTACTCTCTTATCAAGTCTTACCAAATCAGGCACAGATCAGGAAAATAGTAATAAATAAATAAATAGTAATAAAGCAAGTGCCTTTTGTCTCTGTCTCAGTTTTGGGGCCCCAGTACCTGAGAACAAGGCACTGCCCCGTGCAAATCTGTTGAACAGACAGCCCCAGAAGATACTCTGGCCGGCCACAGAAATTGCTGTAACAAACATACCCAACAGCATACAGCAGCACAAACTCCATGAGACAGACCTTTCTACGTATAGGACTGAGCCAGACAAGGTGACATGCAGCAGGTAGCAGGCTCCAGGGTCACTCTAGGCGTTTACTTCCTGCCAGCATAGAGGGATTTATGGACGAGGAAGTGGTGACCAGTCAGCAGATTTCCTTGTATGATTTCGAAGGGGGCTGGGAAGGTGGAAGGAGGGGGCGTGGGTCCTGGGAAGGAGGCACGGCCCTTAATACCCTCTTTTTCGGATCACCCGAGGTCACAGAGTTCAGGAAACATGCAGGTGCTCATTTCAGGCCCTGGGGCAGGAGAGGCAAGGTGTCAGTGGGGAGAACACTGTGCCACCCTGGGGCTCCTCAACAACTCAGCTTACTCCATCCCAGGTTGGCTCCTGTGGCTTTAACAGCCGTATCTTGCCCCACGTGTACCCCATCCGGCTAGTGAAGGTCAATGAGGACACCATGGAACTACTCCGGGATGCCCAGGGCCTCTGTATCCCGTGCCAGGCTGGTGAGCCAGGCCCTGCCCAGTCCCCTGGGGAACTGGGGCCCCCACCCCCTGCCCACCCAGCGCAGCCTGAGGGTGGCCTCCTCCTCAGGGGAGCCCGGCCTCCTTGTGGGCCAGATCAACCAGCAGGACCCGCTGCGTCGTTTCGATGGCTACATCAGCGAGAGTGCCACCAGCAAGAAGATTGCTCACAGTGTCTTCCGCAAGGGCGACAGTGCCTACATCTCAGGTGCGAAGACCCTGGGAGGGCTGGCTGTGGGGATGGTGGGCCACCATCTCATCCTACCTTCTCCCCTCTGCCAGGTGACGTGCTGGTGATGGATGAGCTGGGCTACATGTACTTCAGGGACCGCAGCGGGGACACCTTCCGCTGGCGTGGGGAAAATGTCTCCACTACAGAGGTGGAGGGCGTGCTGAGCCGCCTGCTGGGACAGACAGACGTGGCTGTGTATGGGGTGGCTGTGCCAGGCAAGCTGGGGTTGTGGGGATGGGTGGTCCTAGGGTATGGCAGCCCCAGAGGAGCTCAACCTGCACAAGCTTGGAGGTACAGGTGCCCTTGCACAGTGCTCAACCTGGGTAACTGCACATGGCAGCCTGAATGGGAGCACTGGATCTGGAATCACCCCTCATGCATGATAATCAACCTCAGTTTCTTTATCCAGAAAATGGGATCATGAAAGCAACTGTCTCAGGGTTGCGGAGAGTGCAGCAGGCACTCAATAAAATGGTTACTGCTTTAGCAAATGTTATTTCAGATGGAAGGGACTGGAGATCAGAGGCCAGGAGCCTCTGTTTGAGGGTGTATCCAGTCCTGTGGTGGGACAACAGGTGGGGTGTTCTCAGCCAAACCTCTGTCCCTAGGAGTGGAGGGCAAAGCAGGCATGGCGGCCATCGCGGACCCCCACGGCCAGCTGAGCCCCAATGCGCTGTACCAAGAGCTGCAGAAGGTGCTCGCACCCTATGCCCGGCCCATCTTCCTCCGCCTCCTGCCCCAAGTGGACACCACAGGTGTGGCCTCCCGCCTCTCTGTCTGTCCATCTGTCTGTCGGTTCAGCAACTATCTGCTTATTTATCCCAGTTCAGGCCCCGGTGCCAAGTCTGATTACAGTGGCTCGTGGCCAGCTCGTCCAGGGCCCTTTTTTATTTGCATCATTATGTATTCCCATTCCTCCATCCCAGCCCCACTAGGTGTTCTGCAGTGTTTGGTGCATTTCTTCCATTTCCTGCCTTTTTCTGATGACTAGGAAATTTGAGCCAATCATCTGCTACCTGTGAGGTTCCCGCTCCTGTAAATCACCTGTCTGTGTCTTTTGCCCATCTTTATATAGCCTTGTTCTCTTTTCCTTTTTGATTTATGAGAGTTTCTCCCAATATTTCTGATGTTAATTCCTTAGCGATTTCAGACATCAGGAATCTTCTCTTTGGGAGTCTGTTAATCTTGTTTATGGGTCTTTGGGAGTCTGTTAATCTTCTTTTTTGAAAAGAAGTCCTAATTTTTTTTAAAGATTTTATTTATTTATTTATTTATTTATTTATTTATTTATTTATTTATTCATGAGAGACACACACACACACACAGAGAGAGAGAGAGAGAGAGAGAGAGAGAGAGAGAGAGAGGCAGAGACACAAGCAGAGGGAGAAGCAGGCTCCATGCAGGGAGCCCAATGCGGGACTTGATCCCGGGACCCCTGGATCACGCGGTGAGCCAATGGCAGGCGCTAAACCGCTGAGCCACCCAAGGATCCCCAAGTCCTTAATTTTGATACAAAGTTACCCTTTAAAGAAAAAAATCTTATGGTTTGTGCTTTTGAAGTTTTCTTTAAAATGAGAAACCTTCCTAATTCTAAAGCACACAGGTGTCCTGCCTTGGTTTTTTCCTACTCCCCCTTCCCTTTAGCCTTATCTTACATGAAGGGTTTCTTTAATTGTCCACTGCAAGGAATGCAAAGTGTTTCTTTCTTTTTTTTTTTTTTTAAGATTTTAGTTATTTATTCATGAGAGACACACAGAGAGAGGCAGAGACACAGGCAGAGGGAGAAGCAGGCTCCCTGCGGGGCACCCGATGCAGGACTTGATCCCAGAACCCCGGGATCATGCCCTGAACCAAAGGCAGATGCTCAACCACTGAGCCACCCAGGCATCCTGCAAACTGTTTCTTAAAGGACCAGATAGTAAATATTTTCAGTTTTTTGGGCCATGCTGTCTCTGTCCCAACAACTTACCTCTGCCTCTGTTGTGCAAAAGCTGCCATAGATGGTGTGTAAACAAGTGAGTGTAGCTTCGTGCCAATAAAACTTGTTTATAAAACAGATGATGGGCCAAATTTGGCCCTTAGCTACAAGCTGCTGATCCTTGACCTACGATGTGACAGACTCAGCCCTGCCATGGTCTTGTGGGCAGTGGACACGTGCCCAGGCAGGGAGTACATAGTGTATGGGTCTGTGATGGGGTAATGGTCAGGGAGGGCTCCCTGGAGGAGGAGGCATGACGTCAGGATCTGAAGGACAAGGGAGAATCAGGCAGGCACAATGGGGAAGAATGTTTCCAGCCAAGGGCATGGCCTCTGCCAAAGCCTGGAGGTGGAGGACAGGATGGTGAGTTTGGGGTTCCTAGAAACTCCCCCTGCTGAGTACCACATCCCTGCCCCAACAGGCACCTTCAAGATCCAGAAGACTCGACTACAGCATGAGGGTTTTGACCCACGCCAGACCTCGGACCGGCTCTTCTTCCTGGACCTGAAGCAGGGCCACTACCTGCCCCTGGACCAGAGTGTCTACACCCGCATCTGCTCGGGTGCCTTTGCCCTCTGACACCACTCTTCTACCTGCTAGAGACTCCCAGCCAGGCCCTGCCAGTAAGCCAGGCTTGAGCCAGACAGCCCTGCCCGGGGAGGGGCTGGCCCAGATGCACCAGGTGGGGCTTCCTGGTGCCAGACAACTGGACCCCAGCAGGAGCCTATGGCTCTGTACCTTTCGTGCTCCTCTTTCTTCCTTTGGGCTCTCTCCTGCCTGAATTCCGGCTCCTGAGTTTGTGTGTGTGTCTCTCCTCCCTGCTTCTCAGCCTCCCCTGGGCCCCATCTGCCCTCACCTCTTCTGTCTTTCTCCTCTGCTGCTCTCTCCTGGGATCTGCAGGTGTGCAGGGCCAGTTGCCCATGGGGCCTCGGTGGGTCATCCTTGCTGGGTCATGGACCCAGAGTGGAGCCTCCTGGCCTC
Organism: Canis lupus dingo; assembly: GCF_003254725.2. Taxonomy (NCBI): domain Eukaryota; kingdom Metazoa; phylum Chordata; class Mammalia; order Carnivora; family Canidae; genus Canis; species Canis lupus. The sequence goes on along the minus strand of NC_064262.1, from coordinate 45,578,973 downwards.
TCTCTCTGTTGTGCCTTAAGGAGCCTCAGTCCAGACCTCCCCAGGCTGCTGGGCTCCAGGCATCATAGCCCCGTAGGAGCTCCGGTGACCCTCCATCCTCCCTCCTGAAGGAGGAGCCTCGGGTGGTCTGCCCCGCCCACCTGGGTGTAAGAGGGCATCATCAAGAGACCTCCCCGCCAGCCAAAATCTCCCAGGCTGAGCCAGTTGCCTTTTGCACTTAACCATCTTTGGTGGGTCTCCCACACCCTGTCTGCCCTTCCTGAAGCCCAGAAGCTTCCAGAATCGACTGTTACCACTTGGACATTGCCCCTGCCCAGAGGTCTCCTTTTAGGCGCCTCATGGAGCCCTGGCTATAGGAGCCTTGAAGACTGGATTCGGTGGCTGTTTGGCTCACCTTTTAGACGCTCACCCTGGCAGAGGCCTCTTGGGTGTCCCCATCTGGCATGGCTGCTGGTGGGACCCATAGGAGTGGCAGTGGTGTAGGGGGAGGTCTTCTGCTTAGGGGGTGGTGTCCGAGATGGACTTCTGGGCCCTGGGGGGTCCCAGCCCGTTGAATAGCCACACTGGCCTGTTGGTGACAGTTCAGACACTGTGTTGGTGGTGACCTCCTGGACAACCAGCCAGGATGGCTCAGACCTCCCCATCGGCCTTGCTGGTGGCACATCCTGGACTCCTGTTGTTAGGACTGGCCGCCCAGACTGTCCGTCCCTCCCTCCTGCTGCAGCAGCATCCAGCCCCTCAAACACTGAGGCCAGGGCTGTCGCACGGGGGCCTTTACACGCACCAAGGTTTTGTTTCCTAGTTGAATTCAAGAAATAAAGCTGTAGTGTGTCCCATGCCTGAATCCTGGTTATTTACTGTCTGTCTCCACATGGCACAAAACCCTTTCTGAGTTTCAGAAGGCAGGACTTTTTGCCAGAGAACTCGTGATCATGTGACAAGAGCAAGACGTGACCTTTTCTCACTGCCCTCTGTGGCCTGGAGCTGCAAGGCCTCTGGGGCTGGAGCACAGGTTGCCTGCCCATTAGCAGTTAGGGTCCTTGCTGCCTCCCTGCAGCCTCTGGGGGCTCAGTCCCAGGGGAGGGACTGATCTGCTGTGGGTTCTGAAGGGTGCCCCAGGGTGGCCATAGCTCTCGGTGAGGGCTGAAAAAGACCTTCCAGCCGGGACATGCAACTCCAGAGTTTATATACTTAATCCTCACTTCTGCTGTTCCTCCTCCAGTATTACAACATCTGTCTCATCTTGTCTCCACTTCAGGGGACAGAGGAGCAAAGGTTTGTGATGATTGGGCATTTTCTGGGAGGAGACACTGAGGGGGCAGCCCTGGGGATGGATGGGGTGGGGGCAGGGGATGGACGAGGCCCTGGTTGGGATGGTTCATCCATGGATAAACCTGGTTCATTGGGATGGCCCTGGTTCATCCATGGGTGGGGCTGGTCCTTGGATGCCCGTGGTCCCCAAGGTGAGGGAGGCAGGAGAAGGACCTGCTGCCGCCGGGATGGAGCGCCCTTGGTATGCTGATAAAGTAACATCCCACCAGACCTCACAACCACCATGGTCCCCATTGTACAGATAAGAGAACGGAGGCATGAGAGGAGGCGTGAAGTTAACGCCAGCGGCTCCTGGCAAGAAAGCAGGCCAGAGGGACCTTTCTTGTTCCAAAGCCGGGGACTCTCAGCAGGGTCAGAAACTCCCTCTGAGCTGGCAGGAAAATAATCCTGGTGACTCCCAGCAACAGGCTCTGTGTTTGTCTTTTTAATTAAATAACAACAAACTTTATTTACTACAGCAATTACAGGTCTATAAAAAAAAACGAGTGGAAAGTGCAGACTTCCCATATACTCTCTCACCCTGCACTGCTGTTTCTCTTACTGTTTACATCTTGCCTTACTACACTGCATTTGTTGTGATTGATGAGTCTGTGTTCATGCTTTATCATTATTTACAGTTCACAGTTTCCATTCACATTCACTCTGCGTTGTACATTCTGTGCGTGTTGACATGTGTCCCCTGTGATGGTATCACAGTTTCTCTGCCCTAAAAATCCCCTATGCTTCATCTTTTCATCCCTCCTATCCCAACCCCTGGCAACCATGGATCTTTTACGGTCCCCATAGTCTTGCTTTTTCCAGGTCACACGCCTAAAATCCCACAATGTACAGCCTTTTCAAACCAGCTTCTTTCACTTAGCAAGATGCCTTTAAGATCCATGCCTTTAGGGCAGCCCTGGTGGCTCAGCAGTTTAGCGCCGCCTTCAGCCTGGGGTGGGATCCTGGAGACCAGGATCGAGTCCCATGTCGGGCTCCCTGCATGGAGCTTGCTTCTCCCTCTGCCTGTGTCTCTGCCTCTCTCTCTCTATGTCTCTCATGCATAAATAAATAAAATCTTAAAAAAAAAAACCCATGCCTTTAGATGGCTTGAAATATCATCTACTTTTTAAAGATTTTATTTATTTTAGAGACAGCAGGAGCGGGAGGGGCAGAGGGAGAGGGAGAGAGAGCGAGAGAATTTCAAGCAGACTCCATGCTGAGTGTGGAGCTTGATGTGGGGCTTCGTCCCAGGACCCTGAGATCATGACCAAGGGTCAGATGATTGTACCAGCTGCACCACCCAGGCGCCCCAAGAGCTTTGTTTTTTGGTTGTGTGTGTGTGTGTGTGTGTGTGTGTGTGTGTAATGAGAAGTTCTGTGACTTGCCCCCAGGGAGCAAGACTTGTTAAGTCTGGAGGAGAGCCAGGATCAGAAGGCACTCCGCCCCAAGCCTCTCCTTTACAGAGGGCTCCTGGACAGATGTGTACAGAGGGGATGTCTGTCCCTGTGATGTGGGAAGAGAAAACCCCAGCCTGGCATCAGCACGTGGGCCAGGAGCAGCAGGGGTTGGGTGAGTGGTGTGTGAGGGACGAGGAGGGAGAAGCCTAGAGGGCATGTGGAAGAGGGAGAGCCTCTCTAAGGAGAGGTGGCTGCAGGCTGCGACCTTGCCTCAAACCTTTCAAGGGCCTCCCTCACCCTGGGGAAGAGCCCAGGCTCCCTGGCTGGCACCACCACCCTGGGGCTCTTCTCCTTCCACCACAATTGGTCATTTCCAGCCTGTGTCTGGCTTCCATGCCTTTCCTCCTGCTATCTCTTATGCATGAACCATTGTTCCCACACTGCATGCCTGGCCAACTCCTACTGATCTGTGTGGTTCTTTTTTTTTTTTTTTTAAGATTTTATTTATTTCTTCATGAGAGATACAGAGAGGCAGAAACATAAGCAGAGGGAGAAGCAGGTTCCCATGGCGAGCCCAATGCGGGACTTGATCCCAGGATCACACCACTGAGCCAACCAGGCGTCCCTACTGATTTGTTTTTAATTGAGGTGTCACTCACATACCATAATATCAGCCCTTGGAAGTTGTACAATCTAGTGGCATTTAGTGTTCAAAGTTGGGCAACCGGTCACCTCTATCTGGTTCCAGAACATTTTCAGTCACCCAAAAGAAAATTTCATACCATTAGGAGTCTCTCCCCCAGCCCCTGGCAGCCACTAACTGGCTTGCTGTCTCTGGATTTGACCGTTCTAGACGTTTCATGTAAATGAAATCATACAACATGTGGTCTTTGGTGTCTGGCTTCTTTCACTCAGCATTGTGTTTTTAAGGTTCATCTGGGTTCATTCCTTTTTGTGGCCAAATAATATTCCATCGTATGGTCGGACCATGTTGGGTTGACCATTCGTTAGTTGATGGACATTAAGGTATTTACAGTGTTTGGCTATTGTGAGTAATGCTGCGGTGAACATCCACAAGTCTTTGTGTGAATGTATGTTTTTAATTATTTCAGGTCTAAACCAAGGCATGGAAATACTAGGCCATATGGTAACTGTTTAATATTTTGAGGAACTGCCAGATTTTTTTCAAGGCGACTGCACCATTTTATGGTCCCGCCAACAACAATGTCTCAGAGTTTCAGTTTCCCACATTCTTGCCAGCACTCTTTTGGGGAAATATATCTATCTCAGGCAAGACATAGCCAACACACGGACCTGGGGTTTCTCTCCAGCCTTCTTCTCTGTCTCAGTGAGTTTAAGCTCCACATGCATCCAATTAAGTAAGCTAGACATTCAGGAACTCAGTCCTGATTCCTCTTTTTCTCATGCTCCACGGCCCATCCATTAGAAAGGACCAGGAGCCCTGCCTCAAAGCAGATCCTGAACCCACCGAACCCAGCCAACACTAGACTTCTCTAACCCCCTAAAATGGCTCCTAGCTGACCTCCCTGCTTCCACCCCACCCCTCACAATCCCTTCACCTAGGAGCCAAAGTGATTTTTTAAAAACATTCCCTAGGCTCTCCCCTATTCAAAGCCTTCCAGAGGTTCCCCCAAGACCAGCCTTTCTGGTCTGGCCTGGGTGGTCAGTCTCTAGTCACACTGCCTGCCTTCGTGTTCCTGCCTTAGGGCTTTTGCATCTTTATGCTCCTGCTGGAGCCTCACTCTTCCTCTAAATACACAACCAGGCTTCCATGTAAATGGCATCTCGTTCACCTCCCAATCTCTACAGCCCCGAGTCACCTCTCCTGTCACCTATGGTATCTCCATTACTGCACTGCTTTTTTCTTGTGTTTGTGGCTCATCTTTAATTGTCTGACTTCTCCAGGATGGTGTAAGCTAGGAGAGGGTAGGGACTGCACCCAGGGGCTCCATCAGATGAAGAACAGTATTGGGCACAGGAGGAGCTTGATAAGTGGTTTTCTAAATGAGTACATGAAGAAACCATTAGGTCCCCTGAGTCTCAGTTTCCCCAGGTGTGAAATGGGAGCATCTGAGTGAAGGCTCAGGTGTATTGTGATGGTGAGTGAGGACGTGTGGAGCCCTGGTGAGCAGGACAGCTCCTTATAGGTGTAGAGTCTCAGCATTGTGATAACCAGGGCATCAGAGCAAAGCCTCTGGTCCTGACTTCTGCTGAAGCGAAGTGTGCTCAATATTAAAACTCATCTGAACAACACTTTGTGGATAACAAGCCACCTTCCACCCTTCCTCGGAAGCTGTCACTGTGGGCTGCCTCAGTTGGCTCCCTTGCCCTCTGGGCACAATGGATTCAGTCTTTGGGTGACACCAACAGATCAGAGGAGGAAAGAGGTCACAGTACTTACTCCCTGGTAGACCTCCGTGTGATCGGGGTTACGTTCTTCTACTGAGGGCCATGGCTCTTGTCTGCCACCCTCTCCTCCAGCAGCCACCCTCCTCGAGGTCCCCATAAACCATTTCCTCTTCCTGTCCCATTTACTGACTGGTGGAAACATCCTCTAGCTGATGCTCTAGCTCCAGGCTGCTCACCATCCTCAAACCTGACCACATCTTTGTCTACAGCACCTTCATTCACTTTCCCCATCTGTGGCATTTAAGAGCGCCCCGTGCTCCCCACCAGGATCCTGCCGACACAGCGTCCACATAACCACACTTTCTACAATAAGTATGCCTACTTGTGATGGTGGCATTTATGCTTTTCTTTCTTGCCTTCCTTTTCCAATCTGATATCCCAACCTTCTACCCTCTGCTCCAAGACTACCCCTTAAGCGCAGAGAACCAAAATCAACTAGCAGCTTGAAAGACAAAATGTTTTCAACATCTTGGACAGGAATGCGATTATGTCTCCCCTCCCCAGGCTGGATGCAGCCCCTTCTTTTCACTCTCCAGCTCCTGCATGCAGACAGTTAAGATTATTTCCAGCGAATGGAGTCATAGCAGTCAGTCTAATGAGTAATACTGAGATTTGACCTATGCTCTGTATTGCTTAGGTTTCTAGCAAATAAAAGCAGTTCTTTTCTCCAAGTTTGTCTTGAACCTGAGCTGCTTTTTGTAATTTTTCAGGATTAAAGGGGTGGGGCCATTTTACACAAGCAATTAGATACCTTTGAAATAAAAGAGGATGTGTGTATATGTGCATGCATGTGTGTGTGCTTGTGAGTATATTTATCTGTCTTTTTAAAGATTTCTTTATTTGAAAGAGAGAGAGAGAGAGGGTGAATAGGGGGAGGCGCAGGGGGAGAGAATCTCGATCAGACTGCCTGCTAAGCACAGAGCCCACTCAGGGCTCACTTGGGGCTCAATCTCATGACCCATGAGATCATGACCTGAGCCAGAACCAAAAGTTGAACACTTAACTGAGCCACCCAGGCATCCCATCTGTTCTTTTGTATCATAGTCACCATTCTGGGTCTGTGAAGTGGTATCTCATAGTTTGATTTGCATTTCCCTGGCAGCTAATGAAGAGGACATCTCTGCATGTGGTTATTGGTGATTTCTGTATCTTCTTTGGAGAAATGTCTATTTGTGACCTTTGCCCATTTTTATTTTTATTTTTTTAAGATTTTTATTTATATGAGAGAGAGCGTGAGCATGAGTGGGGGGAAGGGCAGAGGGAGAAGCAGACTCCCCACTGAGCAGGGATCCCAATATGGGGCTTGATCCCAGGACCCTGAGATCATGACTTGAGCTGAAAACAATTGCTTAATGGATTGAGCCACCCAGGTGCCCCCTTTACCCTTTTCTAAATTGGGTTTTAAAAAATTGAGTTGTGGGCAGCCCAGGTGGCTCAGTGGTCTAGCGCCGCCTTCAGTCCAGGGCAGGATCCTGGAGACCCAGGATTGAGTCCCACGTCGGGCTACCTGCATGGAGCCTGCTTCTCCCTCTGCCTGTGTCTCTGCCTCTCTCTCTCTGTGTCTCTCATGAGTAAATGGATAAAGTCTTTTTAAAAAAATTTGAATTGTAAGAGTTCTTATTCAGTACCCTAGATCCTTATCATATATGATTTGCAAATTATTCCCAATCTGTGGGTTCTTTTCACTTTCTTTTTTTTTTAATTTTTAAATTTATTTATGATAGTCACACAGGGAGAGAGAGAGGCAGAGACACAGGCAGAGGGAGAAGCAGGCTCCATGCACCGGGAGCCCGACGTGGGATTCGATCCCGGGTCCCCAGGATCACACCCTGGGCCAAAGGCAGGCGCCAAACCGCTGCGCCACCCAGGGATCCCCTTTTCACTTTCTTGCTGGTGTCAGTTGAAATATGTTTTTCATTTTGATGAAGTCCAGTTCATCTATTTGGTTTTGTTGCCTGTGCTTTGGTGTCATTGTCTAACCCAAGGTTAGAAAGATTTATGCCTTTATTTTCTTCTAAGAGATTTTAATTTAACTTTTACATTTAGGTCTTCAATCCATTTTAATTTTTAAGATTTTAAGTAATCTCCACACCCAACACGGGGCTCGAACTCACAACCCTGAGATCAAGAGTCGCATGTTCTGACTGAGCCAGCCAGGTGCCCCAATCCATTTTAGTTTTTGTATTATGGTGTGAGATGGGGCTCTGTATTATTTTTCCATTGCTGATGTAACAAATACCACAGACTTACTGGCTTAAAATAACACCAATTTATTATCTTATAGTTTGGAAGTTCAGAAGTCAGAAACGGATCTCACTTGATTAAAATCAAGGCATTGGCATGGCTGCATTCCTTCTAGAGGTTAAGAGAACCCATTTCCTTTGCCTTTTTTGGCTTTTAGATGCCACCCACATTCCTTGGCTCATTGCCCCTTCTTCCATTTTCTAAGACAACAGTGGGTGAGTCTTTCTCATGCTGTCATTCCTCTGGTTCTTTCTCCTCTGCTTCTTTATTCCATTTATAGGGACTCTGATTACATGGGGCCCATCTAGGTAACCTATTTTAAGGACAGCTGATTAGCAGTCTAATTCCATCTGCAACTTTTATTTCTCATTGCCAAGTATCCCAACAGATCTACATATTCTGAGGATTTTGTGTACATACATTTGGCGATTGGGGGAGGGTCTACAATTCTACAACTACAGGGTCTAATTTCATTCTTTAACATGTGACTATCCTGTTCTATTTGTTGAAATGATCTTTTTTTTTTTTTTTCTCATGGAATGATCCTGGCACCCTTGTTAAAGATTCATCAACCATACTCAGGTGCCTGGGTGCTCAGGTCATGATCTTGGGGTTGAGATTGAGTCCCACGTTTGGTTTTGTGCTCAGCGTAGAGTCTGCTTGAGATTCTTTCCCTCTTCCTCCCCTTCTGCCCCTCCCTCTACTCGTGTGCAACACACTCTCTCAAATGAATAAATCTTAAAAAAAAAAAAAGTCACTGACCATAGATACATACTTCTGCATTCTCAATTCTAATCATTTATGTCTCTCCTTATGCCAATACCACACTGTCTGGATTACTGCAGCTTTGTAGTAAGTTTGAAATCAGGAAGCGTGAGTCTTCCAACTTTGTTCTTTTTCAAAATTGTTTCGGCTACTTGGAGCCTCTTGCAATTCCATATTGAATTTTGGGATCTGCTTGTCAATTTCTACGAGAAAGGAAGTCCGAACTTTGATAGCAATTGCATTAAATCTGTAGACAAATTTGGGGAGTACTGCTATCTTAATATTAAATCTTCCAATTCATAAATATAAGGTGTCTTCCCATTAGATCACCTTTATCTTTTTTCAGCAGAGCTTTATAGTTTTCAGTGCACAAGTTTTGCAATTCATTATTAAGTATCTCATTCTTTTTGATGTTATTGTAAGTGGACTGTTTTCTTCACTTGTTACAGATTTTAAAGATGCACTACCTATATACATGTCTCCTTGCACTTATTATAGGGTACTGAATTATCCCCTCCAACCCCAATAAGTGGCTCAGTTACCCAGGCCCACCAGGCCTTCTCCCCTTTTCAGCCATCTCTGCCCCCGCTGTTCCCTGGAATACCCTTTCTCATCAGCCAAGACCCATCTGCCCCATTCTAGGGGAAACAAGCCAGTGTGGAGACCTCTCTGGGTCCTCATGGAGACACAGAGATCCCCAGGTAGCATTTGCAGAAGCAACTCAACAATTATGTTTTCAGGCCCACCACTGCACCAGGCATGACGGTTCAGGAGGCTTCGAGGCATCAGTGAACAAAACAAACCCTGCCCTCATGTCGCTTGTAGTTTAATTAAAAGAGGGAGACAACAAAAAGCAACAAGATAAATGTTATGACAAAGTCCATCAAAATGTGCCTTTCTCCAGGAAGTCTCCCATCTCCTCCCTCCATCCCACCCCACAATCCCCTCTTGGGGACCCCAGCTCAAGGGTCCTCTCCGGCCCCGCCCTGACACCACGAGGCCGAGGGCAACCGCACCGGTTCCGCCTGCCCCAGCCCAGGAAGGAGCCCCGGCACTGCGTGCAGAGAATCAATAAGCCCCTTCGGATCTACGGCGGGTCCCCTCCGCGCCCTCACTCGTGGGACTGCGCATGCGCCACAGGCGGCCGCCCGAAGGTCCTGACAGCCGGGCGGCGGGGCCGGCTTCCGCGCAGGCGCACTGGTGGCTGTCCGGAGCGCTTCCGCCTCCCCGCCGCCGCCGTCGCCATGGCCGCGCCGGCCCCGGGCCTCATCTCGGTCTTCTCGAGCCCGCAGGAGCTGGGCGCGTCGCTAGCGCAACTGGTGGCGCAGCGGGCGGCGTGCTGCCTGGCGGGGGCTCGCGCCCGCTTCGCGCTCGGCCTGTCGGGCGGCAGCCTCGTCTCCATGCTGGCTCGTGAGCTGCCCGCCGCCGCCGCCCCCGCCGGCCCCGCCGGCCTCGCACGCTGGACCGTGGGCTTCTGCGACGAGCGCCTCGTGCCCTTCGAGCACGCCGAGAGCACGTACGGTCTCTACCGGGTGAGAGCTACGGGGGCCGCCGGGGGTCACGCCGAGAGGGCCGCGCCCACTGTCCGCGCCCGACTACGGGGGCCGCTGGGGGTCATTTCAAGCAGGCCGCGCCCACCTCCTGAACCCCGTCGCGGGGGTCGCTTAGGGTCACACGACGCCCTCTGCCGCCATCTGGGAATGGTCGGCTGGGAGCCCTGAACTCCCACCTCCACTGCCACCCTTGGGGGCCGGCGGGGGCCTTGAAGCCCCGTTTTGCTTTACCCGGTGGCCAGGTAGAGGGAAGCGCCGGGGCGAGGGCGTGGAGGTGAAACAGTGACCTAGAGAGGCCCAGGCGCCCGGCCTGGTAGCTTGCAAGGGCTGACTTAGGGAGCGGCCAGGCAGGAGGTGTCGGCTCGCTCATCTCCAACCTGGACGCCTTTGTGGTGATCTGCACGCAGCGTTTCGGCGCTGGTCGCCTCCCAGGCTGGTGATCTTTGGCTCGTGGGCTCAGGTCCTATAGAATCAGGGAAACTGAGGCCTGGAGGAGGCGTGGTCCGCCTTGCGGTTCTCCGCCTGCATCTGAGGCAACCCCTCCCCCCTAGACGTGGAAAAATGGGAGGTGTGGCAGGGGCGGGCGTGGCCAGAGGCTTCAGGTCACTGGGTCCTGGGTGTGTTGCTGTCTCTTTGCATAGAAGCTTGAGCTGATTTTCTGGGGTTCTTTGTTTGTTTTGTCATAAGAAGGAAGGTCCACTGATTGCGAAGCACTTTATCCACACCATCTCACGAAATTTCGCAATAACCTGTGAGGTGGAGGCTGTTAGTTCCTCCGTTTCATAGATGGAGAAACGGGCCAGAAGAGGAAAGCTTGTGTGCCAGGATCACTTAATGACCAGTCGGGGAGCCAGGGTTTGAACTGGACCCCCCAGACACCACCTGGGACATATCTCAGGGGTAGGGCCTTGTCTTCCTCAAGAGCTTCATTAAAAAGTGGGCTTGATCTTTCCTTCCTTCCTTCCTTCCAAACACACAGAGAGGGGCAGAGATACAGGCAGAGGGAGAAGCAGGCTCCCTGCATGGAGCCTGAAGTGGGACTCGATCCCGGGAACCCAGGATCATGACCTGAGCCAAAGGCACACACGCTCAACCGCTGAGCTTCCCAGGTGTCCCCTCATGTTTCTTTCTACTTTGAATGAGTTTGAAGAACTTTTGCTTTTTTTGTGTCCCTGTATCCAGCACTGAGGACACAGCAGGGTGCTGGGCAGTTCTCTCATGGGACTCATAGTGGGGCATTGGCCACCTACACACAGGGCAATAAACAAGGGAAATACACTCAGAGCATTCACATAATGCAGTGTAGACAAAAGTAATAGTGTAAGATAGGAAGTGCCCCGGGGAGATCCTTCAGCGGGGACGGTGGGGCAGGGGTGCTTTGAGGGATGATGTTTGAGCTGAGGCCTGGAGGTGTGAGGACCTGGCCTGTGCGCAGAGCTGGGGCAGAGGGTATGGCGAAGGCAAACACTATGCCGTGAGAACAGATGTGGGGCAAGGATTTGCTGCTTTTGCCAGTTCCCTGGTGAGAGGAGTCATGTGATTCCCTGGGGCTGCCATAACAAAGGACCACAAACTAGGTGGCTTAAAACAACAAGAATTTATTTTCTCAGTTCTGGAGGCTAGAAGCTGGAATCCAGGTGTTGGCAAGGCCTTACTTCCTCTGGAAGCTCAAGGGGAGGATCCCTGGCCTCTTCCAGCCTCTGAGGGCTCCAGGTGTTTCTTGGCCTTCAATCTCTGCGTCTGTCTGTTCATGGCCTTCTCTGATTCTCTCTGTGTCCTATCCTTAGAAGGATACCAGTCATTAGATTTAGGGCCCACACTAATCTACTATGAAGTCAGCTAATGACATCTGTAAAGACCCTCTTCCAAAGAAGCTCACATTCTGAGGTTCTGGGTGAACATGAATTTGGGGGGCCATGAGTCAACCCAGTATAGGAAGGCAGGATTGCTTCTATCCTCAAGGACGGATCCCGTGTCCCTTCGGGCTCTCTCGGTGTGGATGGTCTCCTGTTCACCTTGTATGCTCTATGGGTTTCTACTGCTGAGGTCCGGGCTTCATCTGGGCTGGGAAGATTAGCTGGGGCTGCCTCCTTCCTGGGAATGGTTCCTCAATGCCTTCAGAATGTTAAGAGAGAAACAGTCCGATCAACCAGCAGTTCCACTTCCAGGAACCTGCCTGACTGACACGCCAGCCGCTGATTCCCTGGTAGGAGCCCAGCTAGAGGAGGAGGGAATGGCTCTAAGCCTGTAGGCAGAGTGCAGCTAAGGAGAGGATCACGGGACTGAAATAGGGCACTGATATTCCCCGTTGGCTTGGCTTTGCTCAGCGTAATCCCAGAGAATGTGTATAGATGGGGACCTTGGACAAAGCAGAGAGGTCTTTCCAACAACAGATCTGACCCCGTCCCTCCTTGGCTCACATACCCTCCCTGGCTCCCCGTTATTCTCAATACAGAGCTCTTACTCCTCAGGCCACTGTTCAGGGCAGTCAGCCCTATGTGGTATGGCATGTTTACTCCGTGTCCCTGTCACTTGCCCCCTCTAAATGCAATATTTTTTTCTGCTTCCTTCTTTTTCTGTGTGGCTCAGCTTGGCATTATCTCTGTGGCAAAGGCTGCCAAGATCCTGTGTGAAGGGAGGTACCAAGGTAGGGGTCAGCAGTGTCTGTCCCAGAGCAGATCAAAGGCTCATCTGGGGAGATGAGGGAAAGGGCTAGAGCCCTCCACCTTGTAGGAGGCCTGACTCCAGGTGCTTCCACAGAAATTAAATCCATCTTTCAGAGGCTATGGTGTGTGCTATATGCTGGGCATGGGCACCCTGTAGTGGCAGCCTGGAAGAGAAGTCAGTGCTTATCAAATTTGTGGCGCCTCCAGGCCACAATGAGGGGACAAACAGGTGGATGCTCGGAAAAGGTGGTTTGAAGGATGTAGAGGAGTTTCCCAGACAGGAGCAGTGGCTTACGTGTGGGTTGGGGTGGCAAGGTCAGCAGGACCTCATGGAGGGCAGAGAGGGGCTGGGTTTGATCCTGAGGTGCAGGGAACCCTGGGGGCTTGGAAACAGGGCTGTGGTGTGGCTACTCGGGTGCAGGCTGGGGCCAGGAGGCCCCCAATCCTGCTGGACTTGAGAAAGACTCCTGGTGGAATGCCACTGGGTTCCTGACTCCCACAGGAGGTGGGTATAATGGCAGTCCTGTCCTGGAGGCATCCTCATGCCTCTGGGAACCATGCGTTGCTGTTGGTGACTTTGTCCCTCCATCTCCTGCAGACCCACTTGCTCTCCAGGCTGCCCATTCCTGACAGCCAGGTGATCACCATTAACCCCCAGCTACCTGTGGAGGAGGCAGCCGAGGACTATGCCAAGAAGCTGAGACAGGTGAGTCCCAGAGTGTGGCCCCAGGAAGGCCTCATCCATACAGTGGTGATGGAGCAGCCCTGCAGGCGGCACTGCTGTGATTGTCACCAGCAAAATCTGCCCCCCTCTACAAGGACAGTTGGCAAATGCTGTTCCACCCTGGACAGATGCCTTTGAGGATCTCCCTTCTGAGAGGCCACAGCCCCACCTTTGGGTCCCTGAGGGCAGCCCAGCTTCTGACACTCTGGGAGCAGGCCTGGGTTCTCACATCTTGGGGACAGTTGTGTCCCCAGACTCTTGGCCAGTCAGATAGGTGAAATATGGAACCTCATAGAGTCCCTTTCATGCAGGTGAGGCTGAGTCTTGCACCCTGTGTTATAACCACTTGGGATTCTTTTTCTGACTACTGTTTGTTTGTGCCCTTGGAGTATCCCCCACAACCTGTCAGGACTGTCTTTTTTCCCACCCAGGCCTTCCAAGGGGACTCTATTCCAGTTTTTGACCTGCTAATTCTCGGGGTGGGTCCTGATGGCCACACCTGCTCACTCTTCCCAGACCACCCCCTCCTGCAGGTAAGCACCCCCACATGGGCCTCTGCTGACCAGGGCTTCCAGAGGGAGGGCCACTTTTGAGCGGCTGGGTACCCACAGCAGGATTTGAGTCAGCCTTTGCCAGTTGGCTGGGCTTAAACTCTTTTGAGCCTCAGTTCACCCATCTTAAAGTGAAGGTTTAGATCAAGCACCACAGGATTAGTAGGAGGGGATGGAATGATGGATGGACCATGCTAAGTGTGTATGAGCTCACAAGAAGTTGAAGTGTCATTGTCCTTCTACCTCCACTCTGGGCCTCCCTCCCCTAGGAACGGGAGAAGATTGTTGCCCCCATCAGTGATTCCCCAAAGCCACCACCACAGCGCGTGACCCTCACACTTCCTGTGCTGAATGCGGCCCGAACTGTCATCTTTGTGGCAACTGGAGAAGGCAAGGCTGCTGTCCTGAAGGTAATGGCTGAGGGCCTCATTCCTAAGAAGGTCACAGGCATGTGGGCCCGGGGATAGAATAGAGCCCCAGACATTATTGTACTGGAAGTACCAGGTCTCAGGGTACTTTAGTAATTCTTGGGTTGAAGAGGAGATGGAAACTAATTAAAGGTTAGTTAGGAACAAACTGTTATGAAATCAAATTGATGGGATGAAGCTAGAGCTGTACTCAGAGGTAAATTCATATTGTAAAAAAGGCAGTTTTAAAAATTGTTAAATAGGGGCACCTGGCTGACTCAGTCGGTAGAGCATGTGACTCTTGATCTCTAGGGTGTAAGTTCAAGGCCCATATTGGGTGTAGAAATTACTTAAAAACAGAATCTTAAAAAAAAATTATTAAATTAAAAAAAAAGTTAAATTGAGCGCTTTAGATTTAGGAAAAAGAATGATAACATAAATTAGAGAAAATTAGTGGAAGTAATAACTGACATTAAAGTCAGAAATTAGGGACGCCTGGGTGGCTCAGCGGTTGAGCATCTGCCTTTGGCTCAGGGCGTGATCCCAGGTCCAGGGATCAGATCCCACATCGGGCTCCCTAAGTAGAGCTTATGTCTCTGTCTGCCTCTCTCTCTCATGAATAAATAAATAAATCTTTTTAAAAAATAAAATAAAATCAGAAATTAATGAATTAGTTAAGGGGTGCCTGGGTGACTCAGTGGGTTAAGTGTCTGACTCTTGGTTTTGGCTGGGTAGTGATCTCATGGTCGTGAGCTTGAGCCCCATGTCTGGCTCTGTACTCATCACGGAGTCTGCTTTGGAATCTTTCTCCCTCTCCATCTGCTTCTTCCCCTGTTCATTTGCTCTCTGTCTGAAATAAATAAATACAATATTAAAAAAAAAAGAAATTGATGAATTGGTTAATATTCTTAAAAGCTTAATGGTGATAGATTCCCAAAGATAGACCTCAGACAAAACTAATCAGGGGGGAGAATTATGTAGTAGGAATAGGTAAAAAATGGAGGAATAAGAAAAAATGATATACTTATGCATAGCATTTTAGGAAAATATAGAATAGATAAGCTATTAATAAGATAATAAAAATATATTTTAATCACTGTCACTGAAAAGGCCAACTGTGGAAGAAAGGGGAAATGTTTTTAAAAATTAACAAATAATAATTCGTCCTCCCAAACTGTTGAGCCCAGATGTCCTCACAGGGTGCTTGGTGTTGGGGTTAAGGGTGAAGACTGTAAAGAATCCAGCAGACCAGCATCCCTACTGGCGATGCCCAGCCAGGCCTTGGGCAGCCACTTTACCCCCCCCACCCAAGCCTCTACTTTCCCATCTGCAAGGTGGGTTGGGAGGGCCCCTCCCCAGTGGACCTCCTGATGGTCAATCCAGGCGATTTTAGCTCACATGAGGCCACCCAAGCCGCAGCTTCCCCAACTATAAAATGGGGGTGGGAACAGAGGTGACCTCACAGGGCTGTGGGCAGAGTAAATGAGTGCATGGGATAGGCCTGGCTATTAGGAAGTGGTATTTATAATTCCTACTCATCGTGAGGTCACATCAGGGGATCAGCACACCATGGCCCGCAGGACCAAATCCCACCAGCTAAGAAGGATTCTTTTTTTTTTTTTTTTTTTGCTAAGAAGGATTCTAAAGCAAACGGGAAAAAAAAGCAAAATCAGTATTCTCTGACACGTGAAAATTCTATGGAATTCGGATCGCAATGTCCATAAATAAAGCTTTACAGGAATAGGCTGTGCCTGTTTGTCGATGTGTCATCTACTAACACCTTTTACTATGTAACAGCAGAGCAGAGTAGTTGTAACTGAGACAGAGTGTGATCTGCAGAGCAAAAGTGTGACTCTAGCCTGTGCAGGGAAGGAGAGCTGACCCTCATATCGAGCAGTCACAGGTGATAGGTAGAAAAGGAAAGGACCTGCTGGTTGGTTAAAGCTAGGACAGCTGGCAAGGCAACATCACATGTTGAGAGTAGGAGAGTCTTGTCTGTGGGGGTGGGGGGGTCATGGGAGCTCTGAGGGGTGCTGGGGGTGCTGGTGGGCCTCATGCTTTCATGCTATTGCCCTTTCTATGCAGCGGATTTTGGAGGACAAGGAGGAGAACCCCCTCCCCGCCGCCCTGGTCCAGCCCCACACAGGGAAACTTTGCTGGTTCCTGGACGAGGCAGCTGCCCGACTCCTGACTGTGCCCTTTGAGAAGCATTCCACGTTGTAGCTGGCCCCAAGGGACACCGCAGCGGGGACCACAAAAAGCCCTTGTGGGCAGGGACCTTCCTGGGCGGGATCCCACTGCCATCACCACTCCAGGCTTCATTTTCAGGAAGCTACGTGGTGCTGCTGGAAGGTCACAGGATCCAGCCGTCAGCCCTGCCCTGGGGTGCTCAGCCCACCAGCCGTGGCTCGGGGTGACCAGATATTAAATGGAGCATTTGCTTGAAGTCTCCACTGTCTCGTGGTCCTTGGAGGGCAGCGGGACCAGGGATGCCCAGGCTGACTGTGTGATCTGAAGCCCGTGTCCCAGCGCATGGAGGTCAGGGAGTTTCCCTGGGGGAGTTTCCCGGGGCTGCCGGAGCAAAGTACCACAAAATTTATGGTTACCCACTTCAGGAGGTCAGAGGTCTGAAATCAAGGTGTCCACAGGTCCTCCCTTCTGGAGGCTCTGAGGGAGAATCTGTCCTGTGCCTCTCTTCTGGGTTTTGGTGACTGCTGGCACTCTTCGCGGGCCTTGACTTGTGGACACATCATTCCAGTCTCTGCCTCTCGTGTCCTGTGTCCTTCTCCCTCTGTGTCTCTCTGTGTTCTCTACCGTTCTAGTGAGAACATCTATCATTGGCTATAGGACAACCCTAGATCCGGGGTGAACTCTTCTCAAGATCCTTAAGAATTATAGTTGCAAATAAGGTCACAATCTGAGGCTCCAGGGGACATATCCTCTGTGTGTGTGTGTGTCTGTGTTAAAAAACACGTAACAAAATTTAACCATCGTAGCCATTTTTAAGAGTCCAGTTCAGGGGCATTAAGTATGTTCACACCATTGTGCAGCTGTCATCACTGTCCATTACCCTAATTCAGTCTCATGTCCTCAAGGTTCATTCATGTAGCCGGGGTCAGGATCTCCTTCCTCTTTATGGCCGAAGAATGTTCCATTGTATGTATGTGCCACACATTTTTCCATTCATCTGTCAGTAGACACTTGGGTTGCTTCCACACTTTGTTTATTGTGATAGTGCTGCTGTGAACACAGTTATATAAATAGCTCAAGACCCGGCTTTCAGTTCTTTGGAGATATTTCTAGCAGTGGACTTGCTGATTCATTTGGTGATGCTATGGTTAAATTTTGAGGAACCTCCATACTGGTTCCTACAGTGGCTGCACCATTTTATATTCCTGCCAGCAGTGCCTAAGTGTTCCAATGTCTTCACATCCTTACCAACACGTGTTTTGTTCTTTTTTTATAGTAGCCTGTGGGTAGACGTATCCTTTTGGGGTATACCATTCAGCCCATGATACACTTGACTGAGCTCTCCCTGCACACATAGGGCCAGTGGCAGCCTCTGTCCCACTATGCTGCGGGCCTTCTCAGAGCCTTGAATGTGCCAGGACGCCTCAGTCTGTGATGTTCCAGGCTGTAGCATTTTCCCACAGTGTGACTGCATGACCCACCTGTCAGCTTCATGGCACCAGGGCTTGCAGCGGGGGAGGCTGGTGGGCACGGGGGGGCCCCAGCCATGCTTGAGCTATGCCAAGTTTGGGGGCTGGGCACGTCCCACAGGCACCTGGTCTGGCTGTGGGGATTGAAACTCTGAAGCCAAAAACCACAGAAAGTGAAGTTTCCTTTAACATCTTGTCTGGGTCAATCACTCAGATGTGAGAGTGAGGAAGTGGGTCAGGGCCAGGGCGGAAACGTGAAGAGAAGCAGAGAAAGCAACCCAGCCATGGGCTTGGGCAACAGCAGGTGGCCGTGACCCTGGTGCTTCAGGCAGAAGCCAGGATGGGGGTGCCAAGAAGCAGAGGGAAGTGATGAGACAGGCATGGGGACCCCATGTGGCGGGCCTCTGGGACAGGTCCCCTTTCTGCCCCTCTCCCTGTAGGAGCAGCCCCCCCCTGCTCAGACCTGCTTGTGTCTGCTCCTCACTCACCTCCCTTCAGCCTACCCACCTTGTGCTGTGCCAGAACCTGTCAAACAATCCCCACCTCAGGGCCTTTGCATGTGCACTACCCAATATTCTTTTTTCTCCAGCTTTTTGCATGACTTGGGCCCTCACTTGCTTTAGGTTGAGGCACAACATCACCTCCCTGATCATGCTCCACCCCTGGTACTTTCTCCCTCTTCCCATTCCATTTTTCCTCCTTACCTTTAACATTATCTGACCGTTTTGTTGCTGTGCCAACTGATGGTCCATGGGGGCTGACCATGGTCCGTTTTGCCCACTTCTGCATCCCTGGCACATCATTCAAGGATGACAGTCAGTCTGGCAACGAGTGATGGTTGTCAAGAGAAGACATGAACCTGGGGCATTGGTGAGGATTACAGTCAGATGTTCCTGGTGGCTTAAACAAAATGGAGAGTTAGCTTTTTTTCTGAAAGGATGCCACCCAGGGTTGATGGAGCAATGTCATGAACTCTTCTGGGACCCCTGGTTCCCACATCGTAGTTGGGTCATTGTCATTATGTGGGTTTTACCTTATGGTCCAAGGTGGGCTGCACATGCTCCAGTCATCACATCCACATTCCGGCCCCTGGAGCTCAACACTCCCCTCGTCTGACACCCTGTGAGAGTCACATTTGATGATATTTCAGCCTGGAGCAGACTCTGCTCCTACCCTTCCTCTCTTCCTTCATCAAACTGAGGGCTGCTCTCTGCCAGGCACTGGAAAAACAGGTGAAGGCGTAGGAAGATCCAGCTAACCTGATGAAGTCCAGTGCTATGTGCACTGATGGAGGACAGGCTGACAAAACAAACACAAGGGGGGCACGTCCCACCAATCTGTGGCACACCAACACCCCCCCACCCTATCCCCCTGCCCCAGCACTGGCCCCAGGAACTGGGGGTGTCTGTCCAGCTCTGCTTCTCCGGTCTGGGGGTTGCTGGCGGCTGGGTCAGTGCTGGATCCACTCAGCACCCAGCAGCACCCAGCAGGCGGTAGGCACAGTGGAAGCAGGGAGCGGGTGTTTAGACACCCTGTCCCTGCCCATCCCCCTCCCCTGTCCCACACACCAACAACTGCTGCTGGTCCTGCCAGGTGTTGGCCCTGCCTCCCTCCTCCAAAGCTAGGATTCTAGTCTTCCATACTCCCAACCACCCCTGGGGCTGCCCCAGTGGCCCCTGCAGAAACCAGCAGCTCTGAAGGCCTTGTCCCCAGGGGAACTAGGAGGACGCAGGTGCAGGGTGGGGTGGGGCAGGGCAGGGGTGGGGTGGGCATTCCCTTGCTCCTTCCCCCTCCCACCCCGACACATGCATTCACACAGGGGCCATGCTCTGGCTTCAGAGCCCAGGCAGCTGGTCTCAGCAGCATCCAAGCCCCTCATCGGCTGCCCTGCTCCTGGGGTGCCCCTGAGCCCAGAAACCTCGGGGCTGTGGGAGGGGAGGTGGCGTCTGCTTTGCTCTCAAGGGAGCCCCTAGAGACGGCAGCAGGATGGGTGGGCGGCCCTCGAGCCCCCTGGACAAGCGGCAGCAGCAGCACCTGAGGGGTGAGCCAGCATGGGGTGAGGTGGGAGTGGGGCAAGTGGAGTTTGGGGCTAAGGTTGTCAGACACAGTGTCTGAGAGTAGTAGGATGCCTACTAATGGGAATTCCAGATAAGTAGTGAATACTCTTGTATAAGTATGTCCCAAATTTTGCATGGAAACATACTTAGGCTAAAAAATGGTTCCTAATTTCTCTGAAATTCAAATTTAATTGGTGTCATGTATTTTTATTTGGTAAATCTGGTAACCCTATTTGGGGCATGGGTTCAGGAGGAGGGCGAGGGACCAGGTGGGAGGTGTCCCAGGCCCAGCCAGATCTCCTGGGCTGATTTTCCTCGATGAGAAGGTTCCAGCAGGGCCTCTGCATGGGGACCCTGGGGAAACAGGCTCAGTTTCTGATTCGAGACTGAGAGGGGCTGGTGCCCTCACATAGTTGAGCACCTACTGTATGCTGGGTACTGGGGACACAGTGGGGTTGAGAATGTTCCACTCTCCTGGGCTCATAACCTGGACCAAGAAAGAAGATCAAGTTACATTACAGGAATGGCAGGTGACGGATGAACGCAGTGGAACCCCATAGGTTCCTCAAGTGGAGGGAAGAAGAGGCAGGTAACTGCCCACCATGGAGATGATGGCCAAGCCAGGGCGGGAGGATTGTGATGGAGTTGGTGGGTAGGAGATGTGGGAAGAGCATCCCAGGTAGAGGGAACAGCATGTGTACAGGTATGTGGTGTGTCTTGCAAACACTTGAGACCGACCATTCAAGTTCACACCATGGCCCTGCCCTCACTCGCTGGGTGGCCTTGGGCAAATGACGTCAGCTGTCTAGGTCTCATTCTCTCACCTGTAAAACAGGGATAGCAACAATGTCTAGTTGTGGAACCATTGTAAGGATTCAGTAAGTTACTTTATGCCATGTATTTTTTTTTCTATAGTGGCTTAAACAAGATAAAGATTTATTTCTCTTGCCTATAGAGAGGTACAGTGGTGGGCAGGCTGATAAAAGTTAGACACCTGAATTCCTCCTGCCACATGTGGCTTCTGTGCCCAAACCCACCTCATGGTGCACAATAACTGCTAAAGCTCCAGCCATTGGGTCCACATTCCACGCAGCAGTTTGGATTTACGTTTTACATTTAGCCAAGTGCACACATCTTTGGGGAACAGTTTGAAGGACTTTGAAACTTGTGTGATCACTTCCTAGATCAGAATGCAGAAAGTTCCCTTGTGCTAGGGTGAGGCTTTTAAAAGATTTCAAAACTCTCCCCAGGGAAGGGGCAAGAGGAAACTTGGGGGTTCATTATCTTGATCGTGGTGATGGTTTCTTGGGTGCGTAAAGGTGTCAAAGCGCGTCAGATTGTAAAGTTCATTCTGCATCAGTTATAAATTAAGCCTGAGTCCCTAACCCCCCACCTGGCCCCCATGTGGATAGAAACAGCCTGTGGAGGGTGAGTGGAATTTGGAGCATGTCTTGTTAGGCAGCTTTGGGGCGATGGTGGGAGCTCACACGGGGCCTCCCTTGCCTGTTCTGACCCCTGCAGGGCCTGGTGGACGCCTTACCTTACCGTCTCCTTGCCCCTGCAGGCCAGGTGGACGCCCTGCTGAGGAACTTCCTGCCCTGCTACCGCGGGCAACTGGCAGCCTCTGTCCTGCGACAGATCTCCCGTGAGCTGGAGCCCCGGGAGCCCGCCGGATGCCAGCTGATACGCAGTAAAGTGGGTGCCGCAAAGGAAGAGGGTGCTGAGTGAGGGAGGCTGGGGTGGGGGGCTTTGGTTCAGTCGGGGGCCCTCCTTACACCTTGACCCTAGCTGGCGCCAAGACCTGGGGAGACCATTAAGATTCATTCTTTGAACATTCACCGGGTACCTACTGCAAACCATGTTCCAGGCTAGACACTGGGGACACCGCACTGCCCCCTCTCCCCTCACCCAGGGTCATGGTCTGATATGGGGAGAAATGACCAAACACATTAACATATCATGATGCACGATAACTTCCCATAGGTTGCTATGGAGACAAGATGAAAGGCCATGTTGGGAGGTCGGGGAGTTGGGGTTCAGGGAAGGCACTCTGAGCTGAGATGTAAAGGATGAGAAGGGACCAGATCTGGAACCCAGAGTGGGAAGGGAATTCTAGGCAGAGGGCACAGCCAGTGCAAAAGCTCTGGAGTTGGAGAAGCCTCGCCTTGTCTATTGGGCAAGAGGCATGCCCATTGGACCCTCACGCCTTTGGACATGTGGTGCGCTCTGCTTGGTGCCCTTACTGTTCTTCCTCATGCTCCAGACATTCTTCTTCCAAGAAGCCTTCCTTGATCACCACAGCCCCTTCCTGGGTTGGGTGCTTCCTCTGGGATCCCTGTCCCGCTGCTTTTCCAGGGAAGCCTTGGGTCACACGTCTGCCTCCCTCACTTGTCTGTCCTGTGAGGGCAGGGGCCAGCCTTGTCCACTCACTCCCCCAGACCCCTTGTGCTTATGTGTTGCCTACACATAGTAGAAGCTCCAGGAGAGTTTGTTGATGGAACATAAGAGGGTGGAGCTGGGACGCCTGGGTGGCTCGGCGGTTGAGCGCCTGCCTTTGACCCAGGGCATGATCTTGGAGTCCCAGGATTGGGTCCCGCATTGGGCTCCCTGCATGGAGCCTGCTTCTCTCTCTGCTTCTCTGTCTGCCTATGTCTCTGCCTCCCTCTCTGTGAATGTCTCTCATGAATAAATAAATAAAATCTCAAAAAATAAAAAAAAAGAGGGTGGAGCTGCCTGGCCTGGCTCCAGATGTCTCCTGAGCCAACTAATGGCTCCATGTGCTCTAAACAACTCACCCAGCCTTCATCAGCCTGGGAAATGAGTCTTCAACCAGTGAGGAAACCGAGGCACAGAGAGATAGGGTGACCTGCCTGAGGTCACTCTGCCAGCAAGAGGCAAAGCATGATCTGAACCTAGAGTCCGTGCTGGTTACTGACACTGGGTCCCTGCCCCAGTCGACTCTGAGCTTCTTCAACTTCCCTCAGATGCCTCTTTTCCCAGCTGTGCCTGGTCCTGGGCTGGAGGCTCCCTGCACTGTGGACACAGCTCACCTGGGCTCTCCCTGTCCCACTTGGGGCATCATGGGACCCCAGGTGTGGTCCCCACCTGCACCTTCTGTCACCTGTAGGTTCTTGCCACCTGCGCCTTGGGCACAGTTGACTTTGGGGTTTGAGCCATGGTGGAGGGGGTGGGATTTCCCCCTTGCTTCAGTTTGAACATTTTAGAAAATTCTTATTTTATATATAATTTCTATAATAATGCTTTAACAATATTATTCTGAAAAATCTCAGGCCTCAGGAAAAATCTGGAGAATCATTCAACAAACCCCTGAGTTTCTACCACCCCATCAAAGAATGAAAAGATCACAAATACGGTTAATTATTCATTGAATATTTATCAAGTGCCATCTGTGCACTGGGCCTCGCTCTGGGACCCAGTGATGAAACAAAACGTGCACAATTCAGATGGCCAGGTAGTGAGAGGAGCAACAAAGATAATAAAACAACGTGATGTTCCACCCTGCCCCAGGGAGGGGGTCTGTGGACAGAGGACCAGCTGCTTCGCATGAAAGTGAACTGCACCTGCTCCCTGAACGAGCAATCCCACTTGTATTAGCTAACGTTGCGTAATGACACATGGCACCACCAGTGGCTGGAAACAACACACTTGTGTTCTCTTACAGTTGCTGTGGGTCAGGAGTCGAGACACAACCTCCTGAGTTCTTTCTTTTGGGGTCTCTCACAGGCTGCAATCAAGATGCTGACCAGGGCTGGGGTCTCATTGGAGGCTCAAGTGGGGAACGCCCTGCTTCCAAGTGACAAATTGTCAGCCTCCCAGGACTGTAAGGGGGCATTATGTCAGTTTGTATTTGGAAGTGTCCCAAACAAGTGCATGCTGTTAGCATGTGAGAAAGGATAGCAGTGCCATGTCAGCAGCCCCCGAGCTCCCTGTACTTGGTGGAACCTGAGATGGGGTGGGGGGTGCTTTCCAGGTGGTCTGGACATGGGGACAACAGTCTTTGCCCCTGACATCCACTGGTCCCTCCTCCTGCAGAAGCTTCCCCGAGTCCGTGAACACCGAGGGCATCTGACCCAGCTTGGGGGCCACCCACCCCGATGGCAGCCCATTTTCTGTGTCCTGCGTGGGGATGGCCGCCTGGAGTGGTTCAGCCTCAGGGAGGTAAGCAAGTGGCCCTCGTCCCTTCCTTCTGGCCTCACCATCCCACTCCTATCAGCATGGGTTTGGGGTCCAGCTCCCAATGTGATCCTCTCTCTTTTCTTCATTTACCTAATATGAATCGAGGATCCTTATGAGATTGGCTTGGGGTGGGTGACTGGGTCCTGCTGGGCTGGGTAGGTAAACTGAGGTCCAAGAGTGGGAATTTTCTCATGGTCATCAGCAGAGCTGAGGTTGAAACTGGGAGGACTTTTGTGCATCCCATCTGGCTGGGGAATTCGGGCAGGTCATTTGTGCCCTTGGGACTCAGTTTCCACCTCTGTGAAATGGGATGATGGTGGCCCAGACCACAAGGGGTTGTGAGGATTCAATGAGATAATCCTCATACAATATTTAGGACTAGCCTAGCACATAGTGAGTGCTGGGTGCTTGACTACACGAGAGGGACAGGGGGACTTCCCTAGCCAACCCTAAACCTTCCCCTGATCCAGTTAGGACATAGAAGCCACAGTTTAGAACTGTCGCAAGCTGATTCTCTGGATGCCTTTCATAGGAATATGAAAATGGGGGCCATCCCCTGGGCTCCATGACCTTGACAGGGTATACTGTCCTGACTTCCCAGCGTGAATATCTCCACCTGTTGGACACTCTCTGTCCAGTCTCCTCAGGTAAGGTCCCTAGGACCTCAAGAGCAGGTTTTTTTTTTTTTTTAACCTTAGAATTGTTGACAGTTGGGGCCAAATCATTCTTTGCAGGAAAGGAGGGCACCCTGTGCATTACAGGATGTTGAACAGCATCCCTGGCCTCCACCCATGTGATGCCAGGAGCAACCCCCTATGCGAAGGGTGACAATCAAAAATATCTCCAGACATTGCCAAGTGTCCCCGGGGGGTAGCATTGCCTTTGGTGTGCACCCCAGCTCTAGCAAGAGAAATATCCACTCTCACCAGAGAGAGAAGGAGAATTAGAACATTGGACCAGGGGATCCCCGGGTGGCTCAGCGGTTTGGCACCTGCCTTTGGCCCAGGGCGCGATCCTGGAGTCCTGGGATCGAGTCCCACGTCAGGCTCCCAGCATGGAGCCTGCTTCTCCCTCCTCCTTTGTCTCTGCCTCTCTCTCTCTATGTCTATCATAAATAAATAAATAAATCTTAAAAAAAAGAAAAAGAACATTGGACCAGAATCAAAGTAGCAAGGCTAAAAACAATAAAACCTGGTGTCAGCGAGCATGTGGGGATATGGGCACTGGTGGGTGGGAAAATCACACAGATTTGCTGCAGGATGTGTTGTTCAACCCAGCATTTCCAGGAGGGTTTTCCCTCCCTCCCCTCCTCCTTTCTCTCCCTCCAGCCCCCCTCTTTCATTATCACAACACTGTGCAGGAATAGGGAAAGGAACTGCATTATTGGACTGGTGGCATATGTATGACGAGTGCTCAGCACGGGGCTTGTGTTATCTCACTGAGTCTGACCAACAGCCGGCCCCATCACTAACTACCCCATTTCACAGCCGAGGACACCGAGGCTGAGGACTGTCAGGACCAGAATCGCACTTCTGCTTCACGGTGAAGCTATCCTGCCCCCAAGTGATGCAAAGATGTAGCAATAAAGACAGTTCGCAGAAATGATGATACTGTTGAAAATATCAAAATCCATCCAGATACCCATCCTTCAGGGGTTGATTAAATAAACGATGGTCCAACCCTTAGAAAGGATAGCGGTGTAAGCAGCCGAAGGTGCCCCAGACATATACAAGAGCAAAAAACTCCATCTTGTCACAAAAGCCCGCCTCACACACTTTGTGTGGATTTTAAGATCTAGAGTAACGTCCCCCAAAGTGTTAAAGGCTATTATTACCTCTGGGCACTGCGGCTGAAGGACCAGGGTGATCAGGGATTTCTACTTTCTGGATGACTGCATTTCACTGCATATCCCAGGTATGGCTCTGGAAATCAGAACCAAACACTGAGGATTTAGGACAACCCCAAGTAAATTAATTGAAAAGAAATTCACTCATTTTGTCCCATCAGGAGGTCATTGGTATCACTTTGAAGCCCATTTCACAGGCAGGACACCCAAGGTTCAGATTTAAAAAAAAAACTGCACCTATGTATAGAGCTAGCAAATGATTTGGCAGGGTTTTGATCTGGACCTGGCTGACCCCCCTCCCCCAACCCCCCCCACCACTATGAATTGGTAAGCAGGGCTCAGATCACTTGCCAACTCAGCTAGAATGGCAGTGGCTGCCCAGGCCTCTGTGTTAAGGAGGATGCTGAAGCTGGGAAACTGCTGGGATGGATGGTCGGTGTCTGCCCTGGGCTCACCTCCCTCTGGGTCTGAGCTTGAACAAGGATAGCACAGTTATGATAGCACGGCTCATGCTTATCGAGCAACTGCCCATGCCGGGGGCTCCTCTAAGCATTTCATGGGTGTTTTCTTTTAGTGAACGAATGATTGTGGAGTGAGTGAGTGAATGAAGACACAATCTCCACTGTCTGCTTGCAGGAGATCATACACAGGAAGAGCCTGACCCCCTCCTGGAAATGCCGGTGACCTTCCCCCTGTTCCTGCAGCACCCCTTCCGCCGGCACCTCTGTTTCTCTGCAGCCTCGAGGGAAGCACAGCGCGCCTGGAGGCTAGCCCTGCAGGGCGGCATCCGGCTTCGTGGCACAGGTGGGCCCTGGGAAAGCTCAGACAGCCGTGGGTCTTGGAGTCCTGCCCCTGCTGGCTATGGAGTTGTCTCCAATTTCTAGTTTTCTTATTTATGAAATGGATTGGGGTGGTGGGAGACAGAAGCAACCATAGGCAGTTATTAGTGACCAGGGCTGCGATGGGGACGCAGCCCTGTGGGAGCTTAGCCTGGGAGGTCAGAGAGGGCTACTCGGAGGCGGGATGTCCAGCCGGGGGTCTGACAAGGATAAGGGGCCAGCCAGGTGAAGAAGGGGAACAGGACCGACACATGTTGAGCAGGTTGTTGAGTGCACAAATGTACTTATGTGGAGCGGCTGTGACTGTCTACCAGAGGATGCTTTTTCCTAAATCATATTATAAAGGTGCCTTATGGGCTGGTGATGTCCTCGGGCACCGTGTTCCCTGCAGAAGGCACTGCTTGTGCAAGGGTCTGGAGATGGGTGAGCCTCGGGTGCTCCGGGACTGGGTGAGGAGGCGGAGGGCTTCCTCCCCGGGTCGTGGGGAGCCAGGCGGAGGTGCGAGCAGGGGAGGAGTGGGCTGACACTGAGGAGCTGCCCCCGCAGTCCTGCAGCGCAGTAAGGCCCCCGCCGCCCGCGCCTTCCTGGACGCCGTAAGACTCTATCGGCAGCACCAAGGCCACTTTGGCGGCGACGACGTGACCCTGGGCTCGGACGCCGAGGTCAGTGCCGCGCAAGGCCGCCCCCGGGACCCCTCTAGGCCTGCTGGGGCGCCCACGGTTCCCTCTCCCGCAGGTGCTGACCGGGGTGCTGATGCGGGAGCTGCTGCCTGCGCTGCGAGCCCAGACGCTGCCGGCCTGCGGGGCGCGGGCCGCCACCGTGCCTGGGCCTGGATCGAGGTACGCGCGGGGTCGCGGAGGTCGGGCCGATGCGGGACGGACCCGGGGGCCCACCTTGCCCCTCCTCGCGACTGGCCCCTAAACTCTCTCCCCGTCTCTCCGCGTCTCCATCTCTCTGTCCCCGCACCCGCGCCCCATGTCCGCTCCCTTCCACGCCACTGGCCCGTGGGGTCCCCTCGGCCGGGCGGGACAGCTCCTAGACGCGGTGCACGCCGCCGTCCTGGCCGGGGCCTCCGCCGGACTCCGCGCCTTCCAGCCGGAAAAAGACGAGCTGCTCACGGTCCTGGAGAAAACCATCCGCCCCGACGTGGACCAGATACTGCGGCAGCGGGAGCGCCTGGCGGGGAGGCTGCGGGGTGAGGCCTGGGGGCGGGGCCTGGCACATGGGGGCGGGGCCTGGGCAGACGGGGGCGGGGCCTGGGCAGGGAGGGGCGGGGCCGGGAGCCTGACTGGTAGAAGGGGAACCGGGTGGGTATAAGGGGTCGGGCGGAGAATCCCCGCCCTGAGACACACAGGGCAGGCGGGGTGGGGTGGGGGTGGGGGGAGAAAGGAAGGGCACGAGAGACCCGGGGTCAGTGGGAGTCAGGGCGTGGCCTGCGAGACAGGGGCAGCGTCCAGAGGGAAGTCCGGGCGAGGTAGGGCGTTAGGCTACGGATGGAGCCAGGGACACCCAGTCGGGAAACAGGCAGTGGCCGACCTGACCCGGGATACCCCCGGCAGATGGCAGAGGCTCCCACTCTGCTCGTAATCCAGACTCGGCCTCTGGCGTGTGCGACTTTGAGCTGGATGCTGCCAGACTCAAAGCCTCAGTTTTCTCCTGTGTAACAAGGTAGACGAGGGTGCCCAGAGTCTGAGCTCCTGCCCTCCTCCTGTTGGCCCATGGCTGCCTCTACCCGCGAGCACCTTGTGGAGGAGATCCAGGCCAGTATCTTCCACTCCCAGTCCAGGTCCAGGGCCCTCTAGAGTCGTGCCTGTGCAGGAAGGTGGACACACAGCTGTCCCTGGTCACTCAAAAGCTGCTGAGCACCATGGAAGCCGTTCTCTCAGCAGTGCAGACCCTCCTAGCTCAGGGCATGGACCGCCTGTCCCGCCACCTGCGTGGGAGCTCCTCTGGCACGTGGCTGCGCAAGGAGGTGAGCTCCAGTTTGGGGGTGGGGGATGAACAGGCAGTGTGCTAGCTTTACAGAAGCGTCATGTAAATTGTTTCATCTTTCCAGTTGAAAAACCTCTCTCGAAAACCTTTTCTGAACTTTGTTCTAGGTTGCTTTTTACTTATTGTAGACCACCATGCTATGGTCATTGGGGGCACAGTTTAAAACATGGTTGGGGGGAGGAGTAAAGTGACAAGAGTAGCATTTTAGCAACATGGGTCTTGAGTCACCTACCCTCAAATTCCTCCTGTTCCCATTCCTTTGTTGTTAGAGTCCACCCCATCCCCTAAGCCAGTGAACTCTGCTCCCTGCAGGCCACCTCAGTTCTTTTGATATTAAATGATCACTTACCGAGTGCCAGGAAAACCTCAATTCATTAAACTTTCACTTCATAATCACCTCCTCCAGGAATCTCTCTGCTCCCTCTCTGCATCCACAACTACCTGCTTCCTTCCTCATAGAGGTGTTTACATACCTCTGTAGTGGTTTATAGTTTATGTCCAACTTTTCTGTGAGCTCCTTGAGGACAAAGACCATATTGAATTACTCCATTTCTGCAGCCGCAGAGCCCCCCAGCATAGATGGGGCATCAGGTGGTGGGTGTAGATGTGACAAAGGCTATTGCTTGTTTCCTCTCAGTCATGCCAGAACTGCATGTTAGCCTTTTTTTTTTTTTCAGGTTTCACCGTTTTATGTCCATCACACCATACCTGTTACTTTTATTATGCATTTTGGGGGGTAATGACTGAGGTGGGATGTGTTTCCATTTGCATATCTCCTACTATGAATTGGCTGTGAGATCCTTGGCCCTGCTTTTCCATCAACTGATTGTGTTTTTCTCACCTGCCTGCCACTGGAGTCCAGGTTTACTCATTTGGGGAGATGCCCTGGGACCCAGAGCTGATGCAGACCTGCTACCGTGAGGCTGAGAGAAGCCAGGGCCGCCTGGGTCAGCTGGTGGTGCCATTTGGCTTCTCTGGAACACGAAGCCTCATGTTTGGGGCTCAGGATCTTGCACAGCAGGTGAGGGGGGAGCGGGAGGCTGCAAGGAGGCAGGCAAGGGGAGCAGCCCCCACTGAAAAGGTGCCAAGGATGTGCTGGGGAGACCATGAGGGCAATAGACCTGGCCTCCTTCACTGGGATCACATGTGGGAGACAGGGCTGTGGTGGGAACACACAGAGTTAGGAGAACCTCCAGGAGGAGAGGACTTTCAAACTGAGGCAACAGGGGGATAAAAGGGGTGGGGTATGTCCTGGGTAGAGGGAGCAGTGTGGATCAGCTCTGGGAAGTGAGGGAATTTGTCTGCATTTGGGGGAAGTGAAGCCATTGATAAACATTGGGTTGTAGGTTTCAAGCAAGGGCAGAAAGGTGGGAGATATGCCAGCAAGATATGGACAGATGGGTCAGGGACTTGAATGTGGGGCTAAGGGGCCAAGCACTGCCCTGAGGGCAATGGGAAGCCATAGCAGATGTGTGAGCAGGGGAGGGGCGTGACCAGATTCAAGATTTAGGAAGCCCTGCATGCTGTGGGGAAGGGGAGTTCTTGGGTACAGGAGTAGAGTAGGCAGGAAGGAGACCTGAACCAGAATGGGTGCTGTCAGTAGACAGAAGTGGAGTGTGTTTGAAGGCCAAGAGAATAGGACCTGCTAATTGACATGGTGAGTGAAGGAGACAGGGATTGCAAATACTGAGTGCTGCCCGGTATAGTTGTTCAATTTGTACACTGCACAAGAGCACTCAGCCAAGGAGGCTGAACTCTGACCAGCTCTCTGCTCCCCAGACTGAGCACCCTGGCACCATCCTCCAGGGGGGAGGGCACTTTCTGCTAGGTTATATATAGCTTCCAACTGATTGCATGACTCCCAGGTCCTGAGTGGAGGGGGATGCCGTTTCTTGAGACAAAAAGGAGGTTGGGGCAAAGTGGCTGGTTGGGTCAGTCTGGATGCTGAGAAGGGTTAGCCAGGCAGGTGCGGGGCCCATAAGGCCAGAGCATGGATTCCCAGGGGTTTTATCAGTTACTCTTCCTGCAGCTTATGGCTGACTCTGTGGCCACCTTCCTCCAGCTGGCGGACGAGTGTCTGACCACAGCCCTCAACTGCACCCAGGCTGCCCAGCAGCTGGAGAAAGTCAGGGGCCGTGTGCTGAAGGTGAGGTCCGCTGGGGGAGGGGGGCACGGCAGTGGGCCTGGGTGCTCAGCTGGCCACTGGACCAGCCACGTGTGTGTCCTGCAGAAGTTCCAATCCGACAGCAGCTCGGCACAGAGGGGAGTTCATCCGCGGGTGGCTGCTCTGCATCTTCTTGCCCTTTGTGTTGAGCCAGCGGGAGTGGAGCTGCAAAGTGGTGAGTAATGGGGCACGCAGGGGCACATCCTAGAGGACAACTAAGTGTCTGTGTCCTTCCTTCCTTCCTTCCTTCCTTCCTTCCTTCCTTCCTTCCTTCCTTCCTTCCTTCCTTCCTTTCTTTCTTTCTTTCTTTCTTTCTTTCTTTCCTTTCTTCTTTAAAAATATTTTATTTATTCATTCATGAGAGACAGAGAGAGAGAGGCAGAGACACAGGTAGAGGGAGAAGCAGGCTGCATGCAGGGACCCCAATGTGGGACTCGATCCCGGACCCCAGGATCACGTCCTGAGTCAAAGGCAGATGCTCAACAGCTGAGCCACCCAGGCGTCCCTGTCTGTGTCTTTCTATACAGTGGACAGAGTGCTCGCTCCTTCAGAGCCACTGTGATGATAAGAGATTATTGTGCCCTGAGCCCTATGGCCGGGTTGGATGACTCTTCTGGGCTTCCTCAATGCCCTCTGCTTCTCCCAAGAGAGTGCTCGGCATCTGTTATTTGAGAGCCAGGGTGGGGGCCCAAGCAACGCATATCAGTGGGTGACACAGGCTTCAGAGAAGGGAGGAGGCAAAGAGGGAAGGTATGTATGTTGGGAGGTTTTCCGGGTGGTCCAGGAGGCTCTCCCTAAGAAGCAGTGAACCGAGGGCATGAGCCATGTCCCGGGGAAGGGTGGTCCAGGCAGAAGGCACAGCATGTGCAAAGGCCCTGAGGTAGGACCATGCTTGTGTGTGGGAGGAATAGTGAGGAGGCACGTATGGCTGGAACTCAGTGAGTGAGGGCATGGGGAGAGGGTGAGAGAGAAGGTCACAGGGGCCTGGTCACACAGGGGCATCGGGCAGGTGCTGATGAGATCCTCTCGGAGAAGAAGTTGGATGGGAGGGCTAGCAGAGATACTGCACTATTCCCTTTGAGATATGATGGGCTGGGTTTCATCAGTCCCCACAACACCCTGAGGGAGGATGGATCACAGAGGCCATGTTATAGATGAGGACATTTAGACCCAAGGCGCCCCCCGCCCCCTGCCAGCTAATCAGGGTCAACATTGCAGCCCTCCTGTCCAGCCCAGCCCCTCAGCTGCCTCTCTTCCAGGATCTGCTTGAGTTAGAAGGAGACGTCCTTGCTGTGGGTAGCCCGGCCCTGACCCTCGAAGGCATCTATGAAGACATTGTCCAGGGGGTCCTGCTTCAGAGGATCAATGGAGGTGAGCCCCATTCCTCTATGGCTCAAGGAAGCCTGGTGACCCCTGGCTGTGTATACCATGTTCTGCCAGGCTCCCCATCGCCTCTTACTTCTGGTCAACATTAGCCCTTTGGCTGAGGGTAGGACTGGGACAGATGGGGACTGGGGTGAGTGAGTCTTTGAGGGGCAGTGATGGAAGTTCCTAAAGGAGGGAGTATTGGAACAAGGTTGTGAGGGGTGTATAGGAGTTCTTAGGATGAAAGGAAGGAGGCAAAATTCAGAAATTGGGGGTGGACATGCATATTTATTCATTCAGCAACCACTCTTTTTTTTTTTTTTTTTTTTTTTTCTGGGCTGGCATTAAAGCCCCAAGGATTCTTGAATCTTCCGGGCTGGAGAGTAGCTCTAGAACCATCTCTTCTCCTTCTTACTTCATTAGTTGCTCATGACCCAATGCCTGAGACTGCAGAGATGTGTGCTGGGATGAGCCATGTGAGATTGAGGGACTGTCAGGGCCTCCATGTGGCTGATGCAGAGAACATGGAGGAGAATGGAAAGAGAGGAGGCTGGAGGCTGCCAGGGCAGGTGTGCAGGGCCTGGAATAACAGGCAGAGGAGGTTAAGCTTTATTGAGCGGGCACTGGGGAGCCATGAAGGGTGTGTGAGCAGAGGGCAGCAGTGACCAGATTGGAAGCCAGGCAGGAAGCTGAGGGCACAGTTCTGGAGGCAAAGGATGGACTCAGGGGCAGCAAACAAGTGTATAGAGCCCAGGTATGAGGCTGAGGTGGGAGTCTGAGGTGGTTGGGCTGGGCATTGCTGAGTCTACAAGTGGGGCCGCAACACTGGGGACAGTGTATACAGGAATAAGTGGGGTCCTGAAAAGCCTCTATTTGAAGGACACAGAGGAAGAAGGGACACAGAAGGAGGCAGTTGGAGATGATGGGAGAAAGCCAAAGACGGTAGGATTTGGGGAGCCAGGAAGTAAGGATGCAGATGTCCTTGGTCTTTGGGCATCCAAACAAAAAGAACTAAGTTCCCTTAAAAAGGGGCATTTTAAGTAGAAAAAAAAAAAAAAAAACTATTCTCTAATTGGAGAAAAAAAAAAAAAACCTTAGAGAGCTTCTGTTCTTAGAGATTTTACATGTCCTTAGTGTCACTCCAACATTAATTGACTTGCAATGTCTGCTCAGAGTGCTGTGTTGGCAAGTGGGGCTGGTAGGCAGCGCAGTGAAGGTGTGGGGATCAGCTAGCGATGTCTGCCATGGGCACAGTATGGAAAGAGGCTTACTTGAATCACTCATTTTGGGTTCCTGGTTGAGACATTTCCTCCCATCCTTTGCCCTCCTGTGGCCTCTCTGAGAGAATGCATGGAATCCCCAGGTGGGTCCAAGGGTTTATCTTTTGCTTTAGAATTGAAAAAG
Organism: Canis lupus dingo; assembly: GCF_003254725.2. Taxonomy (NCBI): domain Eukaryota; kingdom Metazoa; phylum Chordata; class Mammalia; order Carnivora; family Canidae; genus Canis; species Canis lupus. The sequence continues at coordinate 45,545,402 of NC_064262.1, read as the reverse complement.
GCCCTCCGTGTCAGTGACGTGTCCTGCACTTTGGATGGTTGCTCAGCGGCCCCATGGGACCAGACAGGAGTAGGTGAGCACCTCATAAGTTCTTGGGCCATTCTGCTAAATTGTTGGGGGGCAGGGACCTCCTATGGGGTGTAAGGGATGGTTCTAAGTGTGGATTCCTGGGTGGAACAGCGTATACCTTACATCCTGACCCAGAGGGTTGGCCAAGCTATGGTGAACAAGGGCAATGGGGAGCAAGTGTTTGTCTGAGCCACAGAGGTACCCTCTGACATGGACATCAATTGGTGTCCCATTTCGTCTTGCCAGGACTCTGTGGAGTCTCTCCCAGCAGCTACCAGTTCCCAACACTGCAAGGGGAGATTCTGGTGATGGGGGCCTTGGGTCTACCACAAGTGAGGGCTGCTCTGGGAGATGGGTACAGGGAGCCATGCTCAGGGCCAGGGCAGCCTGCCCTCCTACTACAGGATCCTACAGTGAGCTCTTTGTTGGAGCAGTAAATGCATGTTGGGCTGGGGCTGGCATTGCTGCTGGTGCAGGGATCCTCAGCTCCAGCTGTAAGATGGAAATGCATCATGGGGACTTCTCTGAAATGGGGCAGAAAACAACTGGTCCAACTAGAAGCAGACCAGTGGGCAGGACGGCTATGATCTGGATATTCAGAACCCAGGGCAGGTGCAACGATTCTGGAACAGCTCACACCTCAATCCCCTTGAGACTTGCTATTCTGAGAGCCTTGTGAAGCCACCCAACTAAGTGGCTTCTATATGACCCACAGAAATTCTGAGATAATGTGTGCTAACTTTTAGAGTTATTTGTTACGCAGCAGTAGCTAACTAACATGCTGCTGATCTGGGATAAATCCTGTAGTCGATCACTGTATATAAACTGAAGAATATTCACATGTACTGGGATAAATGAAGATTAAACTGCCTTAGGAAGACTTCCGGATGTCAGAATATCTGGGGAATCACAATTGAGGATGAGGGATTACAAATGGGGCCCCTTAATCTATTTGACTAGAATCTAACCAGTGATGGCCATTTTGCTTCTAGTCTTTTGAACTAACTGTTACTGCTGTAGAGAATGACCTGGTACCTACTGTCCTGGCAAGTGCAGGTCCCTAAGGGTAAATCCCCCAGTATGAAATCTCAGGGTCTCGAGCATTTGTGTTTGGCAGTTTCAACAGCAGTCTCCAGAGCACTCTCCACCAGGGTGGTCCCACCTGGTACCCCTCACCTGTGTGCCAGTGGCCCATTTCCCTCCAGGCTGCACAGGCTACCAGCTGACTCAGGATTTCTCAGATCTTCTGAGTGAAAAACGGTGTCTTGGCATCATTATTGTGAGCATCTTTTTTGGGAGATGAGATTAGCATCTTTTCGTGTGTTCAGGAACTGTTTTTAGCTTCTTTTCTCTGAAACTTTATTCCTCTCCTTGGCCCACTTATCTTCTGGGCACTTGTAATTTTCTGTTCAGCTTCTTTTGCTGGGCTTGCATTTACTGAGCATTTATTATGTGCCAGGCATTTGATGTGTTTTGGCATCCTTATGACGCTTTGTATTTTGCAGATGAGGAAGCTGAGGCTCAGAAAGGAACTTGCCCCGGGCAGCCAGGCTCTGGTGCTGAGGTCCAGCCTTTCTGCCCGCTGCCTCCTCCGAGAACATTCTGCAGCTAAGTCTTCAGCCACTTCTGTCCTCATTCGTTCGCAGTGGATAAGTGTGTGCTAGTGGAATTTAAGAGTCAAAGCATATGCACCATTTCAAGCCTTTTATAACCCTCATACCACCTCCACCTCATTCCTCTCTGAAAAAGCTGGTCTTTTTTTACACTCCCATCAGCAGCATTTGTGCATATTCTCCATATCCTTTCCAAACACTAGAAATTTTCCTAACAGAGCAAAAGTCAATTTGAAAGACACACACATTTCATTGTTTTATTTTGAATTTCCTTAATGATTACACTGAATCTAAACATGTGTTTATTGGCCATTTTTATGTTTGTGCTTTTATTTTTTTAAGTGAATTGCCTGTTCATGGCTTTTACCTACCTTTCTCTTCAGGAGATTTTATCTTTTTCTTATTGATCTCTAATAACTCTTTGTATATTAAAGATATTAATGCTTTGTTATACAGGTTACTGGTATTTTTATTCTTAGCATGCTGTGGACCTTTTGGGTTTGTTTATTTGCTCCAAATCTTAACTCAGTTTCAAGTTTCCCAGCTGGGAGCGAAGGATTTGCTGACTTCCCTCTGCTTGCCAGAAAAGTCATCTGTCTACCCGGGGTTTGGCAGCTTCTCTGTATCACAAGCCTTCCAGCTGCTTCCGGAGTAGGTTCCGGGAGGGATTTCCCCAGGGTCTTTCTCGGTTCAGCTTTCAGAGGGGAATGTGCACACTCTGTGGAGTTGGTTTCCTTCCATTCCACCCTGGAGTTTTCAGCCTCCCCAATAGAAAGATTCTCTTCACTTTTCCTGACTTCACCCTCCAACTCAAACCTCTGAGATACATTTGTGCTTCATGGCCCTCATACAGCTGTTTTGTTTGTTTGTTTGTTTGTTTTTAAAATTTTTAACCCAAGATATGACGTTAACTGCAAAATTGAAGCAACAACAACTTGTCATCCTGCCACCTTTGAGAAAATCACTATTAGCTTTTGGTTCTAAAATCTTCCAGTCATTTGTCAATTTATCAGGGTACGGGATGTGTCTTGTCACTCTGTTTTTCTAACTTAATATGAATGATCTTTCCTTGTCAGGTCCATAGAGTGCAAAATTGTTTTTGCCATTTTATTCCAGAAAGTTTCAAACATACCCCAAAAGCAGAGCCCCCTGTGTGCCCCCACTTAGATTCCGCAGCGACCAAGGGTGCCCTGATTCCTTTCCTCTACATCCTTCCCTCACCTCCTTAGTCAGTCATATAACCAGTACATTTGAGGTGTGTTTCCAAAATACTCAGCAAAAAAACTGAACTTGTGTAAAAATGGTTGTTGTAGAAAAAAATGGAGAACAGAAGCAAAGGAGAGAAATGAAATTGGAAGAAGGGAACAAACAAGGAGAAGGGCATGGGGAGGAGGAAGGGCAAGTATGACCAATTCTGTTAGCCAAGCTGGGAGATTTGGAGCTTTTGGGGTGAAGCCCACCTTTTCCTTAGGTTCAGACCCTACTGTCCTTTGAGCTCAAGGACACACTACCTGTGCCCTGAATTTTACTGAACATTGACTCTTCTCCTCCCGACCACCATATTAATAAATGTACATCCGAGCATCCTTCTTAAAACGTGATTTTTAAGAATGACACAAACCCAAGCAATTGGAAAGTACGCCAGAGTCTTGGGAAGCAATCCCCGGGTAGCATTTCTAAGAAAACCCCCACGCTGCCTCCGGAGCGCGTGCTCAGCACTTGCGAGTATCATCCGGCTCCATCTAACATCAGCCCTGCGGGGTCGGTAAGACGCTGTTTTACAGACGGAGAAACTGAGGCTCACACTGCGAGCCCACGGTGGGGGCTGAATTTGAACCCAGGACGCCAGGGACCCACACGCGCTTAATACCCAACAGCCCTTGTGGACATCCCTGTGAAACCAGGTCCGCCTGGGGGCACAGACTGGGCCTTATACAGATGGGAGCCGCGCGGTGTAGGAGGCGAAGGTCCAGGCGGCGGGAGGTGTCGGGAAGAAGGGCATTTCTAAGCTCCGACACCTCTACGGCCGTGAGTCACGTCCGCCGGGAACACTAGGAGCGCTCTGTGCCTTTAAGGCGGGGGCGGGGGCGGGGCCTCGGGGCGGGCCTGCCTGCCGACGCGGCGGGCGGAGGGTGAGCCGCGCTGGGAGCCTTTAAGGCCCTCCGGGGGCGGGGCCTGGAGAGCGGGGCCCAAACGGAGGATTCGCGCCAGACGCTCTCCTCCCCTTTAAGGCGCGCGGCAGGGCGGGGCCCCGTGTCTCGCTCAAGGCGCGGTCCGCGTCCGCCGTCAGAAAAGCGGCTTAAAGGCGACGCGTGGCGCGATGGCGGCGGCCCCACGCGCGTGCCGGCGGCGCTGGCGGCCACGCCCGGTGCTGCTGCTGCTGCTTCTGCTGGCGCTGCCGCCCCCGGGGGGCCCGCCGGGCGCCGCCGCCTACTTCCCCGAGGAGCGCTGGAGCCCCGAGTCGCCGCTGCAGGCGCCGCGAGTCCTCATCGCGCTGGTGGCGCGCAACGCGGCCCACGCGCTGCCCGCCACGCTGGGCGCGCTCGAGCGGCTGCGGCACCCGCGGGAGCGCACGGCGCTGTGGTGAGCGCGGCGTCCGGCCCGGGCGGCTCCACGCCGCGCGCCGCCTGCTGCCCCGGCCCCGGGCGGGGCGGGCTGGGCGGCCCCACGCGTGTCCCCGGCTCGCTTCCGTCTGCGGGCGGGCGGGACGCGCGGGCCCTCTGCTTGCGGTGCCTCCCTCCCCGGCTCTGCCCCGCCGCCTGGGACTGACCCTCACAGCGCCTTGGGGCACCCACAGCTCCCAAGCAGGGGAGCCCGGAGCCCCGCGGCCCGCATTGCGCTTCCACTAACGGGGGGGCCTCCCAGCTTCTGCTGCAGTGGATCCTGAACCCAGCCTGAGCCGGATTCCCTGCGCTCTGACCTGCGCGGGTGGGTGCGTGGGTGGGTGAGGGGGCCAGGTGGCCAAGGGTAGGGCAACGCGGCAGAGCCGTGACACCTGGCTGGTGACGTCCCGCCTCCTGCCTCAGTTTCCTCATCTGGAAAATGGCAGCATTAGTAGAACTCCGGTTGCATTGGTCTCTGAAGCTTAACCGTTTAATGTAATGCACGTGAAGCCCTTGTGCCTGGCGTCTCTGGCTTGGTGCTCGGTGCCCAGAGCTGCGGCTGCTAGATGTTGTCATTACTAGTCATCAATGATACTGTTGTTGTTGACTTAGTAACAGCTCATTTGAGGGGATAGCTCTCATCTGCCTGTGGACTCGGTAGTTTCCCTCGCCCTCCATCCCAGGTTCGCCAGCCTGGATGATGCAGGCACACAGTGGGTGCTTCAGAAATGTTCGTTGAATTAACGAGTAACCACAGGCCCCTATTAAGGTGGTGTTGCTCACAGAACAGACTTGAGGAAGGTGGGGTGGGGGTATACGATATATGGATATTTATTTATTTATTTATTTATTTATTTATTTATTTATTTGAAAGATTTTATTTATTTATTCATGAGAGAGAGAAAGAGAGGCAGGCTCCATACAGGGAGCCCCACACGAGACTCGATCCCAGGACTCCAGGATCACGCCCAGGGCCAAAGGCAGGCGCTAAACCGCCGAGCCACCCAGGGATTCCCAATATATGCATTTTTAAATTAAACCACAATATTTAGTACCTAACATGGTTATAAGATCCTAGATGCTCAGTGGTACTAACAGTGTCTAGTGTGTTAATTTTTCCAAAATTAGCTTGTGGGTCCTGTCTTCATCTGAAACACAGATGAGGAAACAGGCTTGGAGGGGGGGAGGCATCTTCCAGGGCCATCAGCTGGTGGAAGGCCAGTTTAGAGTGTGGAGCGCATGTTGCTTCGCTGCTGCCCCATCCTGCCTCAGTCTCCCCAGCCTCACACTGACTGTCCTGCTCGGCTTGCAGGGTGGCGACAGACCACAACTCGGACAATACATCGGCTGTGCTGCGGGAATGGCTGGTGGCTGTAAAGAGTTTGTACCATTCTGTGGAGTGGCGGCCGGCAGAGGAGCCCAGGTGAGCTCCTGGATCTGCCCTGACCGCCCGCCTTCCCAGTAAGACTGGGCTGCGCCCCTATTCACACACTTCCTGTGACTCCCCATTGTCTTGAGACAGAACCTCAGCCCCTCAGCCTCTGACTCTCCAGCCCAACTCTGCAGCCTTAAGGGCTGGCCTTGGCTTCTCAGACCCGCCCTCAACTTTAATGGACCATAATCCTCCAGTTGGACCTTTGCCCCAGCAGTTCCCTCCACCTAGAGTTCCCTCACTCTCTTGTCCTCCTGGTGGCCGCCTTCTGCTTTGTTCCCAGTCTCATTCTGTGCCCCAGTGCTCTGTTGCTTCGCTTCCCGGGAGCCTCTGGGCAATGCAGGCCCCTGGCTCCTAGCTGCCTGCCTGTCTGTCTTTCTTTCTAGTAAATGACTTTTTTAAAAAAGGTTTTATTGATTTATTTGAGAGACAGAGCACAAGGGCGAGAGAGGAGCAAGCTCCCCGTTGAGCAGGGAGCCTGATAGGGGCGTTGATTCTAGAACCGTCAGATATTACCTGAGCTGAAGGCAGACACTTAACTGGCTGAGCCACCCAGATGCCTCTCAGGGTTTATTTCTTTACCTATCTGCTGTCTGGACCAGATTCTGAGTTTGGGAGGACAGGCCCCAAGTTTTCTTCTTTCTTCTGTGTGTTCTGTCCCAGCAGCTCCCCTTATTCTCAGGAATGACCCTGCAAAGCAAAGAGGCTCCTAGCCCCATCTCTAGAGTTTTCTTCCCATTCTGCAGGTGCCCTGGGCTTTTTTTTTTTTTTTTAAGATTTTATTTATTTATTCATGAGAGACACAGAGAGAGACAAAGACACAGGCAAAGGGAGAAGCAGGCTCCATGTAGGGAGCCTGACATGAGACTCTATCCCGGGTCTCCAGAATAAGGCCCTGGGCTGAAGGCAGCGCTAAACCCCTGAGCCACCCGGGCTGCCCCCTGCCTTGGGCTTTCTCTGCTCTGGGCCTTTGTACGTGCTATGCCCTCTACTGAGGACACAAACTCCCTCCTCCAGTTTTCTCCTCTTGCTTCTACCCCCCCCCCCCCCTTAAGATCAAACCTACATATCTCCAGGAAGCCCTCTCTGACCGCAACCCTTTGGGTTGCCATAGTGTCCCATCCTTTCCACATCACAGCTGCCTCTCCCCAGGTCCTACCCGGATGAAGAGGGCCCCAAGCACTGGTCCGACTCGCGCTATGAGCACGTCATGAAGTTACGCCAGGCAGCCTTGAAATCTGCCCGGGACATGTGGGCTGATTACATCCTGGTGAGTTTCTAGGCCAGCTACCCTGAGGAGTTCGTGGGGGAGGACTGGGTGGCCACGGAGGGAAGGAGGATCAATGGGATGTGGAGACCATCCCTAAACCCGTTTACAGAGGAGAATAGGCTCTGAAAAGTGGAGTGAGTTGTCAGAGGCAACATGGCTGGTTAGCAGAGGAGCTGGAGTTCAATCCAGGGCTGCGGAGGTTCTTAATCATCAGGTTGTGTCCCCAGCCATCCCGTATGGTTGGACACTTGGGTTGTCACTTTATTGTCACCTCTGTGTCCCACCCCCATGATGACATCCTCTGGGTGACTCCTGAGAAGCCAGAGGATGGGATCAGTGGGGGTTGGGGGTGTGCTGAAATGCTGGGCTGCTGAGGCCTGACTTTCACTTCCTTCTCCTGGACTGGCCATTGCCCCTGGAGGAAGGGATGGCTCAGGCTGGAGTGTAGTCACGTGAGTGTAGTCATGTTAAGGTACCTGCCCATGGGCCTGTGTGAGCTCCTTCAGCCCGTCCCCTGGAGCTGGACGTCATCTCCTCCCGCTGGGTCTGGCTCCCCAGGGAGGTTGAATTCAATGATACCAGCCTGTCAGAGCCTGTGGTTGGTTTCCATCTAGGCACTGAGCCCCGAACAGTGGTCTGTACCTTCTTATTTGGTCAGCAGACTTCCACGAGCCCCTCCCTTGCCCCCCACATGCCAGAGCCTGAGGATGCAGGAAGGGTCAGTGCAGCCTGAGCCCTGCCTTCCTAGTGTCCCAGGAAGGGTGGCCATGACCAGAAAAGGAAACTGGGTGAGGAACTACCCAGAGGCAGCCAGTGCTGTGATTGTGGAAGGGCAGCTGGTGGTGGATCTGTGTCCTGGGGCTGTTGTGACAAAGGACCACACACTTGGAGGTGAGGGTAGGGGGGTTGCAAACAATGGAAGTTTATTGTCTCCCAGTTCTGGAGGACAGAGGTCTGAAGTCAAGATGTCAGCTGGGCCCTGCTCCCTCCACAGGCTTGAGGGAGGATCCTTCCTCACTTTTTTTAGCTTCTAGGGCCCTATGTGTTCCTTGGCCTGTGGCCTTGTCTGCCTCAGTGGTCACATGGACTTGTCTCTATTTCTTCTCCTCTTTAGGTCTTTAGGGCTCGTCTTACTCCAGTCTGACCTCATCTTAACCTATGTCCTAGTTACATTTGCAAAGATCCTATTTCCAATTAAGATCACCATCACAGGGTACCAGGGATCTAGACTTCAACATATCTTTTTTGGGGCCACCATTCAATCTACAGCAGATAGCACAATCAGAGTGTAGTGACGAATGAGCAAGGTTGGGGGCTGTCTTAGGAGGGGACCCTAGCAGTGTCCTGAAGGAACAAGGAAGCCATCCTCGGGGGAAGCTGAGGGCCAGTGTCTGAGTCAGAGGAAATAGAGTAGGGTGCAAGCTTGGGGCAGTCAGGCACCGGTGAGGAAGCCAGTGTGGCTGGAGGGATTATGGAGGTAGTCCTGAAGTGGTAGGTGGCGGCCAAACTATGCAAACCAAGGGAGAGATTTGGTTTTGAGAGTAATGGGGAGCCATGGAGGGTATATGAGCAGGAGAGGACTGTGTTCTGATTTAGGATTTTCAGAAGCCCTGTGGCTGCCATGGGGAGCAAGACCTGTTGGGGCAGGAGTGGGGACAACAGGAGGCCAGGGTAGAGGCCAGTATGGAGCAGGGCTGTGGAGAAAGACAAATAGAATGAAGATACCTTCTTAGGCTGAAGGGATAGGCCCTGCTCAGGGACTGAATGTGAGGGTGCCAGGAGACCCCATGACCCTGGCCTGAGCCCTGCAGAGAGGAGAAAGAATGGAGCAAGCTCTTCCTCTGAGCCCGGTAGGCTGATGCCTTAATCAGACCATTTTACAGATGGGAAAGTGGAGGCTTACAGAGGGAGGTGACAGCATGCTTGTTGGTGGAGTCTCAGAACCAGGGAGGCGTAGAGGTGGGACCTTCTGGAACCATCTAGCACAAGGCCTCCTTGTCTGCTACCCTGGATGTTGCTTTCTTGGTTTGAGGCTGGCTGGTTTTCACTCTTTTCCCTCAGCAAACTTGGGTGGAATTCCATGTGTTGGTTCAAAACTCAAAGCAGCTTTTGACATACCGGTATCTTTTTGTAACTGGGGACTCAGGAAATCCATATTGAGATGTGAAGTCATTTGTCCAGTGTTTTAAAATTGTTATTAAAAAGACCTCTTTAAAAAAAAAAAAAAAAACAAAACCTCTTTTTACTAACACTGTGGGTGTTACTTGTAAGAAAATATACAAGAAAAAGTAAGAAGCTTAGGGAAGAAAAAAACAAGCAAACCTTATAATCTTACCTCCCAGAGAGACTCACTTTCTGGCTGGTTTTCTGTGTTTTCTAATTGAGGTGCAATTCACATAACATAAAATTAACTGTTTCAAAGTGAACCACTCAGTGGCATTTAGTACATTCATTATGTTGTGCAACCACAACCTCCATCTAGTTCCAGAACGTTTCCATCACCCCAAAAGGATACCTCATCCCCATGAACAATCTACTCCCTCTCCCCCTCCCCCTGCCCCTGGCAACCACCAGGCTTCTTCCTGTGTCTACACAGATGGCGCCTCTTCTGGACATCTCATATAAATGAATCATACGCTATGTGGCCTTTGTGTCTGGCTTCTCTCAGCATGATATCCTCGAGGTTCATCCATGTTGTGGCGTGTGTCAGGGCTTCGTTCCTTTTTATGGCTGGGTGATGTTCCATTGTTTGGATGGACCACGTTTTGTCTATCCATTCTTCCATTGATGCACACTTGGTTTTACTTCCACCATTTGGCTATTGTGGCCAATGCCAGTGTGGACATGGGTGTGCAAAGGTCTGCATCCCTGTTTCCAGCTATCTTGGTGCGTACCTAGGAGTGGAATCGCTGAGTCATATGTAGCTCTATGTCTAACTCTTTGAGGAACTACCAGACCGTTCTGGCTGTTTTTATTGTGTATAAATTTAAAGGTCGCAAATTCAAAAATCCACCCATCCAGGGGCTGGGCCGGGAACAACCCCTGCGGCTTAACCCAAGGGGCAAGCCACCCTCAGTCTGTAGCGGGGGTTGCCATGTGGGAATTCCATTCTGGAGCTGCCGGAGAAGGCTGGAATTCTAGTTTTTGCTGTTGTTTGTGGCAGGTGATTTAAAGGTTTTAAAAAGCCTGTGTGGGTGACAAAGCATATCTGTGGATCAGATGCATTTTAAAATAAATAAATATATCCTGGGAGGGCAGCCCCAGTGGCCCAGCTGTTTAGCGCCGCCTTCAGCTCAGGGCGTGATCCTGGAGAACTGGGATCAAGTCCCATGTCAGGCTCCCTGCAGGGAGCCTGCTTCTCCCTCTGCCTGTGTCTCTGCCTCTCTCTCTCTCTGTGTGTGTCTCTTGTGAATAAATAAATAAAATCTTTAAAAAAAAACATCCTGGGAGATCCTCCTAAGAGTTCTGTAATGCATCGTGACCTGCATATCTTCACACCCCAGTGCACAGGAACACCCTTACCCGATCATTTTCTGTGACATGATTCCTAGCTGTCTGGGCTCACTCTGCAGTGGGATGTAGCCGGAATTTCTCTAGCCAGTTTGCCACTGCTGGACTCCTGGGTTGTTCCCCAGTCTGTGTGATAAACAGCACCACAGTGAGCATCCTGGTGAGGCCTCTATGGAGAATGTTGGTGACACATAGTTTTGAGGGGTGGGGGGGACCAGCAGGTTCCCCTCCACCACCCCAATGGCGACCCTATTCCTGGGTTGGTGGATTCCATTCCATGCTGCAACAAGCAAGTCACAATCTTATTATCTCTACATTTAAGGCATTAAAGGAAAACAAAAGGCTTACATAAAGATCTGATTTTTACACACTCTTTATCAGCATGTAATTGATGTCAGACAAACTAACATGAATTCCTCCCAGCCGCTCCCCACGGAGTTGGCCTCTGCTCCAACTGTCCTCATCAACCAGCGCTGCCTGTTTTATTATTAAAAGATTTTATTCATGAGAGAGACAGAGAGAGAGGCAGAGACACAGGCAGAGGGAGAAGCAGGCTCCTCGCAGGCGACCCAATATGGTGCTCGATTCCAGGATCCTGGGATCACGACCTGAGCCAAAGCCAGACGCTCAGCCACTGAGCCACCTAGGTGCCCCGCACTGACTGTTTTAAAAGTTTCCATAAGTGGAGCCACATGATATACTCGCTGTCATGCTCCACATCCCGCCAGTGCCACGTCTGGTCTGCATTTGTGTCTCTTTGTGCTGTGTGATCCGTCCTTTCTCTTGCTATGGAGTGTGTTTCCTTTTAGGAGCGTCACTTGGTTTGTCACTAGGGGCAGAACTGGATGGTTGAGGAACCGGGTGGCTTCCAGGGCCACAGCTGCTACTCCAGACCCCCAGACCTCCCTCCCCTCCCCTCCAGAGCTCTGGCCTCCACCCCAGCTGTTCAGGTCAGTCTTATGGCCTATGCTGATGCTGTATTGGGTGTTTTGCAGTTCGTGGATGCAGACAACCTGATCCTCAACCCTAACACACTAAGCCTCCTCATCGCTGAGAACAAGACGGTGGTGGCCCCCATGCTGGATTCGAGGGCTGCATACTCCAACTTCTGGTGTGGGATGACTTCCCAGGTCAGGGGACTGCTGGGGTAGGGTGGGACCTGGGGATGGTAGGGGCCAGCAAGTGGGGAGTGTGGCTGGAATCTAACTTATCATACCACCTCATGGTGAGCACTTTACAAGACCATCATGGTAATCCTTGAATAGTTCCTTGATGGAGAGTCCGTGACTGGGCCTTCTTCTCTGCACCCCCTTCCCAGTCACTGAGGCAGAAACAGGAACACAGGGAGAAAGGAATCGACATGCCTAAGCTCACACAGCTAGGAAGCATGGTGCCAGGTAGAACTTCAGGCACAGCTTGATCCAGGTGTTAAAATAACAGTTGTATCTTCCTCCATCCATTGGGTGGCTTCATTTTCAGACTCCTGGGGCATGATCCCAGCACGATTTGGCCAAAGTCTACTTTGGGCCTTGTCCAGTCTCCTCTTAAAGCTGAGCCAATTCTTGAAGCCAAGAAAATAAGTCAGGTTCTGATTGGCCAAGCCTGGGCCACAAGTCCCACCCCAGGGTTCAGGCTGGGGTTGCTGGCAGCACCAGGGAGAGTGAAAGGGTAGGTCTGGAGTGGGGGCCATGCCAGAACTAGGACCCCGCCCTGTCTCATCCTGTCTTTCTAATTGATGTGCAATTCACATAACATAAAACTCACCATTTTAAAGTGAACAGCTCAGTGGTTTCTATTTTTAAAAATATGTCATAGAATTCTAAATGTTATTCTCTAATAATTCCAGTTTGTAAAGATATGATGAAGAGAGAGCCCAACTTCAGATGGTTACAACTTATTTTCTAAAAGATTCCTCCCAAGTTCCTTGAAGTCATACCTCTGATGTTTAATCTCGTATAAATCAAGGGATCACACATATCCAGTCCCTTTCTCAACTTTCTGATTTCCTCCTTCAAGTGCTGCCTTTCTGATCTGAGGTGTTGAGCTAGATCTGCAGGTGCGCAACTGCTTCCCCTCCCTCATCCACCACTGCCCCACCGCCCCACCACCTAAGGCTCTGGGGAGGGAGATGCCTGACGGCACCCAGAGCTCCGCACTCAGGGAATGCTCGGCACAGCCAGAGGCTGGCATCCGAGTCTTGCTCTCCAAGTATTCCATGCCTCCCCTTGTCCCAGGCCTCCAGCCTTAATCTCTGGGGACCCCCATATAGAACTTTGCCCTCCTCCCCACAGGGCTACTACAAGCGCACACCTGCCTACATCCCCATTCGGAAGCGGGACCGCCGGGGCTGCTTTGCAGTCCCCATGGTGCACTCGACCTTCCTGATTGACCTGCGGAAGGCAGCATCCAGGAACTTGGCATTCTACCCTCCTCACCCTGACTACACCTGGTCCTTTGATGACATCATCGTTTTTGCCTTCTCCTGCAAGCAAGCAGGTGAGCCCACAGGGACTTTGCCAGCACAGGGGCATCTGTCTCATTCTCTGGGACCAGTGTCGGAGCCCACAGAAGGGTCACAGAACAAGAACTGCAGGGTGCAGGATGGCTTCAGGTGTGGCTCTATCCAGGTGCTCAGGTGATGTTCCCAAGGGCTCGCTTTCTCTCCAGCCCTGGCTTCACTGGGTCACTTCACTCCCCATATCTTTAAGACCTCTTTATTGAAGATTATTTCCATCTCAATATTCTCCTGTGTTTTCTAGTTGAGCATAATTATTCCCTAATTGTTTAATTAGGGAAAAAATATTTTAAAGAGAAAGAGAACACAGCCAGCGAAAACCGACCTATCATTTTTTTTTTAATTCTTTTTTTTTTTTTTTTTTTTTTTATTTATTTATGAGAGTCACAGAGAGAGAGAGAGAGGCAGAGACACAGGCAGAGGGAGAAGCAGGCTCCATGCACCGGGAGCCCGATGTGGGATTCGATCCCGGGTCTCCAGGATCGCGCCCTGGGCCAAAGGCAGGCGCCAAACCGCTGCGCCACCCAGGGATCCCCTCATTTTTTTTTTTAAACCATGGTTCAGCAAACTATGCCCCATGGACCAAATCCAGTCAACCATCTGTTTTCCTTTAGCCACAAGCTAAAAATGTCTTTTGGGTTCCTGGACCTAATTCTATCATGTGTTTAGGTGAGGGGGAGGACTTCCCTGTACCACCACACCAACAAGCAATTGTCTGTAGGACAAGCAGGGTGTCCTACCATTCAACTCAATTCTGACCCTGTCTTTGCAGAGATCGTATCATATCCCACAGGTTGAGGTTCTCAATCCTACCAGACTGCCCCTCACCCTAACTTCAGATGCCGGCCACAAACCCGTGTTCTCACCGTGCTTCTGGCCAACTGGCTACAAATCAGAGGCTCCCAAGAACACTCTCTTGGGTTCCATTAACTTGCTAGAGCAGCTCACAGAATTCAGGAAACGCACTTACTTACTAGATGACTGGTCTGTTATAAAAGTATATAGCTTCGGAGCAGCCAGGTGAAGAGATGCTGAGGGCGAGGTATGTGGGAAGGGGCACAGAGCTTTCCCACCCGCTCCAGGTGTGCTGCTCTCCCCACATCTTCACCTGTTCTGCAACCTGGAAGCTCTCTAAACTCCATCCTTTTGGGTTTTTACGGAGGGTTCATTATGTAGACATGATGGATTGAATCATTGGTTTTTGGTGATTCATCCTCTAGCTCCTCACCCTGCCCCTCTATTCATGGTTGATCTTCCTGGCAACCGGTGTGTGTGTGTGGCTGGTAGGGGGGAGGTCCCCTGTAAGTGCTTTCCAAAAGTCACGTGTTAACCTAAGAGATACCTTTAAGCTCTCAACATCTGGGAAATTCCAAGGGTTTTAGAAACTGTGAGCCTGGAACTGTGGACAAAGACCAAATATACTCAAGAAGTCTATATTTGGTCATCTGAATGGGGAAAAGAAATGAAGAATAATATTTTATGATATGAAGATTGTATAAAATTCAAATTTCAGTGCCTATAAATAAAGTTTCATCGGCACACAGCCACGCCCATTCACTTAAGCCTCATTTCTGGCTGCTTCTGTGTTCCAGCAGAATCTGAGTCATTGAGACAGAACCGTCTGGCCCACAAGTATAAATATTGACCATCTGGTCCTCTGCAGAAAAAGTTAACCAGTTCAAGTGAAAATCATTTTCATTGGGTTTTATACTTAAAAAAAAAAAAAAAGAAAAATGTAAACCACTCTGAAAAGAGCAAATGCAGATGGAGGTACCAACACTACTGTCTTGTTCAGCTGCCTCTCCTGTTTGGGCCTAACTGTGCATCTGTGCGGCCCACCCGCTGTTTTGCGGTTTGCTGTGTCACAGAACCTCATGGGGATGGAGACAGTAGCCGTGCAAGACACTCGTGAACAGCTCTGGAGCTTTCCCCCTGGGGCTTGCCTGGCAGTGTGAACCCCTCTTCTGGGTCCCGGTCCCAGCGGAGAGCTGAGGAGTCTCTGCTGCCTGCTGGGAACAGGGGGACCTGCTTAGGTTCCAACCCCCTGCTGGGCGGTGCAGCTGGTCACGGGGGCCACTGCTGCCTCAGAATGTTTTCACTTTGGATTGTTGTTTCCTTGGCCCCAGAGGTCCAGATGTACGTCTGCAACAAGGAGGTGTATGGCTTCCTGCCGGTGCCACTGCGGGCGCACAGCACCCTCCAGGATGAGGCTGAGAGCTTCATGCATGTGCAGCTGGAGGTCATGGGTAAGTCCACCTGCACCAATCTGGGAGGGCCAAGTCACCTCCCTGTTTCTATTACCTCTCATCCATCCCCTGAGCACTGATTGGATGTCTGCTGCATGCCAGTTCCTTTACTGGGAGTCTGGCATGAAGAAGGTGGATGGTTGTTCCGGCTCTTACTAGCTTGCAAGCAGCTGTGCACAGCATCCTGAGAGCTGTCAGGATGGCCTTCTGGGAAGAGGTGACATTAAGATGCAGTAGGGGGGAGGAGTTAGCCAGGAAGAGGATCACAGCTGCGGGGAGCAGCACATGCAAAGGCTGGAGGGGACGTGAGCTCAGAGAATAGTTCAGAGAACAGGGAAATAAAGGGGCAGAAAATAAAGGAGGTAAAGGGGGCAGAGCTGGCAGGCAGGGCCAGCACAGGGGCCTTGGACACCCAAGCTGAGAGACAGGCCTTTTTCCCAAGGGCAGTTGGGAGCCATAGAGGGTGCAGGAGCAGAGGGTTAGCAGGTTTCCACCGATGGACCTTTATGTGCATGGCATGTCTGGGACACCTCTCTATTTTGGGCTTTTCCTCATCCATGCCTCTACCAAACCCCAGACCCACCATTATTTAATATTTATCTCAAGCACACTTTTTTTTCCCTCTTGAACACATTTAAAAAAAAAAAGATTTTATTTATTTATTTGAGAGAGAGAGTGAGCAAGGAGTGGGAGAGCAGAGGGAGAGGGAGAAGCAGATTCCTCATGCCGAGCAGGGAGCCCAGTGCAGGACTCAATCCTAGGACCCTGAGACCATGACCTAAGCCGAAGGCAGATGCTCAACCTACTGAGCCACCCAGGCTCCCCCGCTTGAATACATTTATTTAAAAAAGGGAACTAGATATTTTTACTGTAGTTGCAAGCTCATATCTTTTTAATATATAGACAAATAAATCCATAAACTGTTAAACTAGCTGTCCCTCTAGTGGGCGCCTGAGATCAGACAAGCACACAGGGCTGAGCTGCCATCAAGGTTGAGGAGGGGACTCCTGCCCCAGCTGGGGAGCTCCAGAGCAACCACCCAGTGATATGATACCTACTTCCATGAGGGCCGCACCCTGTGCCGGCCACACATATCCCCCAGAACGCCCCTGAGGCAGCATGGCCATTCCTCCCACTGCACAGACTGGGAGGAGCCCTGCCCTGCGCTGGAGCTCCTTTTCCACTCTTAAACCTAGCCCTGGAAAGTTCTGCTTATGGCACCCCCTGGTGGCTGAAGATGGAATAGCACCTGCCCTCTTTGTTTTGAGAGATTTTTGGGTATTTTGAGGTAATACCTGGAGGCTGCAGGGTCACCAGAGTATGGACCCCTGCAATATTCTAGTGTTTGTCACACACAGATGCCCAGACCTGGTCCAGCAGCCTCACCAGGCTGCAGTCACAGAGGCAGGTCTCTACTTGTTACCAACTCCAGTGGGAACTGGCCCCTGAGAAATGTCTCTGAGGCTGCGATAGTTTTCCTAGTTTATTATATTATTTATTATTTTAATTTTTACTATTTTTTATATTTCAAGAGAGAGAAAGCATGCATATGAACAGAGGTAATGCAGAGGGAGAGGGAGAGAGAGAATCCTAAGCAGGCTCCACACCCAGCAGAGCCCAGCGTGGAGCTCTCATGAGAACATGACCTGAACCAAAATCAAGAATCAGACACTCAACTGACTGAGCCACCCAGGCATCCCTAGTTTTCCTAGTTTAAAGTTTCTAATGCATTTCTGGTCAGGAAACCATTCACACTATTGTCAGAAACTGAAGTCACCAGAGGGGTGAATATTTTCCTGTGTCTCTAGGGCCCAAGCAAAGTATATAGAACAAACAGAAGGAGGGTCTGGAAGATTCAGATATTTGTGTAAATCTTTCCTTCTGGTTTGAGTGGAGACATTTTCTCTCCATCCATTATGTGGATACCTGGACCTGGTCTGTGCCTGTGATTTTTTTTCATGAATTCAAAAGTCTGTCTTACGATGAAATTTCAGGCCTGCAGGAAGTCTCAGTAAGGTTCTCTGTGAATGGAGAATCCTACAGCCTGCTTCCTTCCCTCTGCTCATGCACAGTGGGGCATCTTTCCCTATCGGCCCCATATACCTTGCTTGGTGTAAATCCTGTTTGTTGAGTGTTAGCACACACCGTGGGAATGGGTGGTGTGCATGTGGTATGATGATTTTTTTATATCCTGTTACCAGGCCAGGCCCTGGCCCTCCCGCCACCCCAGTTTCATCGGCCGATGGGTTGTAGCTGTCTTGTTCTTCTATGAGTGGAATCGCCCAACATGCCTCTCTCAAGTGCCATGTCTTCTGCTCAGTGTCCCACCAGTGCCAGCGTGGCTGCCATGTGCAGCTGTGGCTTGTTCCTCGCCTTGCCACATAGTGTTACACGTAGATGTTTAACCACAGATTTATCCAGTCTTGGCTGCATCACACGTCACTTACAAGTCTTCTCATGAGGGATACAGGGTGTTTCCCACTGTCCCCAGGGTTGCTATGAGTTTCCCAAGCATGCGTGTGAGGGAGTTCCAGACATGCATCCGTGGGTACCAAGTAAGGAAATATCCACAGGATTGCTCTCACTTCTTACAACAGCTGCAAGGTCATGGGGCCCCCAAGACCAGACTAGGGGTTTGATAATTCACTAGAAGGACACAGGACTCCCTGGAAGCCATTACACTCCCAGTTACTGTTTACTACAAGCAAAAGGACACCGATGATAATTGGCAAAGGGAAGAGGTATCTGGGGTGGCACCCAGCAGAGTTCCAAGCATGGAACTTCCGGTTGTTCCCTCTCTGTGGAGTCGTGTGGACAGCTTTCACTTGTAGCACTGCTGTGTGACAATATGCAGGGTGTACTGCCATCCGGAGATGCTCCCTGAGCCTTGGTGTCCATGGTTTTTACTGGGGCTCACCCACATGGAGCTGGCTGATTACCACATGGGTGACCTCCGTCTCTAGCCCCTGCAGAGGGCGAGCTGATTCCACGTGACCCAAGCCTCCTGCCCTAAATCACACTGTTGGCATAGACCACCCCAGGCCCCAGGCAAACAAAGATCGTCTTATTAGGCAGGATGTTCAGAGGGCTTCCACCTCTCAGAAGCTGGGGGACAAAGCCAGATTTTTCTTTGGGCAAGTTTGGTTATTCACCCCATGATGGGCCTGGAGGTGTTAGGTTTTTATAACCACTGTGATGTGACTTTCTGGAAAGACTAAATTGCTTTGTTCCTTCTGGATGTCTGGTGTGCTCCGTTTTTACAGAACTGATGCCAAAGAGTGAGGAGACCCTCCGTCCCACAGGCAGGCCTTGTTGCCTCCACACTCCCCAGTGGAGGGGCAGACCCTCGGGAAAAGGGAAACGACACCTGGAGTTTGGACCCGGGTCCTCAGATCCCAACATCTGGCCCTTGGTCTCCAGGCTCCCCAAAGAGGATGGGGAGTAGCCAGAGCTGTGAAGAGCCCTGGGCAGGAGGAAAGCCCGGGATGCAGTGTCCCTAGGGAGCCCAGGTTGGCTTTGGGCCTCACCTAGGCCTGTCCCAGACAGAGGGGGGCTTTGTCTGTCCCTCAGGCTCATATAGGGCCTTTATTCTTGATGGGGTAGATGCCATACTCACTGTCAGGCTGGGCCCCTGTGGGTCAGGCGGTGGGCGTGCAGAAGCCACCCCGGCCTCATATCCATCCAAGGATCTGGTCATTCTGAGGGAGACCACCAGGGATGTGCCAAGATGGGGCTCTGGGGACATGGTCTGGTCTGAGCATTGTTCACAGCAGCTGGAAGGGCAGTGGTCATGACCACTCTGAGATTCTTGCCATTCCTTGGCTGGTAGACATGCCACTCCAGTCACGTGGTCACCTTTCCCTTGTGTGTCTCTGTGGTCATCCCTCTGTGTGCATGGCTGTATCCAAATTTCTCATTTTTATGAGAATCCCAGTCAGTATTTTAATCTGATTATCTCTATAAAGACCTTATTTCCAAATAAGGCCACATCTTGAGGTACTGAGGGTTGAGATGCTAACATGCTGGGGAGGACACAGTTCAACCCATAATGTGTGTCATTTTACAACATCTTTTCCTGAAGCCTCTGTGAGGAGGAGGTTTTTAAAATTAGGAGCCCTGGGGTGCCTGGGTGCCTCAGTCGGTTGAACATCTGACTCTCGGTTTTGGTTCAGGTCTTGATCTCAGGGTCCTGAGATTGAGCCCCATGTCAGGCTCAGTGCAGAGTCTGCTTGAGATTCTCTCTCCCTCTGCCCCTCCTCCTGCTTGTGGACTCTTTCTCTAAAATAAATCTGTAGGGCAGCCCCGGTGGCGCAGCTGTTTAGAGCCTCCTGCAGCCCAGGGCATGATCCTGGAGACCTGGGATCGAGTCCCACGTCAGGCTCTCTGTGTGGCGCCTGCTTCTCCCTCTGCCTGTGTCTCTGCCTCTCTCTCTCTCTCTGTATCTATGAATAAATAAAATAAAATCTTAAAAAAATTAAATAAAATAAATCTGTAATGAAATGAAATAGAAAAACAAAACAAAATAAAATAAAATAGGAGTCCCATTTTATAGACGAGGAAAGCCAAGGCCCCGACAGGTCAAGGTCACACAGCTTGGCACCATTCCTTTGTTCATTCTATGAATAATTATTGAGTGTCTGATGTGTACCAAGCATTGGGCACTGGGGACTCAGTATGAGTGGGCAGACCTGGTGTCTGTCCTACGGGGTTCATGGGAGACAGGAAGCCAGGGAGGTAGGGCTGAAGGATTGGGATTTGATGATCAAAGGCCAGGTGCTGTGGGAGCTAGGATAAGGTATCCTGGTCCAACTCAAGTCTATAAATAGACTAATAGTTTCGATGATTACTATCTTAGTTGGGAGGTCAGGGAAAGGAGAGGAGAAAGGAAGGTGTTTTGGGCCAAGGCCAAGCATGTGCAAAGGTCCTGAGGTAGGAAGGGGTGCATTTGGGGCAGTGTCAACAGCCAGGGTGAGTAGGTGGGGGGTAAAGAGGCCAGCACCAACATTGTGAGCGGAACGGTGTCAGGCACAGTCTCCGATGCCAGGCCAAGGAGCTTAGGGTAATGGTTCCTGGAGAGGTTGGGGAGGGGACGTTGTTCCTCCCCACCCCCCCAGTGTCCCCACTGACCCCTTGGCACTGTCTGCCCCACAGTGAAGCACCCACCAGCGGAGCCCTCCAAGTTCATCTCGGTGCCCACCAAGACACCTGACAAGATGGGCTTCGACGAGGTGAGCTGGGCCTTCCCTCGTGGGTGGGGGTGGGGCGGGGGCCGCCCGGAGGGTCCTACCAGAGCTTCTGGCTGCAGGTCTTCATGATCAACCTGAAGCGGCGGCAGGATCGGCGGGAGCGCATGCTGCGGGCGCTGCAGGAGCAGGAGATCGAGTGCCGGCTGGTAGAGGCCGTAGATGGCAAGTACGTTTCCCCCTCTCCCCGGGTCGGGGCATGGGGGGCCAGCGGGGAGCAGGTCCGTCCAGGGGTGTAGACCATGCACTGGCAGCCCCGGCCTCGTGGGTCCAGGAGAGGTGCTAATGGTGGAAGAGAGAGGGGCGCGCTAATGGTGGCACAGCAGGCCCAGTGGGTCTTCCTCTGACCCGCCTCCCCCACCTCCAGAGCCATGAACACCAGCCAGGTGGAGGCGCTGGGCATCCAGATGCTCCCCGGCTACCGTGACCCCTACCACGGGCGGCCTCTCACCAAGGGCGAGCTGGGCTGCTTCCTCAGCCACTATAACATCTGGAAGGAGGTAGGTCTGGCAGGGGAGGGCAGGGCGGTCCCCCCACTGGCCGCTCAGGGAGGGACTCATGGGCACCCCCTGCAGGACCCTGAGACTTCAGCAGGACGCAGGGCCTGTCTTTAGAGAACGCTTCACCTGCATGTCACCTGCACCCTGGCTGGGGCAGCTGCTGTCCTTTCATTATGCGGATGGGGAAGCAGACTAGGGAAGGAGGATGGGTTGAGCCTGGCTCCTGAAAAAGGGGGGTCTCAGGCCCAGGACTCCCAAGCAAGGCCTCTTCCCACCCAACTGCTGTCACATGTCTTTGGAACCTGGACTCTGTGCTCAACCATTAGGAGTAACGGCCATGGGGACAGTAAGCAATGCTAACCCCATGCCAGGGGCTTGCCAGCCACCCTCAGAAGGGAGGGCTGTGATAGGTGGGGACTGAGATTCAAACCTGGAACCACGGAGCATGAGGCCAGATAGGGCATTTAGGCATTTGAGGTGACGGGTGCTCTTTCCCTGAGTGAGATTTGTCATAGAGGGTGTGGGGCAGAGGTTACCATGTTCAGGGGGCCAGGACTTGGTGTCAAGTCCAGCCCTACCTCGTAGAGGGGTAAGCTCTGTAAGGAGGGTCCCTGTTGTTGCAGATGACAGTCACCCTCCTCAGTCTTGAGGACTGTCAAGTGCATTCAGGGAGCACCCAAGCACCTACTGTGCATTTGGCCTAGTGCTGGTGCTGGAAACTTGACAGCCCCTAAGACAGATGCATACCCCTGCAGGGGGCTCACAGCCCAGGGAAATGGGGAGACTGATGGCAAACCACAATAAACCAAGTGTGATGCACCCACAGCAGGGCCATGAATTGTCCTCAGCTGACAGCTTTGGCCAGTGGTTGGTGGTTGGGGAGGGTGACATCTGAGCCGAGGCCTGAAGGCTGGGGGCTTGCCTGCTGCCATGACAAGGGGTGCTTTGTGTCAGCACAGGCATAGGCCCTGGGGTGGGAAGGAGCAGCTCAGGCAAGGCCAAGGCCAGGGCACCTGTTGCCATGTGTGAGGGGAGCCAATGGCCAAGAGGTCGATCCAGTAGGTGGCGAGGAGGGCTTGTGTCTGCTTCTCTCCTGCTGCCCCAGGCCTAAGCAGAGCTGATGTCAGGGTCAGGTCTGGCCTTGGCCTCCATGTGATGTGGGCAGGGCACCCCCCTCAGGTCGTGGACCGCGGGCTGCAGAAGTCACTGGTCTTCGAGGATGACCTGCGCTTTGAGATCTTTTTCAAGAGACGCCTGCTGAACCTCATGCGGGACGTGGAGCGGGAGGGTCTGGACTGGGACCTCATGTGAGTGTGGGGCAGGGCTGGTAGTGTGATCTGCACCTGGGTGGCGCTGGGGTGGGGCCGGGGCTCAGGGGTGAAGTTTGGAGCAGGGTGAAGCTGGAGCCTGGAGCTCAGAAGTGTGGCCCAGAGCCTGTAGGCATGAGGACCTTTGCAAATTAATAGGCCAGCCAGCTCTTGGGGTTGTGGCAGAAGGGGACTCGGGTGTGGCCTGTGTGAGGGGCCCTGTGGTCCCTGGATCTGAGAGCAGTTAGGGCTTGGCTTAAGGCCTGGGGGGTAGGGCCACAGGCCTGTGAGGATGACCGGGAAATCTAGGGACCTGGCCTGTGGGGACGGGGCTTTGTCAGGGCTTGGAGACTTGCTAAGACCTGTAGGAGATGGGGTGTGGCAGAGATTTGACCTGGAAGCCTGTGTGCATGGCTGGAGATCTTGGGGTGTGGCCTGGGGTAGGTGTGGTCAGGGCTTGGGAGTGTGCCCAGGATCCGGGGCATGGCTGAGTGTGGGGCATTGCCAGGGAGCCTGGGTCTTAGACCAGCACTAAGTAGGATGTGGCTAGCGTATTTCTGGAACAGCCTTTTGGGATCTCCTGTAGGTGAGTTGGTTTGTCCTCCCACCATCTCTCTCTCTCTCCTCCTATGTGCAGAGCCCTGATGTAGGTTCTAGGCTGAAGACTCTGGACCATGCTAGTAATAGGAACAGTAGCCATATCCCTTCATCCCTACCTACTCACCATTCCTGCACCTTGCCCAGCTGCCCCACAGTCTTCTGAATTCAGAGCAGCTTCCTTCCTAGCGCGTTCCTGGCCTCAGAGAGTGTCCAGGACGTCCTGTCCTTCCCAGCTCCAAATTCTTCCATGGCTCCCTAGTGCCCTTGGAAAAAACTCGGTCTCCTCCCTGCACATCCCAGACCCCTGTGGTCCTCCCTGGTCCAGCAGCCATACCAGCCTCCTCATTGCTCCCCAAACCCGCCAAGCCCGCTCCCACCCCAGGGCCTGATGGAGGCTCACTTGATCTCTGATCTCCGACTTGCTCAGTCAGCATTCTCCAGCGGGTGGGACGAGGGTGACAGGGCCCAAACTCTGCCCCCACAGCTACGTGGGCCGGAAGCGGATGCAGGTGGAGCACCCAGAGAAGGCTGTGCCCCGTGTGAGGAACCTGGTGGAGGCGGATTACTCCTACTGGACGCTGGCCTACGTGATCTCCCTGCAGGGCGCCCGCAAGCTGCTGGCCGCCCAGCCTCTCTCCAAAATGCTGCCTGTTGACGAGTTCCTGCCGGTCATGTTTGACAAGCACCCAGTGTGAGAGGGGCTTCCAGTGGGCACCCGGGCCGGGGTCTCGCTGTGTGTCTGTCCTGGGTGGGTGGGCATGGGGCTGGCAGGCCCCGGGGACGGACGTGTCTACCTGTCTCCTCCCTCCTCCATGCATCCCCTCCACCCGCCCCTGCCCTGCCCACTTCTCCCTCCATCTGCCCCTTCCTCCCCACCCACGCCGCCCCTCCTCCCTCCCCCCAGGTCCGAGTACAAGGCCCACTTCTCGCCACGCAACCTGCGCGCCTTCTCGGTGGAGCCCCTGCTCATCTACCCCACGCACTACACTGGGGACGACGGGTATGTGAGCGACACGGAGACCTCCGTCGTGTGGAACAATGAGCACGTCAAGACCGACTGGGACCGTGCCAAATCCCAAAAGATGCGGGAGCAGCAGGCGCTGAGCCGCGAGGCCAAGAACTCTGATGTGCTGCAGTCCCCGCTGGACAGTGCTGCCCGCGACGAGCTCTGAGGGCCAGTGGCCGTGTCCCCGGGGCCTGCCACGCCCCCTGCGCCCCATCCTGCAGACCCCCGGCAGGCTGCCCCGGGCTGTCCGCACAAGGCGGTGTCCAGCCAGCTCTTGCTCCGCAATCACGTGCACGCAGGCAGCTTTCATGGAGTGCCTACTGTATGCCGGGAACAGGGCTTGGCACAGGGGGATCAGCGGGACCCAGACACCGTCAGTGGCTTCCGAACACTTGAAGTCCTTACCCTGTACCAGGCTCCTATGTTTGGCACTGAGTGATGCATAATTACTCCTTCCGTCAGGGATTGATTCAGCCATCAAGCTTTTGTTGATTCCCACCCTGCAAGAATCAGCACTAGTGAAACAGTCGTTGTTTTAATTCATTGGTATTTATTGAATGCCTACTGTATGTCGGGCACCAACCATTCTAGGCTCTGGGAATATTGAGATAAACAAGACACTTCCCGTTCATTCCTTCGAACACCTATGAAGCACCCACTATGTGCCTGGTACTTGTGACACAAAGATAAGTTCTCACTGACTTAGAGCATTTGTTGAGTGCCTGCTATATGCTAGGAACTGAGCTTGGTGCTGGGGGTGAAGATAAGCAAGGTGCTTTCCACTCTTCAATTGGTTTCTTCCCCAAACACCTAAAGAGCACCTACTGTGTGCCGGGCATTAGTGATACCAAGCAGTATGGCAGTTGCTCGGCCAGCATTGGATCACCTACGTGTGTGCTGGGACACGTGTTAAGTGCTGGCCACCAAGATGAGTCTTTTACTTCTCCATGCAGCAGGCGTTAATTGAGCGCCTACTGTGTACCAGACCTCATGGACTCCCAGTGGGATGAGAATGGTTGGCTGAGTTTGATCCCTGCCTGCCCCCACTCCCCCGCCCCCTGGTCACCCAAGCTGTGTGCAGACAAAATCCCCCCACCACCCAGGAGGGAGGGTGGCTCTTCCCCCACCAGGGGCAGCTGGGCCCAGTGACCACGTGGCCACAGGCAAGCTCCCCTGGACCCTGCCCCCCTGGTGGGGGCCAGGGATGAAGACAGGGGCTGGGTCTCCTGTGCTCACCCCTGCTCCCGTGTTGACCTGTCTCCCTGTGTGCTTGACCTCCCTGGCCTGCGTCTCAGGTGTGAGCTCTGCTTGCTCCGTGGGGTTCCTACCGCCAAGCCTTTGGTGGGACTCTTGGGGAGGGGCTTGCATGGGCTCAGCTGCACCAGGGCACAGCCCATGGCCTGGGCAGGACGTTCCCCTGCAGGGGCTGGAGGACTTGCTCTGCCTCCCGCCTGGAATGAATGTCAGAGCCAGTCAGTGGTGCTTTGCTCACTTAGGGATAACTGCTCACTGGGTCAGGTCCTGGATAACCTGCTTATTTTTTTATTAAAGGTTCCTGGTTGATTTTCACATAAACCTGTATTCTCTTCTTGCTCCACTGCTCTGCTTACCACGGTTACACACTCACACTTCCCACCCCCCACTGCCCACCAAGATGTGGGAGGAAATGAGGTGCTGGAGGAGAGCCCACCCTGGAGGGAGTGGGGGTGAGGGTGTGTAGTGAGAGTCACTCGTGTCCCACCCGGCCCACCCCATAAATCTTCCCTGAAATAGCCCAGGGACAGCTGGCCAACCGCACTGTCTCCTGCGGGGGTCAGCTGCAGGGTGGTCTCAGATGACAGAATGAGAAGCTGTCACGTTTTGGAATCTCCAGAAAACTGACTCTAAAATGAGGATTTGAATTGTCCCAAGAGATGACCCCAGGAAGCCCGCCCATGAGTGTGGGGACATGAGCCAGGGAAGGAGCCCCTGCCGGAGGTGCGAATGAGCAATTGACGCTGGGCCGCTGGGGGCCTCAGGGGACAGCACTGAGCATGCGCCGCGGAATGGTCCCACCTCAGGTGATGGGGATGAAGTGTTCATCCACACCTGGTTCTTCGTCCAATACTTAAAGGTTCTCAAGATTTCTAAGGCCTTGGAAGGCTTGGGTACAAACCCAAGCCTTTTACAAGAGAGCACAGATGGTGTGTGATCCTTGTGGGAGAATTAGAATATGCCGCTAAAGCAGAATTAAATCCTCTATCCTCAGAGACAACAATTAACATTTTGGTGAAAAACCTTTCAGTTTCGCCCATGTGCATGGTGCAAATACATACACGTTTTCTAAAAGAGGATCATGTTCCATAAACTGTTGCAACCTCCCACCCCCACCCCCTACCAATGCAACACATTTTTATTCCATAAACGTGGAATCACATGGCACCCGGTTTTTCAGCAATTTTCTTTATTTTACTATTTTTAAAAGATTTTATTTATTTGACAGAGAGAGAGAGAAAGTGGTGTGCCCAAGATTGCGAATCCGAGAAACCATGGAGCCGACCCGATGCAAGTACATGAGGGTTTATTTACAAGCTCGTGCTCCATGCAGCAGAGCAGGGACTTGGACCCCGAGACTAAGAAGCACAGCAGTGTTATAGGGGTCCGTGGCCAATGAGATTGTAACATACGTAGAAAGTTGCACAGCCATGTCGGTCCACACGCAGGTGGCCAATTGAATTACGATTCACCCTATAGTGACCATTTGAACTAGCCTATTATTCTGGTTAGAATTGGTGCGCAGGTTTGGCAGGCAAAAGAGGGGTTTTCGTTCCTTGGCCGTTAAAGGTCAGAGGTCCCGCATTCCTATGTGTGCTAGTTTCTGATAAGGGTGTGCTTAATAGCTAAACTAGGGTGAGGGAGTGCCTTAAACAATAGGCAGGTCGTTTGGGGGGGTTTACATGAGATGGCGGGTGTAGCACAGAATGGAGTTAGTCCTGCTCTGCTTGTCCAGGGGTAGGGGATTTTTGTTAGATTTCCTGGGTCCCACAAAAGCACAAGCAGGGGGAACTGCAGAGGGAGAGGGAGAAACAGAGCAGGGAGCCCGATGCCGGGTCCATCCCAGGACCCTGAGATCATGACCTGAGCCGAAGGCAGACGCTTAACCAACAGAGCCACCCAGGCACCTCAGCAATTTTCTTTTTAAATTTAACAACAGATGGTAGATGTTCTAATCAGTGCAGATGTGTACCAGTTCTTTTGGGGTTGTCAAGTTCAATGTTTGGTGATGGTGATGGACCACCATTCACGGGGCCCTGCTGACCCAAGAGTGGCACAGCGTGACTGCCAGCCGTGTTACGTGACACATCCTTCCTACTGAGCTCTTTTTGCAGTTGGGTGAGTCAGCGCAGGTGCAATTGCTGGATTAACGTGTGTGCGCCTGTCTCATTTCATGCGGCTACTGTATTTACTCTTCTTGTTCAGTTCCAACTGCTCACCGTGTTTACGGAGGTGGGTGACGCAAGCTTATTAACCTCTCATAGAACATCGCAGTCATTTCTCATGTGTTCCAGTTACGTGTGATGTTTCTAAATCTTATTTTAACCCAGTGGATCTCAGCTGGGGTATTTTTGTTCCTCGGGAACATTTGGTGATGTCTGGAGACATTTCTGGTTGTTGTGACTGGGGGTGGTGCTATTGGCATCTGGTGGGCAGAGGCCAGGGATGTCACTGCATGTCCTTTAGTGCACTGTGACAAAGACTGATTTGGTCCCAAAAGTCCACAGGGCTGTGGTTGAGAATCTTGCACCAATCTCATTGGGCCTTTTGAGGACATGGGTCTCTAGAAGCATCTTCTCAGTGGCATGAAGTAAAGCTTCCTGTGCTATGAAATTCCTCTGATTAAAACAGATTCTCAGGCTCTGCCCCAGACTGAAGGGGTTAGAAGTTTAGGGGTGGTGCCTGGGAGTCCCAATGTTATTCTGAATAAAATCTCCAGAAGAGTCATATCTTCCTTCTGGAATACACACACACACACACACACACACACACACGTCATTTGTTATATATAGTTCCATGTTTCCACGACTATGTGTGTGTGTGTGTATATATATATATATATATATATATTATATATTATATTCAGAAGTCTGAAATCAGTTTCACTTGGACATAATCAAGATGTCAGCATGATTGGTTCCTTCTAGAGAATCTAGGGGAGAATTTTTTTCACATCCTTGTGTTTTCTAGCTTTGGAGATTGCTAGCATTCCTTGACTCACAGCCACTTCCTGTAACCCCCCCACACACACACCCCTTGCTTCTGTCATAACATCTCTCACTTCTCCATCCTACCTTCTGCCATCCCTCTTATCCCTGGGATTACAGTTAGGGCCCACTTGAATAATCCAGGATAAAGTTCCCATCAGCTCAAGATCCTTAATTATATCTACAGTGTTCCTTTTGCCATTTATGTGCATCCTTGCACAGGGACCATGCTAAGCTTCCCTGTATCGTTCCAATTTTAGTATATGTGCTGCCAAAGCGAGCACCCGTTTTGCCATTTAAAGCAACATTCACAGAGGCACCCGGGTGGCTCAGTCAGTTAAGCATCCAACTCTTGATCTCAGCTCAGGTCTTGATCTCTGGGTTGTGATGTCAAGCCCCGTGTTGGGCTCCATGCTCCACAGTGGGTGCTGGACATGGAGCCTACTTAAAAAAAAAAAAGTAACATTCATAGTTTCTGGGCAATGGAATGTGGGCATCTTTGGTGGAAGCGTTATACAGTCTAACATACTCATCCTTTTAGCAGGCTGTTATTGAGGCTGGATCTATGGATGAATCATAGTTTATTACATATCATAACGTGGCATAGCAGTCAGGAGTGGGAAACAAGCCACTTGGAGTCTTCTTTTTTCTTTTAAATTTTTTATTATTTAAGTAAACTGTGTGCCCAGTGCAGGGCTTGAACTCATCACTGAGATCAAGAGTGCCACGTTCTCCTGACCAAGCCAGCCAGGCACCCCAAAAAACCACTTGAGGTCTTTTAACACAAAGGGTGTAACACAGGAAATTCACAATGATTGAACTCTGCTGCTGTAGCATTAAAGCAACCACAGATTGAGCTGAATGAATAAATGAATGAATGAGCATGGCCTTGTGCCAATAAAACCTTTATTTACAAAAACAGGCAGTGGGCTGGGTGAGTCCAGGGGTCAGTTTGCCACTCCTACTGCAGAGGAGCCAGACCAGGACTGATCCTACAGGAGTGAGTCTGCAGAACGGGGGCGGGGGGCGCGGAGCTCCCCCAAAATCAAGGCAGGGAATCAGGAGGTCTTTGAAACCTCTGACTTTGGGCATACACCCTGTAGCTGTGATTCAGAAACAGAATGCCACCTTTGTGTCCGCCACAACTGCTTTGTAATGCCCACCAAGCTTTTCACTGGACAAAGGAATGCAGATTCCAGAACAGCAGGTGTTCCCATGCCTGGCTGCTGGCCTGAGAGAAGGGGAAGCAAAAATCTAGACAGCTGTGGTCTCTTGTGCCTCCCAGACTCCCCAGGCATGTCCACGGGTGGGCCTGAGCCCGTGCCCAGCTGCAAGAAAGTCTGTGAGCGCGGCTGCAGCTTTGCAGCCTCTGCCTGGAAAGGGGTTGGATCAGGGCGGGTTCTGATGTCAACCCACCACTTCCTCCTCATTTATGACTGTACTTTATGGTGATGGTAAGAGGGATTGTGTAATTGTAGGATGCATAATCGTGGAACCTGTTATATGTAATTGCAGGATTAGGAACACAGTAATTATCATGCGATATAATAAATTATGTAATGAAATGTAATCCTACGTAGATCATGAATCACATAATTGTGTTATACCCTCCAGGAAACTGTTTATCTTGTTTATGTTCCCTGGGCGATCCTGCCATGGTAGCAGGGGGTGTGCGTAAGCAGGGGAGGGATTTGGGTAGAAGGCGAGAGCAGGAGGGAGGGTAAGGTTGAGACCAGGGGTTCAGGGATAGTGGAGGGTGGGGTGAGCATGAGGACGGTGCTGGAGTTTAGCCTCCAGTTAGGAGAGGTGAGGAGAAGCCGGAGGGCAAGTTGAATAATGGGTTAGGTCAGAGGTGGGCAAACTCTGGTCCGGAGGCCTGAGACCCTCTCGTCATCTGCTTTTCTTTTTCTTTTTTTTTTTTTCTTTCTTTTTTTTTTTATTTATGATAGGCACACAGTGAGAGAGAGAGAGGCAGAGACACAGGCAGAGGGAGAAGCAGGCTCCATGCACCGGAAGCCTGACGTGGGATTCGATCCCGGGTCTCCAGGATCGCGCCCCGGGCCAAAGGCAGGCGCTAAACCGCTGCGCCACCCAGGGATCCCCTGCTTTTCTTTTTAATGTTTAAAATTGAGATGAGGGGATCCCTGGGTGGCTCAGCGGTTTGGCGCCTGCCTTTGGCCCAGGGCGTGATCCTGGAGTCCCGGGATCGAGTCCCGCGTTGGGCTCCTGGCATGGAGCCTTCTTCTCCCTCTGCCTGTGTCTCTGCCTCTCTCTCTCTCTATCATAAATAAATAAATAAATCTTTTTAAGAAATTAAAAAATAAAATTGAGGGCAGCTCAGGTGGCTCAGCGGTTTAGTGCCGCCTTTGGCCTAGGGTGTGATCCTGGGGACCAGGGATCGAGTCCCACATCGGGCTCCCTGCGTGGAGCCTGCTTCTCCCTCTGCCTGTGTCTCTGCCTCTCTCTCTCTGTCTCTCATGAATAAATAAATAAAAATAAAATAAAATAAAATTGAGATGAAATTCAGATAACGTAAACATAGCCGTATGCATGTGGACAATCGCATGGCATTGAGTATATTCAGTGTGGTGCGGCCGTCACCACCATCCACTTCAAGAACTTTTCCATCTTCCCAAATTGGAACTCCGTCCCCGTTAAACACAAACTCCCTCTCCCTCCTCCAGCCCCCGGTGCCCACGGTTCTACTTTTGGCCCCTACGGACCTCTGTGGATGTGGCTACTCCAGGGACCTCCTTCAAGTGGGATCATATAGTATTTGTCCTTTGGTGATGGGCTTCTTTCACTCAGCATAGAGTCCTGAAGGTTCATCCATGCTGTGGTCTGGGTCAGAATCTCCTTCTTGGGGGCACCTGGGTGGCTCAGTGGTTGAGAGTCTGCCTTTGGCCCAGGTTGTAATCCTGGGATCCTGGGATCCAGTCCTGCATTGGGCTCCTTGTGTGGAGCCTGCTTCTTCCTCTGCCTGTGTCTCTGCCTCTCTCTCTGTCCCTCATGAATAAATAAATAAAATAATTAAAAAAAAAAAAAAGAATCTCCTTCCTGTTTCAGGCTGAAGAATATTCTCGTGTGTGGGCAAGATGCATTGTCCTTGTCCGTCCATCTGTTGATGGACACTGGCTTGCTTCCATGTTTCAGCTATTGTAAACAATGAAGCTCTGAACAGGAGTGAACAAGTACCTCTTCGAGACCCTGCTTTAAATTCCTTTTTTTTTTTTCCTGCTTTCAATTCTTTAGAGGAAGTGGAATTGCTGGGTCACTTGGTAATTCTATTTTTAATCTTTTTAGGACTCTCCCTCCCATTTTCCACTGAGGCCGCACCATCTTACATTCTCACCAGCGGAACACGAGGGTTCCAATGTCCTCACATCCTCAACACGTGCTGCCTTCTGGGTTTTTTGATAGGAGTCATCTTGATGGTATGAGATAGAATTCTCAATTTTTTAATCCTTAATTTTGTGCTTATCTTTTTTTTAAGATTTTATTTATTTGACACAGAGAATGAGAGCACAAGCAGGGGGAGCAGCAGAGGGAGAGGGAGAAGCAGGCTCCCCCACTGAGCAGTGAGCCCAACATGGGGCTCGATCCCAGGACCCTGAGATCATGCCCTGAGCTGAAGGCAGACACTTAATCACTGAGCCACCCAGGCGCCTATTATTATTATTATTATTATTATTATTCACACCTATGTATCCTGAAATATATCTGTGTGGAAATATATACAGCTAGTTGTTGGGCTGGATCGACACGGCTCATGCTCTGTGAAGATGTAGAAGACTTTCTTTTTTTCAGTCAACATCAAACGTCTAACATTCATTCTCATCCTTTGTCAGAGAAAAGCCTCCCTCCCTCCAGACAGAAGGGCAAAGGTCAGCCTGTCCCTCGCCCCCAGGTGTGGTGTTGACCAGGAGACTCAGTGGCTCCAGAAGGACACGATGG
The DNA here is from genome assembly GCF_003254725.2 of Canis lupus dingo. Taxonomy (NCBI): domain Eukaryota; kingdom Metazoa; phylum Chordata; class Mammalia; order Carnivora; family Canidae; genus Canis; species Canis lupus. The sequence goes on along the minus strand of NC_064262.1, from coordinate 45,513,293 downwards.
AGCCCACAGTGGGCCAGTGGGCGGAGCACCTTTCCTAGCAAGTGGGGAACAAACCGGGTCCCCTGGGTCAGGGAGTGAGCAGTTATGCAAAAGTCGCACTGCAGCGACGCCTGGGGGGCTCAGTGGTTAAGCGGCTGCCTTTGGCTCAGGTTGTGATCCCCGGGGTCGGGGGATCGAGTCCCACATCGGGCTCCCAGCATGGAGCTTCCTTCTCCCTCTGCCTCTCTCTGTGTGTCTCTCATGAATAAATAAATAAAATCCTTAAAAAGAAGAGGAAGAGGAGGAGGAGGTGGAGGAGGAGAAGGAGAAGTCACGCCACTTTGCTCCCTGGCACAGTCAGCAAGGACGCGAGGGCCCCTGGTGGGCTGTGTCTCTGCCACCTTGCTCACAGCCCTGGCTCATCTGTCCCCACAGCTGGAGGCTGCTTCCAGCCTCCTTAGCCACACGCAAGACTCTCTGGAGGGTGTACTCATAGGAGAATTTCTGGGTATAGGTCACCCCCGAGGTTTGATCACTTGTAGTCCTGTTTGTCATTTTTTTCTGCCGTTATTTGTAGCTAAGAGGCAGTGAAGCCACTCCCACAGGTGGTGGATCTCATGGCCCCTGCCCTGGCCACTCAAATGGAAAACCCCTGGTCCCAGATCTTGGGCCGGGGGATCCTTGAATCTCCCCCGAGGGAAGAGGGAACGCTGAGCTGAGTGAGATGCCGTTTCTGCTCCCTGGAGGGATGGGGGCTCAAAACAGAAACTAAATTCAGCTCGAGGGGTGCCTGGGGGGCTCATTCAGTTAAGCAGCTGGCTCTTGGTTTGGCTCATGTCGTGATCTCAGGGTTGTGGGGTTGAGCCCCGTGTCCGGCTCTGTGCAGAGTCTGCTTGAGATTCTCTTTTTCTCCCTCTGCCCCTCCTGCTTGTATGCTCTCCCTCTCTCTCTCTAAAATAAATAAATCTGGGGTGCCCTGGATGGCTCAGCGGTTTAGCGCCGCCTTCAGCCCAGGGCGTGACCCTGGAGTCCCAGGATCGAGTCCCACATCAGGCTCCCTGTGTGGATCTTGTGCACCTGGGTATAGCCAGCATTCTTCAGGGCTCCTCCAAGGTGAGCAGGTTGGGGTGAAAGGTCTCAACCCCTGGCCCCATCCTTACTACTCTAGCTCTTCTCTGGTTGTTAGTCCAAAACTGTGCTCAGAGAGCTCCAGCCTAGTGCCACCCTGGTCCCCACCTGGTTTTTTGTTTGTTTTAATGTAGCAGGTGAGAATCTCATTTCTTAATTTTAAAGATGCAAAGAGGGGGATCCCTGGGTGGCTCAGCGGTTTCACGCCTGCCTTTGGCCCAGGGAGCGATCCTGGAGTCCCGGGATCGAGTCTCGCGTCGGGCTCCCGGCATGGCTCCCTCTGCCTGCGTCTCTGCTTCTCTCTCTCTCTCTCTATGTCTATCATAAATAAATAAATAAAAATAAATCTTAAAAAAAATAAAGATGCAAAGATTAAAACTTAATTTTTCTGCAGCTGAATGTAATTTCTTTTTAAGAAAAGACTTTTTTTAAGATTTTATTTATTTTATTTTATTTATTTTAAAGATTTTATTTTATTCATGAGAGATACAGAGAGAGAGGCAGAGACACAGGCAGAGGGAGAAGCAGGCTCCATGCAGGGAGCCCGATGCGGGACTCGATCCCAGGACCCTGGGATCATGCCCTGAACCAAAGGCAGATGCTCCACCACTGAGCCACCCAGGCATTCCTCCCCTGGGTTTTGAGGAGCCAGCTTGGGGTCCTGCGCACCCCCATCCATGTGATGGTCCCTTCTGCATCTGTCATCCCACCCCTTCTTGGATGAACAAAAGCCTGACCAATTTGGGGGGTGGGGAACGATTTTGCTCCTTCCCATGTTGGCCAGAAGTGTTGGGACAGTGTGATTTCTGAGTAATTTCCTAGTGTTGAGTCCTCCCTCCACATTGGGAGGCGACAACCACCAGCCCAGGAATTCTCAATAAATTTATACTTAAGCCGAGAAAAGCAAAAACAAAACAAAACGGACACACATGGGGCTGTAGGTTGACTACGAGCATGTCCCAACTTGCTTGAGCTGAGCAACAGCTGCCGAAAGTCCTAGGTTCAGATCCTGGCTCCCTCTGCCCCCCCCAATACCTCACCTCTCTGGGTCTCCCTTTTTCTTCTACGAAGCTACCTATGGATGAGTTGCGTTCATGGGTAGGAAGTGTGTCCAACAGCGTCTGCGGGTATTAAGGGCAATGTGAGTTTTTTCGCCAATATGGGGATGCAAGGAAGCCACCACGCATCTGAGGCTGTGTGCTTTTTCTTTTTTTAATGTCTGCTGTTAATAAAATATTTTTACAGAGACCAAAAAGTTGGAGTAGTGCAAAACATCTCAACACCATGCATTCATGACCACTTCTCGTTGGTTTTAAACATTTGTTCCAAGTCACATATTTACAGAGAAATGGGGGCATCTGCGCAGATGCCAGACCAACGGGATGGAGTTAAAACAAACAAACAAACAGCATTTGATTTCACATTTGCAATCACATGCTAAGAGAAGGTGTGTGGAGGAAGAACCTCCCTGGACTGCGTGGCCGGGTTTGGGGGGGGGGGTTCCCAGGGGGCCGGGGCCAGGGGTGAAGTGTGAGTCCCCCTGGCTGCATGGCCTGGGATGCATGGGAGCGAAGGGTGAGGGGGGGACCTCCGCCTGTGACCTGTGCCTCAAGAGAGCCACTATGGTTAGGCGGGGGCCGGGCAATCGGGAGAGGTCTTACTCGACAGCGTCAACTTGATTTCTCTCTTAAAAAAAAAAAAAAAAAAAGGCAAAGAGAAAAGCAACACGTGTCAGCGAAGACGACTTTGGTCCTTGACAATTCTTAGGAAAGGATGTTCAGGGGGGGCAGACGGTGTCGTGATCCGAACCAAACCCCCAGTGAGCTCCCCTCCCGCTCCACCGGGGCAGCAGTTTGGGGCGACTCTGGGCTGTCCCTGCTCTGCCCCGCCCCTCGGTGTCCCCATCTGCAAAATGAACAGCGCAGGGTGTGGGGGACAGAAAGGTCTCTGAGGTCCCAAAGATTTCTAGTTGGGTGTTAAGTTTTTTGCATCTCTGATGGGGGCACGGTGAGGTTTCAGACTGGAGCCTGAGAGGGATTGCGGTCGCGGCCAGGCACCTGCTCCTTTTACAGAAATCCTTCCAGGATGGACGGGGAGAGCCAGAGAGAACGGTGGGTTCCTCTTCCTTCTAGATCCCCAGCTTCATTTTCCCCTCTGTTCCTGCATCTCCCCATCTCTGAGTCTCTCTCTCCGCCTCAAGGTCTCCCTGGGGATGATCTCACCCTCCTGATTTTTCCCCTTCTCTCTCTCTCCAACCTTCCCTCTTCTTCTCTCTTCGTGTCCTTACTCTGGGACACTGTCCCTCTTGTGGGGTGGGCGCACAGGGAGACGGGATCGACTCTGTCCAAGATGCCCCTCAAATGTCGCACTCTCCCTGCCCCACCATGGGCCAAACGTACCTCCTCCGTTCTCTGACCATGGAAATCTAGGGCCAGCTCCTGGCATGAAATGAGGTCTAAATGCAACCCTGAGACCCCACCAAGGCTCAGAGCTTAGGGTACCCCAGGTGAGGCGGAGAGTGGCTTTGCGGAAGACCCTGCTCCTCTCTGAGCCTTGTTCCAATACAGGAACGTCCTAGTTTCAAAGGCTTCCAGCCCCTTAGACTCCTTCCCTGTCTCCTCGTCTGCTCTCGTCCTCTCTCCACGCCGTGTCCTGTGACTCAGCCACAGTCTGGCTGGAACACCTTCTGTGTGCCCAGGTCTATGTGGGAGGGGAAGGTTGCTAGGAACAGACATGGATAGACACGCATGTGGACCCCCGACCCCAAGACGTATTTCAACTAGGCATACCTTCCCTATCATCCTCCTGTACCCAGTCTGTGCTAGGTGAACTTAGGGCCCTCTAGAGGCCTCACATCCCCAGTCTGGGGGAAATGGGGACTATGGCAGATACCCCTAGCCCCCAGGCATCGGGGACAGAGGCTGGGGAAGTCCTGAGGAAGAGCAGGGAGGGTTTTCTATGGGAGAGGATATTTGTGATGGGTTTTGAGGGATAAATAGGAGTTCTCTGGGGGAAAGAAGAGGGAGGAAATTTCCAAAACAGTTCTAGCCTGGGAGTCAGAAAAAGTCTTTCAACAAATACTCCCTGAAGCTCCCTCCATGTGCCTGGGCTGGCGCTGGGGAACTCCAAACACACACACACACACACACACACCTGGCAGGCCTTGACCAGGGATTCCCAAGGACTCTTTTGGGAAATAAGTTTGCTCTTTCAGAGAAAAGCTCAGCTCCCTCTTCTCTTTTCCTACTGGTCATCCATAAATCTTTCAGGGCTCACCCCAGGTCACATTACCTCCCCTTTGGGTGTTGCTGGTGTTCTCAACCCGAATCCTCTATCCACCTCACTCCTACCTACCTCATGGATGGTCCGAACTTAAAATCTGCCTCTCAGTTCATGTGAGAGAGACGCTAAGCTCCCTCCTTGCCACCTCCCAACCTGCCCCTGTCGCCTCCCCCACCTACCTGTGGGAGAACTTGCATCTTAATCTCTGGTTCAGAACCTTCAGGTACCTGAACCTGCCTAAATCCAGAGGACGTAGAGCACCTCTGGGTAACTTACAAAATAGTGCCAGGAAACCATCAATATAAAAATACAACTCTCAATCCCTAGGATTTGCACATGGCCTCCTTAGAAGTGTCAAACCCTTGGGCAGTGCACAACGGGACAACTGTACCCAGTGGCCCAGGGCTCATCTAAGGGGTGGGTTTATTTTTTTCTTTTAAAATAGATCTTCTAAAATCCCTCCAGGAATTAATTTCAGTGTCCCAAAAGCACATTGTCTCTCCCCCAAACTGCACTGGTCCATTCTCCATAAGGTGGCCAGATGGAGGTTTTAAAACCTGAAATCCAGACCCTCCTCGGCTTTAAAATCTCCTGAAGCTCTCCAAGTCTCTTAGCGTAAAAACTCCCGAGGGCCCTGCCTGGTCTGATATCTCTGCAGGTCTGCCCGACATCAACACCTCCTCCCTGTTGTCCCCCTCTTCAGCCACATGGACCTCACTGTGCTTCAAGCCTGCCCACCTCAGCCTTTGCCCCTACTGTTCCCTCTGCTTGGAGCTTTCTTCTCTCGAATGGGTGGTTCCTTCTCATTTCTCACCTCCTCAGAAAGCCCTCCCTTGCTTTCCCGTCTGACACAGCCCTTACCACTCCAGGAGACCAGCTACTCCTCACCTCACCCCTGTTTTAGTTTCTTCCCAGCACAAGAGAATCCTGTACTTGCTAATCTGGCAGGGAAAAAAAAATGGCACACGAGCTCCTGTCCAACATGGAGAAGCAGATTCTGAGCAAAGTCAAGCCATGACAAACTTTCCCAAAAGGTTCTGCCTGCATGAACTAAAATGGGGAAACTTGACTCTGGCCAGATCGCCCCACTACTGCCTGCTGGAGGAAGAGCTTTAGGCAGGTAGAGGCCCCACCGGGGGTATCCTGTGGCATGGTGTTTGAATGAATGAATGAGATTTTGGAGACTAAGCTCCGAGCATGTTTGTGTATTTACACACACACACACATATACACACACCTAGAGTTTCTGGTCTCTTTCTTGCCTGCCCGGAGAAGAGGTTCGGGGACTGCCTGGGTCCAGGGAACCTCCCCACAGGGTCCCAGGGGAAAGGGCTGAGGGCAGGGGTTTCACTTGGCAGCCAGACGTGGGAGGGGGGGCAGTGGAGGATTGGCCCAGAACCCCCATCCCTTGTAAGGATTGGGGGAGGTCCCCTGAGGAGGGGTTAGCAGCAATGGGGAGCTGTGTCGGTCATCCGATCTCAGCCCACCTTTAAATGGGGCACACAGGCCAAAGGGAGTGGGGAGAGGGTATGGCACTGGGACCTTCGGCAAAGCCTCAAGCAGCTCTCTGGGCCTCAGTTTTGCCATCTGTTAAATGGGTGGATTGAACTCTATGATATGAGGATGGGGTATATTGGGGGAACAGGAGAGGCAAACCCCCATAGGGAAGTGGGGGCAGCGCGGGTGCTTCACAGCCATCCACTTGGCCCCCAGGGTTTGGGCGCCCGAGGGCGCATGTGCTTTTGAAATCCCATCCTACCCTCCCTCCCCGTTTATTTTTTGCACAAACATGAAAAGACACTCTGGTCCAACCTGGGCCCTCCAACTTGCATCCTAGTGCCTCCAACCCCTAGACCACCCCAGGGGGCGCTCCAGGAAGCCCCGCCCCTCGCCCAGGGCCCGCCCCTCGAGGGAGCTGAGAGTTCCATACTTGGCAATTGGTCTTGGGCCCCAGGGGTTGGGGACCCATCTTATGGCTTTTCCAGGGGACAGGAGGCAGGGCCTCCCCGTACCAGAGCCCCAGGACCTGGCCTCCTCCACAGGGGGCGGGACTTCCTCCCATCCCAGCTCCAAAGGTCCCCTAGGCGCTGGGGACTTGGCTTCTAGTAGGGGATGTGGCTTCTTCCTTCATCGCGCCCGAGGGCGTGGCCTCTCGAGGGGGCGGGGCGTCGTCCGTTCACAATTCCCTAGAGGGGGCAGCGAGGTCAAGGGCGCAGGCACAGCCAGCCCTCCGCAGAGCCCTCTGGGAGGCCCCAGCGCAGACGTCGCCCCGCCCCGTGCGCAGTCGCAACGCTGCCCGCCCGCGCGCCCCACGCTAGGGCGCAGGCGCGGCGCCGCCCTCCTCGGCGGAGCGCGTGTCCGGACTTGAGCTTGACGAACTCCTTGGCCACCTCGTCGTTGCTGCGCTGCGACAGGATGCGCAGCACTGTGAGGCCCGTGTCGTCCATATGGATGCGGCGGCCCAGTGGCAGCCAGCAGGCGGCGCTCCCGCGCTGGGCCAGCTCCCGCAGCTGCAGCACGGCCAGCCCCACCGTGCGGTCCTCGCGCGCGAAGCAGTAGTCCTTGACGCACACCTGCAGCTCGTAGCACTCCGGGCCCGCGTCGGCGCTCAGCGTGCTGCGGGGGGCGGGGCGTGAGGACAGCCCCGCCCGCCGCCCCCGGTGGCCCCGCCCCCGGGGCGCCCAGAGCGGGGCCACGCCCATCTTTCCGGATGCGCACCTCTGCCGCCCCCCTCGGGAATATCTCTTGTCTCTCCTTCCTCTCCTCTGCCCCCCACCCCATCTCTAGCCGACAGCACCCCCACCGTCCTACTGCCAGCCCCAGGCCAAGCCACGCCCCCACCCAGGTGACACCTCCGAGACCCCCTGGCTAGACCAGGCTTCCGCCCCGTGATATGGGCGCCCGCACCTTTGGCCGGATGAGCTGCTGCTCCCACCATCCTAACCCAGATACCGCGCCCAGAAGCCCCTTTACCGGGCTCCCCCTTGAACCCAAGCTCTCTCCTTGACGTGGCCCCTCCCCCATACTCCCTAGCACACCTCTTACCCTTCAGGTGCTCTCTCCACACGACTTGCCTCATGCCTCATCACGAGTGAACTCCCCCCCCCACACACTCCAGTGTGCCTTCCCCAGCCCCCAAGTTCTGTCCCCAGTGCTGGCCTCTGTCCCCAGGGGACCTGCCCTGGAGGGCCACGCCCACACCGCGGCCGCTGTACTCCGCCCACCCCAGGAGATACCTGCGCGGCTACTAGAGGAAGCCCCTGCTCCCAAGCATTGCATCAGCTGTCCTACCCCTCCAAAATCCTCTCACCAAGAGCCCTCTTCTTGTCCTCTCCCAGCTCTCATGCCCCCCTACCCCTCTGCTCTTCTGTCCCCCAAGAACACCTCCCAACATAACCTGCCCCAGTGAGGTTTGCGCCTGATCCAAATATCTGCCCACCCCAAGTAACACCTTGATCAGACGCATTTGTGCTTTGTCATCTGCTCCTCTGGGGCCCTGATGCTTCCGACTATGCTCACCAGGAAGTCCCACATGGATGTGACCTCACTCTCACCCACTGGACAGGCATCCCTAGCCCTGGACCACACCACTCCTGTCCCCTGCCGGTGACTCCTCCAGACCTGCCCTGATGCCCCCGAGACCTCACCCACACCTTCCTTGCCGCATCATGACCACTCATGGCCCTTAACCAGACCTGAGTCTCCAGCCCCAGAAATGGCTGTGCCCAACAGGCCCCCTCTGCCCAGACTTCCTCTCCTCTTCACAAGCTTCATCAACATGTTACATTTCATTCACTGCTTGTCTTCCAAAGTGATTACTCATCCCATCCCCTCACCAAGGTCACTCCTGCACTAAGGTGCCTTCCTTCCCAGTGCCCTCACCTAGGATGTGACCCCTCTCATTCCTGCACCCAAGTATCACTGGCCACCAGACATCCCTCTTCTGGTGGATCCTGAGGTCACCCAGGAGGATGTCCCCTCCCCATGCTCCCCAAACCATCCTTAGACTCACAACTGGAAGCTCTCGTTGTACTTGGGGGCCCAGCTGTTATTCTTGGATTTGGTTGCAAACTTGCGTTTCTTGTCACTGAGCTGGGGCCCAATGATGTTGACCTCGATAAATGGCCGGAAAATGCCAGAAGTCTGCCACTTGAGGTCATTGGCAGCCACGACTGTGAAGGGGAAGTAGAGGGTAAGGTAAGGTACGAAGCTGTGGTTTTCGAAGTCTGTCTGAAATAATACATTTCCTAGAATGTTCCTATAGCTAAGTGTGGCTATATGACTAAGTTCCAGCCAATGAAATTTCAGTGAAAGGAAGTGATCTGTACAACTTTCAGATCGTAGCTTAAAAGGCAGGGAGAATGGGCTTAACTTTCTCCTTCCCAGCTGCTGGCTGGGATGCTGGTGGGTACTGAGTTCTTTGGTGCCCTATAGAGGAGGAAAGCATATTGGGGGTGAAAGTGCAACATAAGATGACAGGAGCCCCCAAATTTGTGAAGCCTCCCTGTCAGCTCTGGGATGACTGTTCTTGGAGTTACCTCAGAGGAAACTTCATTCTATTTTGTTTTGTTTAAGCCATTGCTATTTTAGGGCTTATGAAACAGCTCAATCTGTGTTCTAATAAAAAAAAATAAAAGCCAACAAAAGGAAGGCAGACCTGAAAGATGGGGAAGGTGGAATTAAGTCCCATAACACTGTCCATGCCTCTGGATCCAGCCATGCCTGAAGGTAATTTATTTCTGGAATTTTCAGTTTTATGAAAACTTTTTTTTTTTTTTTTTTTAATGAAAAATGTTTTTCTTGCTTAAGCTAGTTTGAGTTTGGTTTCTGTCACAGGACCTAGTGAATCCTGGTGAAGCCATGCCCCCTTCCAACTCAGACTACTCACCTTTCACAGTGACCTTGTGTTCCCCGGTTCCTGGATGAGTGAAGAGCTCAACGTGGACTGAAACTTCACCCACGGGGTCTTCCACACCCGAGCCTGGGCGGGGAAGGGGAGGATGCTTGGCATGAGCTCCATTCTTCCCACCCACTCTAAGGGACCTGGACCGCCTCCCACCCACCATGTGCTGGCGGCACCAGGTCATCAGCCCTGACAGGGTGGCACTGAGGGTGGGGCAGGGATGGCAAATGGTCTTAGGAGGCCAAGAATGCTGGGGTCTGGCCTTTCACTACCTTGCTGCGTGATCTCAGCTCTCTTAACTTCTCTGAGCTTAATGCACCTGCCCCCCCCCCCCCATTTTTCTCATTCTGCTGACAGCCACGTTGTCAAAACTCAGTCCTCATCTTACATATCCTGGCTTCCGGGGCCTCATTTCTCCTCTTGCTTGCACCAATGCCACACTCTTCAGGTTCTCCTCCTACACACTAGCCGCTCCTTCTCACACTCTTTTGTCACCTTCTCTTTCAATCCTCAAACTGTTGGGACTCCCTTCTCGGTCTTCACTCCCTCTCTAAGTACATACTAGAAAAGTCTGCTGGCTCTATCTTCAAAATACATCCAGAATCTGACCCACCTCCTTGGTTCCATCGCCCATCATCTCACGCCTGGACTATTGCAGTAACCCATACCCTGTCCCCCAAATCCTCCTCTCAGCTTCTCTCCATACACCACCCACAGAAAATCCTATTAGGTTAGCACACTTCCCTCCTCTGGTCAAAACACTTCCGTGGCTTCCAAATCCCTCTGAAATAATCAAAGTCTTTTTGGTGACCTGCAGTGTCCCTCCCAGTGCGTCCTCACTATTACCTCTCCCGCGTCACCTCTGTCCACGCTCACCCTTGCTCACTCTGCTGCAGCCACACAGGCTCCTTCACTGCTTCTCCAAAACACTGTGAGAACCTGACCCAGAGTCCTCACTTCTTCTGAAGCGACAGCTTGTAGGGATATCTTTATTTTCCCTGCCTCAAGGCTGTTCCTCTTTCCATAGAGAATCTCAAGCGTCAAGAATCTTAAGCCTAGGGGCTCCATCTTGCACACATGGCGAAATAACCACAGCTGCCCAGTCAGGTCATGCCCTGCCCACTGTTGCAATGATTGGCTCAGGAGTGGTCATGTGATCCGTGCTGGGCCAATCAGAGTTAGCCCTGGGACTTTGGCCATAACTCTGAGAACAGAGTCTTTGGTGCTAAGCTGGCAAGTCTGTCTCTGCCCAACGAGGGGAAAGCCTTCGTCACAGATGTCTCAGCAGAGATCAGTGACCAATGACATTGCCCAAGACCGCAGATCCAGCTATTATGGATGTCGACACAGCCCTTAATCTTTCCGTTCCAGGCCCACAAATTCCCTAGTCTGCTTGAGCCTGGGTAAGGTGTGTCTCTGTGGCCACCACGATGCCCTGATTGATTGGTTCTGGTGGGTCATTGAAGGGGCAACCTAAAAGCTTTGTCCCTGTCCCTCTTTCTGTGGTTCTGGAAAGGGCATCCTGTGGGGCCTGGGGACCTGTGACCGCCAGCACCCCCACCAGGCCCCTCCCTTGCCCCTCAGAAAGCTCCCCACACCTTGAGCACCCCATGCATAGGGGGAAGAAGGGGGGAGTCAGGGGTGGGTATCCAAGGTTAATCAGGGTTACCTGGCACTGGGTGGAAAGTGACTGAGGCTCAGGGGACAGAGAGGCCTGGAGACCCCCCCATCACCCCACTACTGGGGCGTGCACCCCCCCCCCCCCCCCGCCAAATCCTCACTGCCCACCCCAGGCCACCTTCCTTGTCATCTCAGGCTCCGGCTCCCCCCTCCCCCCAACCAGTCACATGCTCAGCCTCACCTCCCCCCAACCCCAAGGCTGATGCTTCACAGCAAGCTCAATCCGGGCCAGACTGAGGGTGCCAGGTGGGGAGTTGGACAGTGGTGGGTGGGGTGAGGGGTCAGACCATGGCCAAAGCTAGTAAGAAGGGGGAGGAGGGCATTGCTGGGCGCCCCCATCCCGTGGTTTGCTGGCTCCAAGGGGAAGGGTCTTTCTCGGGCCTCTCTGTTTACCCCAATCCCGCCCCTCCCTGAGTCCCTGCCCCTCGCCCCTTCATAAAGGAAGGTTCCTTGGGCAAATGGCTTAATCTCCTTTGAGACTCAGCTTCCTCATCTGTGGAATGATGGACTGCCCTGTGGGGCAATTGGGAGAAATCTTTTCTAAAAAATCCCTGAGAAATGTTTCTTGACACAAGCGCTGGCTCAGAGTTAGAGCTTGAAAACAATTCGTTTTCTATGCTTGGAAGCATGACGTCGGTAATAATAGTCATTAGTGATAATAATACAGTAACAGCAACAATACACTTCCTGGGAGCTACCACATGTATTACAGGTCGGGAACTGCTCTAAATTTAATTCAGCTAAAAAAAAAAAAAAAAAAAAAAAAAAAAAAAAAATAAATTTAATTCAGCTAATCCTAAAAATAATCTTTGTATGAGGGCCCTTGACCGTTCCCCTTTTACAGATGGGAAAGCTGAGCTACTCCCGCAGGCGCCCAGCCGCCAGAGGCAGAGCTGGGGGAGGGGCCCACTGGCATCCGAGCCCACTCCCAGCCGTGCAGGCGCTGTCCGGGGCTCCCGGGATCCTGCTTAGGAGGTGCACCTAGGGCGAAGCGGATTCCGACTCGAATCGCTTCTCCTTCCCCCCGTGGAACCAGCAAGCCGTCCTTCCCCCTCGTCCACCTAGGCCCCCAGAGCCGGTCGGCCCGGGCGCGGCCGGGAGGCGGAAGGACGGGCCTTTTACTAGCCGGGCCGGGAGGGGCGCAGGCACCGGGCACCGGGCGCGGGCGGGCGGGCGGGCGGGCGGCGGAGGCACGTACCCTTCTCAGGATAAATGTCTTCACTAAGGGTAAACCTAGTCCCTTTTCCACCATGGACTAATCGCGGGGGAAGGTGGAGAAAGGAGGGGAGGGAGGGGTGGGGGAGAGACGAGCGAGCGAGAGGCGAGGATGGAGGGCGAGTGTGCGTGGCGGGGAGCAGGGGAGGCGCGGAGAGGGGGCGGCGAGTGAGAGGGAGGAGAAACAAGAGAGAGAGAAACGTCAGCTGCAGACGGACGGACGGACAGCCTCCCGCTCCGGGGGGGACACCAGGGACACTAAAAGCAGCAGCTTGGACTGGGCACGAGGCTGAGCACGGGAGCCCGGCGCCCAGGGAGGGCCCTAGGCCCTGGGCTGACTCGGGGTGGGGGGGATGGGGGTGGGGGGCGCTCCCCTCCCCCCAGCTTCTGGCCGGATGGCCGCTCTCCCTCCCACCCCGCTGCCGGAACTACGCCTGGGTCAGCGGCCAAACTTCTCTCCCGCGTCTAGGGCCAGTTTTGAATGGGGGGGCGGGGGGTGTCCCCAGGGAGGGGAACTAGGACCCTAGAGTCCTGCTCTCCCCAGCCCCAGCTGCTGTGCGTGAACTCAGAGAGGGACACGAGACAGAGGCAAGAGAAGAGAGAGAGAAAGACAGAATTTGAGAAACGGAAACTCCCTCTCGGTCCGCTCCTCCGGGTCGGGGGTCCCTCCCATCCCATCCCCCGGGGCTGTCAATCATTCCTTTGCCGCATGACGTCATATGCCCCGCCTCCCCCGAGCTGTCAACCACTCCCTGGATCCCATCCTTCCAAGTCCCGCCCCCAGGAGCTTTCAATCACTCCCGGGGCCTGGCCTTCAAAGAGGTCCCGCCCCACAGCTTTCAATCACCTCCTGGCCCAGTGACGTCGAGGTCCCGCCCCCACGAGTAGGCGATCACTCGTTGGCCCCGAGCCAGCGCGGAGCTCGCGGGCTCCCGGGGGCTGTCAATTGCCCCGGCCCGTGACGTCACAGAGGAGGTGAGTCGGTGGCGGCCTCACTGGCTTAGGGGCTGGGTGGCCGCAGCTAGCAGGCCGCCGCTTACCCTGGGCCGCCTGCGTCTGCACGAAGGTCTTGATGAGCAGGTCAGTGGCCTGCGTGTAGAGGGACAGGGCGTAGCGCAGGGACTGCAGGTCCGGGCTCTTTTCCAGAAAGGTCTTCTTGAGGCCCACGCCACCTGCGTGGAAGTATTGCTGTGGAGGACAGGGCGGGGAGAGGTGAGTCTAGTTAGGCAGCCCCGATACCCCCCTCCCCACCCCCGCTGCCCTCCAGTGGTGACGTGCTGGATGACCCGGGGCCTCAGAACACTGGTCGGCTCTGCTACTCCCCCACCTCCAGCCCTGCCCCCAAAGCCAGCGGCAGTCTCAAAATAACACCCATGCCTCTCCCTCTCCTCCAGCCCCTTGTGGTACCTGCCTCAGGGTCTTTGCACTTCCTGCGCTCCTTGATGGGACGGCCTCCCTCCCAAAGTCAAACACCTAATTTTGCCGTGGCTGGTTCCCTGTCCTCCCTCCGTTGGTTAAGATCGCAAGGAGCTTTCCTTGACCACCCTCCTTAATACTTTGCCAACCCTATTTCACTATAATTATTTAAGAAAAAAAAATTGCCCTCAGGGTAGTTTTCATGCTTTTCATTTCATGGAGACCACGGCCCCTTTCATGCCCCCTCCCCCGCCCCCGGGTTCTTGCATGGGCTGGCCCTCTACCTACAATGCTTTGTTTGCTCTGGCTTGGAACTCCTATGCATTCCTCAAGACCCAGAGCTTGACACCCCAGAGCTGGGGGTGTCTGTATCTGGCTGGCCCCCTGAACCTAGGGCTCCGCGGGACCCTGCATCAGCCAGCCTGGAACTGACAGAGGAGTCATCAGGGAGTGTTTATAAATTGAATAAAGTAAGGTGGGTTGGGAGTCTAGGTCCATGTCCTCACCAGTCACACCCTCTGCCTGTTCCACCTGGGAAGGGACAGGGGTGGGACCTCTCACCTTGATGGTGTCCAGGGCCAGTTCGACGACTGCACACTGCTTTGGGGTCAAGCTCTTGGCTTCTTCTCGTACCATGTGGTCCTGGATGGATGGAGAGAGGGCCCAGGTGGGCAGAGCAGACCCCACCTTAGGGATATGCCTGTCTGGGGTGGGCCTCATGGAAAACTCTGACAAGTAGGGTAGTGGGTCTGCTGTGTGCCTGGTGCCTTGCCTGTGACTGGCACACAGCAGGTGCTCAATATTTGTCAAATAAACGATTTGTACCCTTGATCAAGCTGTATCTGAAGCTGAACTTTGCACATCTTTCCAACACACTGGATCCAATAAATTGTGCTTAAGTCAGTCCGAGTGGGGCTTCTGTCCCCTAAGCATGTCACCATTCTGGGACCTCTCCCCCAGGAAATGTCCCCACCCCAACCTCCTGCCCCCACACTTGGCCTCACCTTGAGTTTAGACAGCTGACCCAGCTCTTTGGCTGCATTGAAGATCATCTGGGTTCCCTGCAGGTAACAACAGTCACAGCCGAGGTGAGGGGGGCGGTCCTCCAGACCAATCCCCACAGCCCTACTGACACCCTAGCCCTGGACACCACCTTGGTTCTTGTCCAGAAGCTCTGGGCAGGGCAATGGTTATGTCCCAGAGACAGATCTGGAGCTTCCCCTCAGGAAGTGCTGAGTGGGAGGAGGTGATGACTTTGTCCCTGCAAATCCCAGTGTGGGCGCACTACCCACCCTCTCACCTCTACCAGGACCCCGGGTTTGTGGGACAGAGAAGAAAGAGAGCAGGCAGTGAGGAGCCATGGGTGCAGGGAGCCCCAGATGGTGTTTGTCAGTATGGGACACGCTGGGCAGCCCAAAGTCAGAGGGTTTCAAGAAAACTGTGGGATGGGTTCTGGTGACCCCAGCACCACCACTCCCCGGGCCCCATGCCCCTGTAGGAGAATTTCCCCCCAGTAATCTGGGTGGCTGTTAGTATGACCTTGTAAAAGGAAGAATCCTCCCCAAGCAACACACACCTCAGTACCCATCCTCCACCCACCCAAAACAGACACCAGCAAGATGGCATCCTGGTTATGGCTCCAATGAGCCTGGGTGGGCTGCGTTCAAATCCCAGCTCTGCTATGTGGCCCTGGGCAAGTCACTTAACCTCTCTGAACCTCAGCTTTCTCATCTAGTTGGGGGAAATCATATCTACTTCATGGTTTAGCTGGGGCTAAATGTGTCTTTGTTCAATGTTCACTGTCGTTATTATCATTTGGCCTCAAGGTCATGAGCAGTGCTGGGGGGCAATGATCGGCCTGGAAGTCACAAGTCCTGCCTCCTCCAATCACTGTGCTAGGTGACCTGAGGCATGTCCTTGGACTTTTCTGGGTCTCAGTTTCCTTCGCTGGTTCACAGGGGCACCTACACTAGCTCGGGGGCTGGGGTAGGCCTAAGTATCGATGAGGTCCTGCATTTACTGGACTCTGGGGTGGTCTGGGGTCCTGAGCAGGGCTAGGCAGGAAGGAGGCCCATTTACAGCTGAGATGATTGGAATCACATTGACGGTCTACCAGCTGGCCAGTGGGAGCTGCCCCTACTAACATCCTTACTATCGTCCTGGCTGTGGCCACTTTTTTGATCCTTGTCTGTGATTCCCTGAGGCTGTCCTGAAGCACAGCGACTTAGGAGCCCAGCTATCTGGTCCTCAGTTTCCCTTGCCACACCCTCCTCCCCTCCTGCCTCCCCCCCCACCCACCCTCACGAGCAAACCAGACAGACAAAGGAAGAAGAGACCACAGATGGGTTCACAGTGCGCCCCCAGACGGCAAGGACCACAGAGGTGGAAGGAGGCACGGGGTGGGGAGGGGGACGGGGGTGGGAGCCAGACAGACAGTGAGAGGCTGGTCTTACATCTGAGTGGCTTGGCAATTTCACCCTGCCCTGTGGAGAGAATCAGGCGGAGGTCAGAGTTTGGGTGGCTGTTGGGAGGATGCTCACTGGGGCTTCCCTGCCCACTCAAAGCACAGTCCCACTCCCCAGCCCACAAGCTGCCCCCCCAGGTCCTGAGTCTAACACTGGGCCCCCTCCCCAGCTAGGCACCTTCCCTTGTCTCCCACTGGGGGCTCTGGCTGGACTCCCCGACTGCCAGGAGGCTACAACCAGCCCATCACCTGGGGACAGCCTGCCTAGGGATGGGGTGCCTTGGAGAGGGGGAGAGAAGAGAAAGGGCTTGGGTTTCTCTCCTCCCCCAACTCCCAAGACTTTTTCCCACAGGGCTGCTTCTAAAAGAAATGTACTTATAGGTATCACAAGTTCCCTCAATGTGGAGACACACACCCGAGCACATCCACACAGGTGCAGAAAGTTTAACACACACGCGCATACACACTTGGATCAGCACACAAAAACACATACACACAGAAGAACTCACACATTAAAATACACACATGGACCCCTAAACACTTCCACATGTGTGCACAGTCACACACATAAGCTCACACACTCACCCCTACATGGATGCACTTACATGTATATGGTGCCTGGCACATTGAATATGCGCCCCTCCTCAAAGGGCTAAATGAGTGAGTAGGGAAGCTTGTGTGCTCACAGGTATGATAGTTCCTACATGAATGCACAGCAAGGGCAACTGTTCATGTGTTGCCACAGCTCCCATCTCCTTACAACAAATACCCATTAGAACAACAACAACAACAATCTACATGAAAAACAACACGTGTCTCAGTCCAGGGCAGTAGTCCAGGGTCCGGGCCCTTCTCAAAGCCACAGAATTTCAGCTGAGCCCAGGGCTGAGATAAGCCCTTTGGGTTTTGTTATAAGAGGGTGGGAGCCGTTTGTGCCAATGTTTGCTCACACATGGACACCTACTCCAAGCCATGACCCTGGAGAATCAACTCATCTCTAACTTCTGGTTTTCTGGGACTTGGCTAAGACACCTGCCTTTACCTGTGATCCCAGCTGACCTTCCTACCCATGTACACGGACACACACATGCACACACACACCCAGACACCAGAGCTCAGGACCTCAGCACAGATGAGGCCCTCATTACCTTTTCTAATCCCTTGCCATGTTTTCTCAAGAGGGTGCCCTGCAGAGACAACGTCACAGGGTGATCAACCTGGCAAGCCATGTGTGGTGGGAACCCAGGGTGATCACACATGTACTCACGGGGACAGGAGGTAAGGGGCATCTATACCGCACAGGGCGCTGATGGCTGGGTTGCATGGAGGGATGTGTGTGTACCTTTATGACCAACTCTTAAAAGCTATAAGAGTCAGAGAGATAGGAAAGAGAAAGAGGAGAAATAGAAATACAGAGCCAGAGAGAAAGAAGTCACTGCCAAAGTATGATCCGTTTATGTTTACTGTATATATGAGGATCTTGTTTCTTGGGTCAACAGGTGATCAAATAGGCTCCAAATTCAGGTAGGTCTGAATTTGGAACCTGACTCTGGCATGTTTACTATGTGGCCTTGAGCAAGTGACTCCTCCTCTCTGAGCCTCAGCTTTCCTCTTCTGTGAAACGGGAATAATAATATCCACCTCACTCAAAGGGTTGTCATGAATGTAGGCTGTACAGCAACTACGAGGTCGAGCATACAAAGAATCATCAATAGGGACGCCTGGGTGGCTCAGTGGTTGAGCGTCTGCCTTTGGCTCAGGGAGTGATCCCAGGGTCCCGGGATCGAGTCCCACATCAGGCTCCCTGTACCTCTCTCCCTCTGCCTATGTCTCTGCCTCTCTGTCTCTCGTGAATAAACAAAAATAAGATCTTAAAGAAAAAAAAAACCAAAAAACCCACAAAGAATCATCAATAAATGTGAATCCCTTTAGCTCCTTGCCCATAAACACACTGTTGTTGGGTATCCTGCCACCAGATGGTTACAGCCAAAGACCCAGACTGCAGCCACCAAGAAGTGAGATGAACGCTCGTGAACTTTTGACAGGTGAAATCTTATAATTGTCTTGTCCACAAAGGGGGGGGGGGGGACTCTGAAGTGGTTTTATTGATCTCTGCCCTCCTGTGTGTCTACATATTACTACCATCACCAACAATATCAGCTCTAATTTAGTGAGCACTGCCTCAGGTAGTCACAGAGATGAGACTTTAATGCATCATCCCGTTTGGTTCTCACAACAACCCTCCGAGAGTTACTACAGGTAACCTCTTTTTCCAGACAAGGAACCGGAGGTTGGGAGGTGAAGTGACTTCCCAAGGTCACAGAGTGGCTGGGCTGGGATTTGACGCCAGGTCTGCCTGCCACCAAAGTCACAAATGCTGTCTCCCACCTGGGTGCCTGGGTGTGTGTCTGGGATTCATGTGATCCTGCGGTGGGAGTGGGAAGGCAGGGGTGGTGGTGGTGGGGGTTGGGGTCTGTGCCTAACAGCTGAGTAGGGACTCGGGGGGTGGGGGCCTGTATTTTGTGTGGCTGTTAACAGTTGAGAGCCAGCGAAGACGTTCGAGAACTCCGTTGACTTTTAGCCTCCTTCTAGCTTCAGAGAGGGACCAGTATCCTGCTGGAGTCTGAGCATGGGGGTGAGGGTGAATCCCAAGTAAGGGATGAAGTCAGATGTGAAGATGCTGGTCTTAGGCTTCGGGGTTTGGGAGCCCGAAGGCACCTCCTGGGTACTTAACAATGGGGCGGGGTGGGCGGGCGTGGCCTCCCTCCCTCCAGGCCCCGCCCCCTCCCCATGCCCCGCCCCAGACAGACACAGGCACATCTAGGCGGGAAGTGGGACAGTGGGTGGGAGGCCGGTGGGTGAGGAGGGGGCACTGGGTGGGGTGGGTGCAGCCACGCGGTGGGCCGAGTCCAGACACAGAGCGGACGGACAGACAGACGGACAGAAGGGCCTCTACTTACGATCATCTGTCAGCCGAGATGGGGGCGGGGCGGTGGGGGAGGGGGGAATAAGTCACCATGAGTCTCCCAGGAAGGCCAGGGAGGGGGCGGAGACAGCACCGAGGGGCGGACCCCGTGCCCCTGCCCAGCCCAGAGGAGACAGGCAGGTGACAGGTGACGGGAGGTCTAAAGCCTCCCCCACCATCCCCCACCATCGGTGCCTCTTGGCGGCCCTGCCCACCCTCTCCGAGCCTCCCCCAACCACCCAGGAACGTCCTCTCACTCTGTACTGTGCCATCAACCCATGTGCCATTGCCGTCCTCAGGCCCGCACACCTCCCTGGAGGAACCCACACCCAGCCACACCCCTCCGCAGATGTTGTGGTTCACCCAATCCCACCTGGAAGCCTGATCCCTGGGGATCACGGTCTCTGGGCTTTTCCCAAAGGGTTCTAGAGGCATGGTCCTGGCCTGTAGATGAATGCTGACCTCTGCTTGACCTCTCTGACCTTGGATGCTCTCTGTAACCTCTGGCTGACCTCTGGGAGCCCTGTGTTCTATTGGTCTCTGATCTTCCAAGTCCATGGTATCTCCCCTCCTTGTCTCGTGATTGACCCCAAAGAGCCCTCTGATGAACCCACTGACCCATATGACCTCTGTGATCCATGGATTCCATGATCCCCAAGTTGACCTCTTTATTTTCTGGGTGATCTCTGACCTTTGTATGCCCTATTGATCCACATATGACTTCTGTGTCCCTTAGACATCTCTTAACTCTACGTGACCTCTTTGACATTTATATATCTGACCCATGAATGACCTATTTGACTCTTTGGTGACTTTTAATCCATAGGTGACCTCTCTAATCTTTGAATGGCCCCACTGACCTCTGAGCCCCACTGCCTTTGGCATCAAGTTCTCTGGGCTCCCACAGGGGAGGCTGCCCAGGAATCCCCTCTGGCCCCCTGTGGGCCTCACCGTCTGGTCAGTGAGGGGCGGCAGAACGATGGTCTTCTCCATGGTGTTCATGACCAACTTCCACAACTCCTTTAGCACCCGCTTCAGCACTGTCTTCTCACAGATTTTGGCAAAGAGAGTCAGGCTGGAGATGAAGGGCAGGTCTGAGAGATGGCCCAGCTGGCTCTAACCTGCAGAGCCCCCTTTCCTCAACAAATGGGCAAGGTGGGAAAATGCTCCAGAGGGCACAGAGCCTGTACAGGGACCCCTGAATGGGGCCAGATGGATCCCATTGACCAGAATGATCTGATGGGGCTATGAAGCATGACACACATGAGGAGTAAATGGTGACTGGACAGGTCAGCAGGGGCCAGGCTGGAAGAGGACTCAACACTGGCTGGGAGGAAAGCCTGGGCCTCAGCATGAGGGCAGTGAGGAACCATGGAGTGTTCATGAGATACATAGTCAGACTTTTCTGTTCGAAAGAAGCGTGGAGGGTAAGCTGGAAGAGGAAGGCTGGAGACTAGGGACTGCGAGTGGGCTGGGACCATGTTCAGGCAGAGGGGAAGGGATGGTATAGGAAGAGGGCAAACTTGAGAGGGAAAACAAGAATTCGAGACTGGATATATGAGGGTTCAAGGAGACCGAGTAATCAATCCACCATGATCCATCCAACAACTGACCCACCCATCCTCCAAACTATCCTCCCCCCAAATTTAATGACCCCTCCATCTTTTTTCTTCTCCCCTCCTCCCTTGCTCCCTCCTTCCCATCCAACTTTCTATCCATCCTCCATCCCCTCTTTCCTTCCCTCCCTCCCTTCCACCCATTCATCCATCCTCTCATCTACACTTCCATCCATTTTTCCTTATTTCAATCTATTGATCCACTCGTCCATCCATCCATCTGGTTATTCATCCATCCATCCATCCAAATACTTACCTAACTATTCATTTACCCATCCATCCCTCCTTTTATCCATCTACCCTCCATCTAGCCTTCCAAGCATTTATCTTTTAATCTACCCATCAATCAGCGCACTCATTTCTCATGTCATCTATCCATCCAACCACTGTCCATTCACCCATACAAATATTTACTCACAGTCCTTCCAACCATTTACTCACCCATATTTCTATCCCTTCATACCTCCACCCACCCACCCTTCCAAACCATACAACCACTGCCCGGCAAACATGCCCTGAATGTCCTCTCCAGGCCAGCCCTAGGTCTCTGAGGCCCCATCCTTAAACTCTTCCTGGCCATCTTAATCTACCCAGCCTGGCTTACTTGCTGTCCAGCAGGTCCATGATGGGTTGCAGCACATTGTCAGCATCCTGGGCCACACTGCTGCAGGCACTGGCTGGCACATTGCCTGTGCCCTTCACCTGGCTGAGGATGTCACCCATCTGCTTTACGCACTCCTCAATGTGTGGCTGGAAGCTGGGGGCATAGAAGGGAGGAGCTCAGACCACACTCTTCAGGCCTCCCAGAGAAAGGACCAGATGAGGTCTCAAAAGCTGACCCATGGACCTTTATGTTTTTATCCTGAGCATCAAGGAGCCATGGCATATAACTGAGCAGGGGATGATGTGGTGTGTAATAGCAGAATTGGACACTGGGCTGAGACATTCACTTGTGCTATTTATCTCACTGCACAGTCCTACTCAGGTACTATTACTATCATCATCCTCATTTTATAGATGAGTAAACTAAGGTTCAGAGAAATTAAATGACTCACCCAAGGCTACATAGCTAGTAAGTGGTGAAGCCAGGATTGAACTCAGCTCTAACTCCGAGCCTGAAGTCCTCACCACTACATCTGCTGAGTCTCTGGATGCCCCAGGTTTAGAGGTGTGGGGCTACCCCCTCCTGTCTGCTCCCAGCCCTGGAGATGTCCCCACCTGGTAGCAAACACCCGGCTGAGTTCATCTAAGACATTGTTGAGCTTCACCTGGAGCTCCTTCAAGATGTCACTGGCCTCGGCATCCAGCTGAGGAGGGAAAAAGGATAGCAGGTCAGGTTTATAGAGCATCCACATAAATGGGGTATTTACCCATCCAACACAGGGAAAGAGATCCCAAGGGGCTGGGGAGGAAACAGGCACAGATGGTGAAGCTGCTTGCTTGGGTTAGAGGGAGTAGCTGAGCGGGAATTCATCAAGGGCCTACAGGGATGCAGGGTACGTGATGACCCTGCCTGGGCTTCGCCTCACCTCCTTCCCTCCCATGGCTTCGAACATCTTCTCTAGCTGCACTCGGAGCTGCTGAGTGTTGTTCATGAGGATGCAGGGCTAGGGATGCAAAAAGAGCAGGGAGTCAGGGCTCAGTACCCTTCCCCAGAGCCTCCCCCATCCACTGCCAGGGACCCCAGGATGGTTTCAGGGTCTGAGTCCGGAGGAAGAATGAAAGACAGCATTTGGGACCAGATTTCTGGGAATGTTGGGGAAGGGAGTGTCTCGAGACTGGCAGAGGGAAACAGGGCTAAGTAACTTCCCTAGGGTGGGCTAGGCTTCTGGGAGTAGCAGGAAGGGGGAGAGTTCCTGTCACACACCCATATTCTCCCACATGGGCTCAAAGCTTTGCACACTTACATCCATACACCCTGAAGGCTTCATTCGCAACAATGACACACTGAAGGCATGTGCCCTCACCTCCAGATCCCCCCAGACACACACAGTCAGGTACACGGACACACAGCTGGACACATAGACACAGAGCCCAGGGAAGGATGGAGCCTTGGGGGTACAGAATGGGGCTGAGAGGGGACAGGATAGGGTCCCCCACAGGTCACCACTTTCTCCTTCTCCTTGGAGCAGTAGGAGGCGAAGTCCTTGGAGATGATGTCTGCGTACTGGAGAAGCACATTACTGATGGTCTGGGGAGGACACAGATGGAGTGAGAATGGGGGCTGGGGCTGGGCAAGCCCATCAAGAGTCACTAGTGAGATCAGGGATGAGCCCAAACCCCTAAGAGAACTTAAGATGGACCACTTGAATGGGTGAATTCTCTACCCAAGATGACCCTCACAACCAAGAGGAGACACCACCAGGTAAGGATGACTATTTTATGTAAAGTCAGCTCTTTCACAGAGCAATCAACCATCATATTAACCCAGCTCCAAGAACAAGCATGACTGGATCCCAGACAGAATCTCAATTCCTACTTACAGTCCTCAAGTTCAACTCAGCCTAAAGCCAACTAGCTGGAACCCTCAATGCCAGTTAGATGGTCCCGACCTCCAACCTCACCCCAAGGCCCGCCATAATTCTACATTAATCCCAACACTCACTCCAACCTCAATGCCAAATTGAATTTCTATACTAATAGTAACCCTAAACCCAAACCCAAGCTCAATCCCATCCTCAACCTTGACCCCATCTCCAAATTCAATTCCAACTTTAACCACGGCCCTGACATCAACTCCAAACTCAACCTAAATGCTGTTCCCAATCATAACTCCAACATTGATCTCAACCTCAACCCCTATCTCACTGATATCACCAACCCCAGCTTTGACCTCAATCCCAACCTTAACCCCAGTCTTGACCTTGATCCCAATAGCAATTTCAACTGCAACCTCAACCTTGACCCTATCCCAATTCCTCATCTGGACTCCATCCCTAATCCCACTTGCACTCCCATACCTTGGCAAAGCGCCTCATATAGTGCCCCACAATCTGGGGGTCAGGACACTCGAGTTTCTTGATAATCTCAAAGCTCTGGTTGAGCTGGGAGAAGACATCCACCACGGAGCAGGAGAATAGGGCATGCTCTGACGTCTGCTGGAACTGTAGTGGGAGGGAGGCCAGAAAGGAAGAGAGGGGTCAGAGCCAGACAGTCCCAGCATCCAACCCCCCTGCTCTCCATGGGGAAAGCCAGAGACCAACTGCCCTGGAGTGAAATGAATAGTGTGCAGGGGTGACTTAGATGTGGACACAGAGGCTATGGGGAGTGTGGGGCTTCCAGCTTGATGAATTTTCATTCATTTGTTGAATGAACACTTTCAACACTATGAACAAGATGAAAATGGTGGCCATCTTTCAGACTGGCTTCATCCCAAGGGCAATTTTTGACCTCATATTGGATCCCAATGGGCCTCAGAGGGAGACCACTGTGGGCACTCTAGGGCCTTGATCATGGGCCAGTGTCCTCACCCCATCCTTCTTGTCTCGCTCCAGGGCCCCATGTAGGAAATCCCGGGACACCTCCTCATTCTCGTCCAGCCATTGGATGACAAAGGGCTCAAACCACCTGGAATGGAGAGCAGGAGTGGGGTCTTGCCACCTCTCATCCCCTGACCCTCTCCTTTGCCTGGTTCTTAACGGTACTTGGGCAGGTCCTTCTCTCCCTTGAATTCATCCTGTGGCCTTGGGTGGGTACCCCCCTGCTTCCCTAACCCATCAGGCCTCGGTTACTTCAGCCACGAAATTGACCTCGTGGCCACTGTTAGGGCAAGGCTCATACTCGCAGGGCTCATGGTTCAGATAAACTACCCATGGGCAAGTGGATTCCCTCTGTGGGATCCCATTACCTGTACAACAGAGGAGTATCTATCCCACAGTGCTGCTGTGAGCAGTGAATGACACAACACATAGTAGGTCCTCGGTAAATGGTGACCACCATCCTGCTCTCCAACACAGCCCGTGAGTCAGACATCCAGAGTTCAAATCCTGGCTCCGTCACTTATTGGATGTCACCTTGGGCAAGTCCTTCAGCATTAAACTCTCCATTTTCTCATCCCCAAAATGGGAATTATAATGCTCCCATCTTATAGAATTGTCAAAAGGATTAAATGAGAAAAGGCACATAGGACCGCTCAGTGCAGTTTCTGATACTTATAAATATTAATTGTCAGGGCTATAGGAATCCATAGTCCAATGGCTGAAAATAGAGACTACTAGGTTTGAACCCCACTATGCCCTTGATGCCCAGGGAGCCCTGAGTAGGTCAGCTCTCATCCCTGGGCCTCAGTCTATCTGTCAGTGCTATAGTTCTGGCTTGGGGCAAGGGACTTACGCAGGGTACTCAGGCACGCGGTCCTTGAAGGCAGGAAGCTCTGCCACATACTCATTGTACAGCCACTTAACCTTGAAGTGTAGGTTCATGTAGTCAGCGCTCTTGCATAGGCGATGCTTGTCATGCTCTGGTAGGGTGAGAATGGAAGTGGCTCAGTCAGGAGGGTCTCCACCCTCTGTCTTGGCAGCACCTACCCTGGCCATCACAGGTGTCCAACCTCAAGCCTGAGGGCACTCACAGCCTCGGAGGGGATACTACTGAAGCACAACTACCTTTATAGCTAGATTGGCAGACATGGGGATGAGAGTACTCACCCTCCATGGCATACTTCATGTCCTGGGCAAACAGGTTCCACATCACTTCGGCACTGATTTTACCCACGTTCAGCTCCTGGGGAAACCTGGTGAAGGTCGTAGAACAATGAAACCTCGCCAGATGGAAGCAAGATGGCACAGGCTGCTTTGGCCTTCCCATCCCAGAGGGTAGTGCAGGATAGACAGGGGGATCTGGGTTCAAGCTCCCTCAAAGCCACTGACTTGCTGAGTGACTCTGAACTGAAGCCCTGCTTCTCCATGAGCCTCCACCCATCTATCTCTCCATCCCTTCATCCATTCATTCACCCAGTCATCCACCTTTCTACCTATCCATTCTCTCACTCATCTGTCTATCCACTCATCCATCCATCCATCCATCAGTCCATTTCTCCATCTAATCAGCCATCCATTCTTTTATCTACCCTTTCATCCTTCCACCAATCTATCCATTCATCCACCTATTCACCCACTCATCCATCCATCCATCCATCCATCCATCCATCCATCCATCTATCCATCCATTTCTCCATCCAATCAGCTATCCATCCATTCCTTTATGTACTCATTCATCCTTCCATCAACCAATCCATCCATCCATCCATCCATCCATCCATCCATCCACCTATTCATCCAACCATCTACCCACCCATCTGTTCATTTCTCCATTCAATCATATCTCCATCCATCTGCCCACCCTTATGCATCCACCCTTAGCCCATCCATTCCAAATCCCTGATCTTAACTGAATATCTAACTAACCAAGAGATATTGGCACACCAGAGTTAGGAGCCCCTCTAGCACTCAGAGAGAAATAAGACACAGCAGTTCATTTAGCTAACAGAGATGAAAACTCTACAAATGTATAAATCTACAAACCTAAACTATGTACATACACACAATTACACAATATACAATATTGTATATTGAAGTGCATTCCACAATTGTATGCATATATACAATTAAACCCATAGGCTACAATATACAATGAATTAGATCTACACACAAGATATAATGCAATTTAAATGTAAAACATTTAGTAGAGTATCTAGCATATAGTAAATACTTGAGCAACATGTCTATTGTTACTTATGAACCTGCACACACATTCAAAATTATATACATATGTACACAGTGTTATTCACACAAATCAATACATACAAAATATATGCCTGATTACACCAGCAATTGTATACATACACACAGTTTCATGTATATGTTTGTAAACTATGCCATATTTCATTCAGGCACAACCATACCTACAGTTGCCTCTAGATAGACATCATATTATGTGTAATTAGACATGATCATCTTTACACATAAGACACAAAATTGTGCACACATACGTACGCACATAATGACCTCCGGAAAATTAACTGCACAGATAACACAACTCACTGGTTGAGGCAGGGAGTGTAGGAATTTTTGTCTTCCTCAATGATGGACACTATGAGAGTGATCAGCTTGGACCAAAAGTCAAGGTTCTTGATGCTGGGTCCCTGTTCCTCTGGGGGAACTTCTCCCTTCTTGGCCTAGAAGGGGCAGTGGAGACATTGGCCAAAGGGGCTCAGGGATAGGTGCCTTGGTTAGTTCATTATTGTGAGACAGGAGGTTAGTGAGGAAGGGGTCCCATTAACACATGTGTGGTTCAGGTAGGAGAGCTGTATGAAAAGGAACTGAGTTCATGTAAACTGGCCCAAACAGAGGTCATGTCCATGCAGCTCAACAAAGCTTTATTAGACTCAACTCATAAAAGTGAATAGAACTGAATTTAGTTGGAAAAAACTGAAGCCCACTAAACCAAATGGGGCTGAAATGAATGCCAATCAGGCCCATTTAGCTTAACAGATGGAGGTTCTCAGAATTAATTCAATGAAACGGAACTTGGGCCAATTATACTGAATGGAGTGGAATTAAACTTAACTGGATTGAATTAAACTCAAATGAATTCAATTGGATTGAACCTAATCAACTCATCCAAGATCAACATCATCCTAAGTCAGAATAATGGAAATAAATCGACTTGAACTCAACCCAACCTAACAATCTAATTCAAGTCAACTGAATCAATCCAATCCAATGCTATCTATTCAACCCAATCTAACATACTCAGGCCAGTTCAATCCAACTTTAGCCAATCAGTGAAAATGAATGTAGCTAATTCAACTGAAATGAGTCCAACTCAAACTAATTAATTTGAACTCAACTATGCCTAACCTAACAACCCATCTCATCCTAACTCAAGCCCACTCAACCCAGTCAAGAATAACTTCAAGTCAACTGAATAGAAATAAATGGATTTTTATTCAATTAAACCCTGCTAATCCAACTCAGTTTTGCTCAGTAATTAGCCAAGAGCAATGTTGAATCACCTGAATAGAAATAAATGGGACTCAACTCTTTATAGTTGAACTAAACCCAACCCAATTTAATCCACTGCACCTCAACCCAATTCAGTTAAAAGTGACTTGATTTGGGATCCCTGGGTGGCGCAGCAGTTTGGCGCCTGCCTTTGGCCCAGGGCGCGATCCTGGAGACCCGGGATCGAATCCCACATCAGGCTCCCGGTGCATGGAGCCTGCTTCTCTCTCTGCCTCTCTCTTTCTCTCTCTGTGACTATCATAAATAAAAAAATAAAAATAAATAAATAAAAGTGACTTGATTTAAACTCAGGTTGACTTCAACTTGAAGTCAACCTGAGTGTAAATTAACAGAATGAAATAAAAATCTCACTAAATTGAGCTAATGTGTTATCTCCTATCAGAAACCCAAGGTGAGGAAGGGGCCACCTTAGCTCCCACAGTCTCCTGCAATTCCTCCATCCCAGGGCTAATCACCCTAGGTTGAGTTTCAATCTATTTATCTTTCCCTTTTAAAAGGGAATAAGCTCCTTGAAACCTTATTGACAATCCTGGAATTATATGTGTAGATAAACACATGTTGAAAGATCTCATATAGGGACTCCTGGGTGGCTCAGTGGTTGAGCAACTGCCTTAGGCTCAGGGTGTGATCCCAGTCCCGGGATCGAGCCCCACATTGGGGTCCCTGTGAGGCACCTGCTTCTCCCTCTGCCTATGTCTCCTCTTCTCTCTCTGTCTCTCATGAATAAATAAATAATCTTAAAAAAATCTCAAATAAATTGAGTTGAAATGACCAAAACTGACCTCTACTCAAGAAATTAAATTCAACATTTATTGAATAGCGATTCCATTAGTGATTCTATGGGAGCACACTGTATGCCAAACTCAACTGAGTTTAACTAAAACTGAATTTATTGCTCATCTGTTGTCTATCAGGTGCTAAGCACTTACCTACATTTTATCTAAAGATAGCATCTTTGAATTTTCTCCTCAATCCAGAGATATGGATTCATGACCCCATTTTACAGAGGGAGATACTGCGGCTCAGTTAAATCACTTTAGAAGGGGCAGACCTGGGATTTGGGCTGGGGTCTGGTTGGTAACCCCTATTCCTTTCTGCTTTATCTGGAGTCCTTACCGGGTCTGTCTGGTACTCCCGACTGTAGAGTTCATGACAGTTGTTGAAGATGTATTCATAAGTAGAGTTGAGGCAGGCTTTCACACAGTCTTTCACCACCTGGCTGGCTCGGGGTGGGCTCTGGAGTTCTTGCACCTAGAGGGAGGGAAACAGGCACAAGTTGGCCTGTCTGGGACAGGAGGACCCAGGAAGTGGCTACAAGTGGTTATGAGTTTAAGGAAATGTAGCAGCATGAAAGCAGAGGGTCATTGAAAAAGGGCACTACTCTCCAGGTGAAATGTTGCTTGATTAGGAGCTAAGAGTGCTAGAAAATGCCCCTCAGGGGGCTGATGGGACTGGGTCTCCTTCTTACCTTCATCCGAAAGAAGGTGATGCTGGTGAGAAGGTCCACAGTGGATTTGAGGTCCTGGAGTCTCTCTGGGCTGCTGGCTGGGAAGTTATTCTGTTGGAAGGGAGAAGAGGGGTAAGATTATGGAAGAAGGCTGGGTGGGGTAGTAGTGTTTTAGGGGAAACACAAGAGCCCCCCCTCCCGCCAAGTTTCAGGAAATATGTGAAGGTCCATGAGAACATCTTGAAGCAACTGGGGGAGTCTGGTGGGGTAGCACTGTTTTAGGGGAAACACAAGAGCCCCCCCCCGCCAAGTTTCAGGAAATATGTGAAGGTCCATGAGAACATCTTGAAGCAACTGGGGGAGTCTGGTGGGGTAGCACTGTTTTAGAGGAAATACAAGAGCCCCCCCAAGTTTCAGGAAATATGTGAAGGTCCATGAGAATATCTTGAAGCAACTGGGGGAGTCTGGTTGGATGTATCTAGCATGTTGGGCAGATGCTGCCCACATATGTGTACAAATGTCAAAGGAACACATTCCACATATTAATATGGGTCCTCCCATGTACACGCCTGATGGGAGCTCTCCCCAGTGGGCACACACATATGTGTAAAAGCAAGCAAGTCATCATGCATGCACTTCTTACCCGATACATGGAGAGGTCAATCCGCAGGGAGTTGTGCAGCTGGTCCAGGAGCTTGACAAAGCGCTCTTTCTGAGGAAGGAGAGGAGAAAGACGGATGGAAGCAGGGACATGGGGGTCAAGTGTAGCAGCTAAAAGTGGCTGCCATATTGGGTGAGTACTTACTATATACTAAGTGCCCCCCAACCACCATAGAACTGAACCCCTGTAATATTCATTTCCATTCTACAGAGGGGTAAATTGAGGCTTAGATAGGACAAGTGAGGGACCCCTGGGTGGCTCAGTGGTTTAGCGCCTGCGTTTGGCCAAGGGCATGATCCTGAAGTCACGGGATCGAGTCCCACATCGGGCTCCCGCATGGAGCCTGCTTCTCCCTCTGCCTGTGTCTCTGCCTCTCTCTCTGTCTGTGTCTCTCATGAATACATTAAAAGAAAGAAAAGAAAGAAAGAAAGAAAGAAAGAAAGAAAGAAAGAAAGAGAGAGAGAGAGAGAGAGAGAGAAGGAAGGAAGGAAGGAAGGAAGGAAGGAAGGAAGGAAGGAAGGAAGGAAGGAAGGAAGGAAGGACAAGTGGCTGGTGCAAAGTCACACAAAAAGTCAGGTCCAGATTGGAGACCAGGGAGTCACACAGGGTATGACCAGCACAGCGTTGGGCTCTCCCTCCTCCTGCAGCCCCGGTCTCTGGGACTGACCCCGAAGTTGGAGGCAGCAAAGCGGTCAGAGGCGGACACGTTGGTGGAGGCGGTGGTGTGCGCATAGTAGGCATTGATGTTGGCAAGCAGGGTGCTCATGACGGCGGGCACCCCAGGACACATGTACTTGGAGGAGAGGCAGGCAAAGTGGCTGGTGGGAGGGAATGGGAGAAATTAGGCCTGGCATCCAGCCAGGACAGGCAGTGATCCCCCCTCCCCCCAGAATACCTCCAAGACAGCATCTGTGAGTGGCCCCCTCTAACCTCCAAACCATTCTTTCTGGCAGATTGTTTTCCAAGTTTCTCTGTCTCCTCTATGGGTTGTCCTAGCTCTGCCTCTAACTCTGATTCTCACACTGTTATTTCAACTCCCAGAAGTGGTACTTTCCTAACCTCCAAGGGATTACAGAATGCCCACCACACCCACACCCTCTTTGGATCCTTCTCCCAAGAACCCTTCCACCACTAGGTCTGCCAGTGTTTACTTGGTGACCCCCTCACCCCAGTTTCCTGCACCTTGCCCTCATGTCCACCCCAGCCTGCAGCCTCACGTCATGGCTTGGTAGATGGACTCGACGCCATAGCGCATGGCAAATTCATCCACAATCTCCTGCGCTGTCTCATCATAGTAAACCTTCCAGGCGTCGTCACCCTTGGCATCTGGGATCTTCACAACCCCATTGTTCTGCACGTCTGTCACGAAGTGGAACAGGTTCTGCCACCAAGAGGGAGAAGGCATCATGGAGAGTGCATTGAGGCACAAGGGGTTAGAAAGATCCCAGGTCCAGGGCAGCTTACATCACCCATACACTTATTCATTAATTTATTCATCTACTCTTTCATCCATCCACCACCCACCAATTCATTCAACTACCAAAAATTTCACCCATCCACTCACTCATCCTTGTAACACTTTAACCATACAACCATCCATCTGTCCACCCACCTACCCACCTATCCATCTATCTATCCATCTACTCATTCACCCATTGATCCAGCTACCCCCAATCCACCTGTCCACTCCTCTATCCTTTCATCCAACCATCCTTTTATCCATCCATCCACCCACCCGTCTATTTAAACTTCCATCTGTCTGCCTGCCCATTCATCCACTCATCCACCCACCCACCATTCATCTACCCAAAACTTCATCCATGCACTAATCTTCCCTTCTAATAATCCAACCACCATCCATCCATTCCATATATCTACCCACAACTTAATCTGTCCATTCAGCAATTAACCCATCCAACTATCCATCTCCTATTTATCTACCCATCAATTTATCCATCCATCCATCCATCCATCCATCCATCCATTCATCTGACATCTATTTTTCCACCCAACTACCAATCCAACCACCCCCAAATTTACTCATCCATCCATCTATACTTCCAATAGTTCAACCACACATCTATCCATCCACTTATCCTTTTAACCACTCATCATCAATTTGTCCATTTAATCATTTATTCATTCAACAAACTGAGTTCTCTCCAGAGGCCCCCTGTTCGGGTCTGGGACAGATGGAAGGCCTGGAGCTGGGTAGTGAGAGTCTGCCTAGAGGTCAGGGAAGGCTTCCCAGAGGAGGCAGCCCTGAAACTAGACGGATGGGGGGGTAGTTTTCCAGGCAGAAGGAATGGCATGGGGGACAGTCTTGGAGGCCCAGGGAGTGTAGATGGTGTGGCTGGAAAGAGGAAAGTGGGGCTAGGGCAGGCAGAAATGGCAAGTGGGGGCAATGTGGGAGATCTTGTGAGCTTTGAAGGCAGGGAGGAGTGGTGGGCCTCACCTCGTGCAGACAAGTGTACTGGACATGGTAGGGGGCCACCTTTTCCTCCCCTTTGATCTCCACACTGATGTGTAGCCGGATGGCACCCGATACAGCGGATTTGTCAGTCCGCTTGTCTGCAGAACAGAAAGGAGTGGCTGCATCAGAACTTTCCAATCTGGGCCTGGGATATTTTAATGTATGCATGACTGTAGCCCTCCTGGACTCCCTGAGATTAAGACCTGGGTAACTTCTCAGATTGGCTTTCTAGGCTTGTGCCTCTCCCATTAGCCTAGAATTCGCTAGGCCCTGTCTCTTCCTTCAACTAGGACTCCAGATCTTTCTTCCTTGCTCAGGTCAAATTCCTGAGTCCTCATCTTCCTCTTTAACCAGGAGCCCTAGACCCTGCTTCTCCCCCCCCAGACTGGGCTCTCAGGCCCTGCCTCTCCCATTAGATCAAGATCTGCAGAGTCCACTCATCTTAGACAGGGTTCCTGGGCTGGAGCCTCTCTCCTCAGACTAGGATCCTCAGGTCTTGCTTTCTGCCCCATCAGATTGGGTTCACAGACCCTGCCTCCTCCATCAGACTGGGCCTCACAGTCCTTGTCTCCCACATCAGATTGGGATTCATAGACGCTGCCTCCCTCTTCAGACTGGGCTCCTAGACTAATTCCTCCTGACCCTGGTTTCCCTTTTTGGCTCTCTGGAACACCCTCCCTGTCCCTTGCAGAACACCACCCATGCTCACCCAGGTTGTACCACACGTCCATCTCGCCGCTGAGTGTCCGCACCTCGATGATCGTCTGTCCCAGGAAGTCATCAGATTCCCTCTTAAACCGCTGCTTCACACGGGATTTGATGTCATCATCCTCATCCCAGACCCGCACCTTGATTCGGTCTGAGGAGTTGTGACATTCACTGCAGGGTGGGGGGAGGCAGAGGCTGGAGTCAGGTGGCCGGCATACGCTGCTCTTGGAGCCCCCTGCAGCTGCCCCAGCAGAGAGCTCCGCTGAGGGGGCCAGGGGTTTAACCAGGCACTTACAAGTGGAAGTTCTCCTCCCACACAGGGTTCAGGTTCCCATAGATAGTTTTTGTCCGTTTCTTGGTCTTCCCAACCTGGACAGTGACATAGGGGTCGCTGGATCCTGTCTTGTCCTTTGCCTGCAAACCCTGGGCACAGACCACTGTAAGACACAAAGGACAAATACAAATATGAGCTCAAGGAGTGACACATGCTGAGAACAGTCACTGCCATGGGCTTCAGGCTGCTTACTGGGGACACCTGTGACATGGCTTGAGGGCTTTGTTCTGATCAAAGGAGTCCATGGGGACACCCACAAGACGTGAAGGGCATGGTAGAGAGTTAACACTCAAGGAGCCCTCAGCTGATGCAGAATGCGAAGGTGCCCCAGGGTCACTCCGAGGTAGGACATTCTATACATTGTCCTGAAATCTCCAGCAGGACTGAGCTTACAGTTGCTCATGGAGTCACCTGTTTACTGGTGTCCCCTGCAGGGCTCCTTCCCTTCCTGCTCCCAGACTCATGTCTCCACTAGCACTGCGGCTTCCTGGGGCCACCTCCTGGATATCCATCTGCCCTGAAATCCTCATCTCGAGGTCTGCTTTCAGGGAAATTTGAATGAGGTTGGGCATGGATAAACAGCCTAAGACTCCCACCCCTGGGCAGGACCACTCCACTGTGTGAGCTCCACACTGTCCCCCAGTGGTCCCCGGGGGGAACTGAGCCCCAATCCTCCACAGCATTGCCTGATCATTGGCACCCTGTATGGGTCTCCTTCCCTCCCAGGCTCACTTCTCAACTCCCATGGCATCACCCCCAAATAAACAATGTGCCCTCAATTCCTCTTTTTGGGGTCTGATTCTGGGAAGGCACCAACCAAGACTCATCCAGACAGAGAGTCATGCACTCACATTTGGAGGCATTCATGCCCACCCACGCTGTGAGCACACTCACTTATGGACATGGGAAAAGACATGGACACATTCGAGTACACTCAGCAAAGGAGCCATAGGAGGACGCACAGGGGACTGAGAAGAAGGGAGCCTGTGGCCACCCCAGCCCCCGCGGCCTCACCAGTGATGCTGATCTTGGCCGACCACTTGGATGTGCCGTCCAGCACGCTCTGCTTGACCGCCTTCATCTGCTGTGTATGCGCGGTCTTGGTCACGGCGAAGATCTCCTGGATGAGCTCGAAGATCTCAGGTTTGTTGCGCTCCCGGATCTTCATGCGGTCCTTGAGCACCATGATGATGTTCTGCGTGCGGTCCTCCGCCCCGTGCTTGGAGCTCTTTTCTGCAGCCCCTGCGGACGCACACAGCACTCACCGTCCAGAGCGCGCTCCCTCTCAGGAGCCAGAACCCCAACTCCCATTCCAGAGCTTCCTCGGCGGCATGGATTAAAGCGAAGGGTGCTTTAATCCATGGGGGCTCAGGTGACTCACCCTCACCCCAAAGCTGGAGCTGCTAGAGCTTTCTACTTGCTCTCTGAATCCTCTACCCCTCCACCCTTCAGTCCCCCCTGCCTAGACCTCGCCCCTTCGGCGACTCCTCCCCCCACTCTGAACCCCCTTCCTCGGGAGCCAACCCTAACCCTAACCCAATTTTCTCCAGGGGAACCGCTGACTCTCAGTAAGGCCATCCCTTGCAGGTTAGCTAGCTCCTGGGTCCCGCCCCGCCCCTCTCGGACCCTGTCACATCCCTTACCCCCTCTTCCCCACAATCCTGCAGCCAGGAAGCCCCGCCCCCACCTCCGCGGGGCCCCGCCCCTCCAGCCCAGCGCTCACGCTGCAGGCAATCTGCGTTGAGCAGGTCCTGGCACTTCTCGTGGCACTTGACCCCGCACTCGGTGCAGCGCATGCCCTGCCGCGCGATGCCCCACAGCAGCCCCTCGCACTCGTAGCAGTAGGTGGGCGTGGTGGCCGTCCACACCTCGAAGTTGTGCGGCGTCGTGCAGGAGATGGGATAGATTAAGGCTTGCAGGGTCTTCTTGTAAACGTGGTTTTTCTGAGGGGAGGGAGGGGGGCGGCGTGGGGCTCTGTCCTGCCTCGCGCTCATCCCCTTGCTGAGTATAGTCAAGTCTCAGTCCCTCCCCCTGCCCCCAGGCTGTGGGACCACGGCTCCCTGCACAGATCGAGTTGGCAAGATGTTGTACAACCCAATTCTGGAAACCAGACTCTGGAGAGCGAGGAATGCGCGTCTCTACCACACTCTCCTCCCCCTCCTCCTCCTCCTCCTCCTCCTCCTCCTCCTCCTCCTCCTCCAGGAGCCCCCAGCCCAGCCCAGCCCTCAACCAGTGGAATGGGAGGCCCCTCACGCACCAGCTCTTCGTTGTTCAAAGTGCTGGAGGCCAAGGCTGAGGTGATGCCTGCTTTTCTGGACTGGACCAGGGACTGGGGCAGGGAGATCATCCAGGGAGTCACAGGGGTCGATTCACACCCAAGGGGTTGTCACCACAAGCAGAATCCACAGCCACAGTTTGGGGCCACAGCCGCGAATAGGAAAAACAGGTCAGAGCAGCAGGAGCAGAACCAGGAAAGAATTGGAAAGTTTTACAGGTTCTGGGTTAGAAGTGTGCAGCCTCACACCCCTGACTCACCCATCCCCCACCAGACTCAAGAGCTGCACTTGGCATGATTGCCAGCCACAGAACAAAACTACCAGCCACCCCATGAACCAAGGTCAGGGATCACCTGCTCTCTCCCCCACCCATAAACTTTAGGATATGGAGGGTCCTTCTCCCCAAAACCCATGGGTTGGGGCCAGTTGAAAGATCCTAGTGGCAGGGTGGGTGGTCTGGGGAAGAGATGGAGATTGGAGGCCCAGGTTACCATCACTCACCATGGCCTAAGGTGTCCGTGCAGCAGATAGGGTAGAAATCAGATTACATTAGTTCCAGAGAACACTTTGCCAGCTCCCAGTCCCAGGCCTGCCATGGGCAGTTGTATAGGTTGAGCACTGCTATGGCAGTCCTCCTCTGCTGGGGGAGGAGAGGGCCAGGGGCTCACCAGGTCGCTCACGAGTGGAATGGGCTTCCTCTTGCGGATGTCTGGCATGCTGTCAATGATGATGAGGCCACCTCCAGGGCTGCAACACACACAGGATGTCAAGAACCCAGGCTTCCCTCTTCCTCCAATAGACATCACTTGAGGCCCGGACATCACTTGATCTCCCCCAGGATTAATCGTATTTCCGGAAAAGATCCATTTAAGTCCCCCCCCACTAACCTCACAATGTGGACTTATTTGGAAGTGGGGTCATCGCAGATATAATTAGTTAAGATGAGGTCATCCTAGAGTAGGTGGGCCCCTTATCCAGTATAACTGGTGTCTTTATAAAAAGGGAGATGGCAATGTGACAAGAGACAGAGATTAGAGTGACACATTTACAAACCAAGGAACCCTGAGGATTGCCAGCAGTTACCAGCAGCTAGCAAGGCAAAGACGGGTTCTCCCGTACAGGTGTCAGAGGGAGTGTGGGCCAGCCAACAACTCGACTTTGGAATTCTGATCTCCAGAACTATAAGAGAATCTATTTCTGTTTTTCTATTTTATTTATTTATTCATGAGAGACACAGATTGAGAGAGGCAGAGACACAGGCAGAGGAAGATGCAGGCTCCACGCATGGAGCCCGATGTGGGACTCGATCTGGGACTCCGGAATCACACCCTGAGCCAAAGGCAGACACTCAACCGCTGAGCCACCCAGGAGTCCCTATTTCTGTTGTTTTAAGCTATTCATTTGTGATAGTTTGTCCTAGTGGCCCTAGGAGATGAAGACACTGGACACCAGCTTCCTCATCTGGGAAACGGGAGATGACGCAGTTGCCCACGTTTTGTTTTTTTAATTTGTTAAAAAATTTGTTCACAGAGACACAGAGAGAGAAGCAGAAACATAGACAGAGGGAGAAGTAGCTCCCTGCCAGAAGCCCAATGCGTGACTCGATCCCAGGACCCCGGATCACGACCTGAGCCAAAGGCAGACACGCTCAACCACTGAGCTACCCAGGTGCCCCAGTTGCCCAAGTTGAATGAAAATTTGAATTAAAGCAAATCTAAATAATATACTAAAATATTCATGAAGTCTTTTCCTCTGCTCAAAATTGGAAATAGGTATGTAGATTTACAATCTCCTGGGGGACACCTGGGTGGCTCAGCGGTTGAGCATCTGACTTTGGCTCAGGGCATGATAACAGGATCCGGGATCAAGTCCCGCATCCGGCTCCCTGCGGGGAGCCTGCTTCTCTCTCTGCCCTCTCTCTCTCTCTCTCTTTGTCTCTCATAAATAAATAAAGCTTTAAAAATATATATAAATAGGGACGCCTGGGTAGCTCAGTGGTTGAGCATCTGCCTTCGGCCCAGGGCATGATCCTGAAGTCCCCAGGATCAAGTCCCACATCAGGCTCCCTGGATGGAGCCTGCTTCCCCCTCTGCCTGTGTCTCCACCTCTCTCTGTGTGTCTCTCATGAGTAAATAAACAAAATCTTTAAAATATATATAAATAAATAATAAATAAAATCTATTCTGGAACGGGACGCCTGGGTGGCTCAGTCGATTAAGCATCTGCCTTCGGCTCAGGTCATGATCCCCAGACGTCGGGCTCCCTGCTCAGCGGAGAGTCTGCTTGTCTCTCTCCCCGACCCCTCATGCTCGCTCTCTCCTTCTCTCTCTCAGATAAATAAATGAAATTTTAAAATCTATTCTGGAAGGAGTGACTTCAAAGCTCATGGGAACAAGGGAGCTGGAAATGTGCGCTGTTGCCTCTTGGCAGTGTTGGCGTAGCTGGTGGATCTGAATGAGCCCTGCGGCGGAGGCCACTGTGGCCTGTACAAATTCACTTTACTGAGAGGTGCTCTCATCCCAAAGAAGTTTCAGGGGTGGCTCCTCTCCAGAAGCTTCCCATGGGCCGGTGAGAGAAGTGCCTGGCAGCCAATGACTCTGGACAAGCCCTGGGGTGCTACTTACGTGCCAGAGCTCCCTGCAGAATCAGGCAGAGGCACAGTGACTCCTGAACGACATCTGTGCTTGGCTGCTCCCCCTGCCTCCCCCTGCCTCCCTCACACATTTCTCCTGAGGGCGCTTCTTCCATAAATCATGTGTGTATCCCCGTGTCGGTCCCTGCTTCCGGGGCTC
Organism: Canis lupus dingo; assembly: GCF_003254725.2. Taxonomy (NCBI): domain Eukaryota; kingdom Metazoa; phylum Chordata; class Mammalia; order Carnivora; family Canidae; genus Canis; species Canis lupus. The sequence goes on along the minus strand of NC_064262.1, from coordinate 45,474,929 downwards.
CCCACCCAGCACACCTGCTCATCTGGGAGTCACAGCTTGTGTCTCCGCGCCTCTGTGTGCAGAGGACGTACAAGGGAAGGCGGTCACCCTCCTGCTGCTAATTTTAAAACATTAGTGGAATTTAAAAATATCTTTCACATCTTCTAACCTCACCACTCAGATGCTGAAGGAAAAGAAAGCCCCGAAAATTAGAAACTTAAGAAGTCAGATATGACAAAATGCTCCATGGAAGCCCAAATGGTTCTCATTAAAGACCCAGCAACCACAGCGATGATCTGGGATATTTAAAAACCGGAATCAAAGCAAAAAATGCACTCCAGGATTACAGAGGTATTGCCGCCGGAAATAGGCTCCTCCTTTATCTTATATTTATTTCTAGGGGAGAATGGTCTTGAGTAATACAAGCGGCTGGGGTGAGGCATGTACCTCTTTGGACTCAGTTTCCCCACCCGTAAAATAGGAGTAGCCGGCCTCCCGTGGGTGTGTTATGAGGATTCAATGTGTCACTGTCTTTGGCTTCTGTCTATAGTGAATGTCTTAGGATAGAGGCACATTATTTCACCTGACCTGTCACTCAGTCTGTCCCCTGTCTAAATGGAACCCCTTGCTGCCCTCATGGGGCAGAGGCTATGAGGTAAAGCAGTCTCAAGCTCTAGGTTCAAAAGTTTCTTCTACCCCCACAATTCCATTACTCACCCGCCTTTGAACCACAGCGATTTAGACATTTCTCCTTCTCCTCGGGCCTGTGGGACAGACAGATATGATCAGTGTGACAGCCTCTCCTCAGGCCAGACTAGGCTCCCCACCCACTTTTGTCTCCCCTTTGGGCTGGGTCCTAGTCCTCATTGTGTGTTCTTAAGCTTTCTCTGGGCCTCAGTTTGTCCATCTGTAAAATAGGGAGAGAAGAGCACCTCTTTATCACCAATCTCAGTAGAATTCGGTCTCCTTGTCTATCAGAACGGGGATGTGTTGGTATCAACTCCAACAAGAGCTCCTGCTCTCTATTCTGGGATTCTCCGGGGCTGACTCAAACACTCATAATAGTGTCATTCTTCCAGCCTCACCTGCTCATCTGATCTCAGACCCCAGGGCCTTTGCCTGAACCGTGCTAGCTTTTTTTTTTTTTTTTTAAGATTTATTTATTTATTCAAGAGAGAGGCAGAGACATAGGCAGAGGAAGAAGTAGGCTCCCTGTGGGGAGCCGATGCAGGACTTGATCCCAGGACCCCAGGATCATGCCCTGAGCCAAAGGCAGATGCTCAACCGCTGCACCACCCAGGTGTCCCTGTGCTAGCTCTTTATATGCCCTCCCACCTACTGCACCTGACCAGCTTCCATTTATCATTCGGATCTCAGTGTAGACCCAGGGCTGACTCCCCCACCTCCTATATAACTAAAGGGTGGCAGGGTGATGGAAGAGTGGGAGGGGTCCAGCTCTCTCTTCTGAAGTATCATTGAAGTATTTTGGGTATCACCTCCTCCAGGAAGTTTTCCTGTCTTGGAATAGCTTTACACCCCTTCTGTGAAACCCAGAGGGCTGCCCATGTTTATTTATTTATTTATTGTCATATTACTGATTTCATTACAAGGGTAGCTGCTGTTTTTTTCACTTAATTTGCTGACTTAAAGTTATTCAACAGACTTTATGCTGTGTTTTCTTTTCTCCCCTTTGCATTTAGAATCATGTGAACCTATTATTTAGTTAAAAAATATAATTCTGGGTTTTTTAAAAAAGATATTTTTATTTATTTGACAGAGAGATAGAGAGAGCCAGAGAGCACAGGCAGGAGGAATGGCAGAGGGAGAAAGAGAAGCAGGCTCCCCACTGAGCAGGGAGCCTGATGCAGGACTCGATCCCAGTACCCTGGGGTCATAACCTGAGCCGAAGACAGATACTTAATTGACTGAGCCACCCAGGTACCCCTAAAATTCAGTTTTAAAACATAAATTAAGAAAAAACATAAGAAATTTGGGGCATCTGGATGGCTCAGTGGGTTAAGCGTCTGCCTTTGGCTCAGATCATGATCCCTGGATCCTGAGATGGATCCTGGGATGGATCCCTGCTTAGCAGAGAGCCTGCTTCTCCCTCTCTTCCCTGCTCATGCTGTCACTATCTCTGTCGCTAACTCTGTCGCTATCTCTGTCACCATCTCTGTCTCTCCCTCAAATTAATAAATAAAATCTTTAAAAAAGTAAGAAATTTGACTTGAAATTTCTGTGGCTTTGATGTTTGATGGTCTAGGACTTTGGGAGTTTATTTAGAACCTCCTATTGCCACCCCCACCCTAGTTTGGAAGGTCCCCTTGCATAAGGGCACTGTTCTGGCGCCAACCCAGGGTGGCTTGAGCAACTGAAGAGATATATGAATGGCCTCAATCTTCCTGCCCATCTGAGCAGTCACCCTGACCCTAACGCTAATCTTTCACTTAATTTCTTCTCTGACCAGACCGCAGACCTTTCCCCAACCCTGACACTGGCACCCAATGTGACCCAGGCATGGATTCCTCCCCCTAACACCAATTTTAACCCTGACCTCTGATCTAGGACTGCTGCCCTAACTCTGACCTCTATTCCTACCCCTAACTGCTACCCCTATCCATGAACTTGACCTCTGAATGGCTGTAACTATGACCTGGCTCCAGGTTCCAGCTCACCTCTTCTTTCCCACTCAGAATTCCAGCATGGCATGGGGGAGGCTGGGCTGGGCCTTGGTGGGGGCAACTAGTTGGGGAAGAGGACAGGCAGGCTTGGGTGAGAACAGACGAAGCCAAGGTGTAGCTAGGGCCAGGGAGGGGTCCGATCGGACAGAGGCTGGGCCAGGAATGGGGGGACGACTAGGACGGTGTGGGTGGGGCCAGGTGGGCGTGGGCGGAGCCATGGAAAGCCCAGAGTGGGGCATGGGAGTGGGCGTGGCCAAGCCCTCCGTGGGCGTGTCATGGGTCGTGTGGGCGGGGCCTGGGAAAGGACCAGAGCGGGTGGATGATGGGCGTGTTGGAGAAGTGGGAGCACTGATCCCCTACCCCCCACCTCACCCCCCCACCCCCCCACCCCGACCCCGCACGGGTGTGGGCGGGCATGGGCCTGACCCCGGGGGCGGCTGCTTTCACTCACCTCCTGCAGCTGCAGCCGCACTTTGTTGAAGGCTCGAAGCCAGTTGGCCTTGGCCCTGGACATGGAGTCCTGACCCTCCTGGCCTTCCTCATCCTCTCGTCGCCTGAAACTGGGGCAAGGGGCGTCGTGAGGCTCCGGGAACGGCCCTCCCTTGACCTTCCGCCCTCCGAGTGACATCAGGCCCTCCGTGGCCTCTCTGGCCCTTCCCCTGTGATGGGCCTCAGTACCCCTTCCGCTCCCCAACCCATGACCCCGTGGCAAACTCCCCTCCACTCCCCAGGTCCATGCTGACCCCATCGCAGCACCGCTGACCCCGCGACAGCCCCTCGGTCCCCTCTCACTACCTCTCCTCGGACTTGGGGGGTTCCGGCTCAGGTGCCCGCTCAGCTGTGGGCACCTCCTCCGGTGCCGCTGGTTCAGGGGCCGCCTTGGCCACGTCGTGGGCCTCAGCAGGTACAGCCGGAGCCTTCTCCTCCTTCTCAGATGCCGCCGGCGGGAGGCTGACACGCTTGAAGTCCTTGGGCTCAGCCACGGCCACCTCTTCACGCTGGGTGTAGCTACCTATGTCATCAGGCACCTCTTCCTCCTCCTCCAGCTCCTCCTCATCCTCGGGCAGCTCCTCCTCCTCCTCCAGGAAGTCCTCCAGATCCTCGTCCAGCTCTTCGTCCAGTTCTTCGTCCAGCTCCTCCTCGTCCTGGTCCCAGCGCGGCGAGTCCTTGTGGTAGCTGACTGAGCTGTGGCAGGAGTGGTACGAGTCCCGGTCCCGCTCGTCCTCCAGCTCGGAGCCCTGCAGACTCTGCTCGTCGGGGTCGAAGTCCTCGCTCAGCTGCGAGCTGCCCTGGCTCAGTTCTCCCGAGGAGGCATAGCGGCTACTGCCAGTGGGGCTGTGGGGACGAGCCAGGGCTCAGCAGCGGAGGCACGGAGCCACCGCCTGACCCAGCCCCAGGCACACAGGTTCCGTCACCCAGACATCCACTCAGCATCGGTTAAGCACCTGCTGTGCACCAGGTTGTGCCTTAGGCACCGGGGGGTGGGGCTGGGGGGACACGGACACACAGCCATGAACAAAAGAAACAAAAACTCCTGGCATTTCCCGTCTGGAGGTACAGGCAGTAAACTGGAAGGGTGACATCAGTGATCACTGATGACCCACGGTGCCTCATCCTGTCCACGCACTGTGGAGGCTGCAAATGCTCCTCTCACATGCTGGGGACCCCACTCAGCACCCTCACCTCCAGTCTTTGGAGGCTTCGTGCTCCTGAAAATTCAACATGCCTCGCCTGGCTCCTGATGTCCCCAAACCTCAACCCAGTCCTCCTACCACCAAGCCTCCTCCATTCACCAGGGACCCATGCCTCCCTGCCTCCACTCCTTGCCTCCACCTCCACTCACAGCCCACCCTGCAGTCTAGCTCCTCGGCTCCACCTCAAAAACATTTGCAAAATGCAGCTACTGCCTGGCGCCTTGGGCCCCACCCTAGTCCAGGCTCTGCCACTTCCACCAGATGCAGCCCCAACGTCCACTCCTGCCCCCAACAGGACCTGCTTCCCATGGAACCACAGAGGAGCTTCTTGGAATCACAAGCGCAATCGCATACCTCCCTGCCCCAAACCCCACTGTAGCTCCTTAGAGCCCTGGGAATAAAATCTGTGCCGTGCCCCACACCCAGTGTGGCCCAAACCCTCCAGCCTCCCAACCTCATCTCTCTCCGTGCTGCCTGCCCTCCCCTCTGCTCCAGCCACATCGGCTTTCTCACTGTTCCTCCAAAACCCTACACTCGTGCCCCCCTCTGGGCCTTTGCCCTGGCTGTGCTCTCTGCCAGGAACCCCTCTCCTCACCTGTTTTATCTGGCAAAATCCTTTGGTGCCCATCAAAATGTCACTTCTTTGAGAGAGTTTCCCCCACCCTCTGGCCAAGTCAGATCCTAATATGCCCCCTGGATCGTGCTGGACATGACTAGAAGAAACATCTATCTCTGCCTGAGTGTGGGCAGCGTGACACATGGGCCACCATGCATCCCTCTAATCTAATCATTCATTCAGTCACTCAACAGGCATCATTCCTTGTCTTAAATACTTACTCCACTCTCAGTGACTGGGACCTCTTTCCCAGTTCCAGGGATGCTGTGGAATCAAAAGGGGGTTTCTCCCTCTAGCCATTGTTTAGTAATTTATGAGTTTAGTTGATTGCTTTTTAGTGCCCATCCTTGTAGATGGCAGGAGACAGGTGGGGGATCAGCAGGTATTTCCTTGCTGGAAAGGACTCCAAGCTCTCTCTGCTGATGAATACCCCTGAGGTCCACCTGCAACCCTAGGCACCACAGAAATTGCCTCAGGTGTGGCTTTGGGTTCATCCTCGCAGTCTGGCTCTGACATACTGAGTCCCAACACAGCTCTCACCCCACTCGGATGCTTCCCCTGGCTCCCATGCCCCTGAGTTAGCCACCCAAGGGCCTTCTGCATGATCTGGCACCTCGAATCTCTCCAGTCTGTGACTGAGCGGTTTCCTCTGCCTGAAATTCCCTTCATCGGACTTCTCATTTATCCTTCAAGGACCATCTCCCAGGCGCCTTCCTCCAGGAAGCCCTCCCTACCCTTGCCCACTGTTATAGTGTCCATTCCTGTCCCTCCTTCCAGCCAAGCCTGACCTGTGGGTTGGGATATTTGTGTCTGGCCCTGTGTCCCCAGCCTCTCAGAACACCCAGCACCAGGCAGCACAGCCAGGATGCCCGGGAAGTGCAGCTTGAGTCACTCTCAGGGGAACGCAGGCTATTTCTGCCTCTGCATCTTCTCCTTCTGAAATGTCTCCCCTCATCCCTGTGTGGCTTGACCACAGCATGAGAGGAGGGGACTCCTCTTTCCCCAACCTTGCCCCCCCATTCCCTCCTAGGAATGCCCACAGTAGACAGACTCCTCCAACCAATCACTTCCTGGCACTTTCTCTGGGTCTGCTGCTAGGGTCATTCTCCAGCGCTTTTTCTCCAAAACAAGACTTTTCCTTCTTCTAAAAAGTTAATAGTTTATTAATATTTGATATCTTACTCTTAGCTATTTCCAACATGTTGAAACTTTGTTCCCATAATCGCTTATGTCAAAGCCAGCTCGAGTATGCGAATGAATGCGAGTGATGCTTTAGTGAAGGAAATGTATTCTTTGGGGAACAAATATTTTGGAAAAAGATCCACAGCCAAAAACCACACCAGGCCACTACTTGGTACCCAGTTGGTTCACCCTAAACACTAGTCCTGGGACACCTGGGTGGCTCAGTGGTTGAACATCTGCTTTCGGCTCAGGGTGTGATCCTGGGGTCTGGAATCCAGTCCCACATCGGGCTCCCCACAGAAGAGGCTTCTCCTTCTGCCTATGTCTCTGCCTCTCTCTGTGCGTCTCATGAATAAATAAATAAAATATTAAAAAAAATAAACACTGGTCCTTATGACTTATCAGCTGTTGTGACCTCAAACAAAGGACTTAACCTCTCTGTGCCTTGATTCTCCATCTGCCAAATAGGACTAATAGTATTCCCACTCAGAGAATTAAGTGAGATGACAAAGGGAAGGTGCGTTGGTCCAGCACTGGGCACATGGTTAGCTCCAAACGCCATTATTTGTGCTGTGTACCTAACGGTCACTGTGTAGCACTTTCAGACACCACCCTAAGTGGAATATTTACAAATATTCAAACTGCTTAATATCATGTTCGTCATCATTCTGTTTGGAAACCAGGGCTGGGGTGATCAGGTCAGCGAGGAGGGCCCGCACAAGAGTCAGCCTCTCAGGCTTGAGGACCAGCACCTGCACTGAGAGGTGCCATGGTCCATGAGCACCAGGGGACTCACCTACTGAACAGATCTAGGGACAGCCTACTTTCAAGGGACTAGTGATGATGTCTAGACTGAACAGGGGCAGCTCCAAGTCACCGTGCCCATGGCTCCCATTCAGAAACCCAGAGTCAGGCCATTAGGGAGGGCTGGGCAGGACCATGCCAGGACCACCAGCTGGCTGCTTGCTGGGCGTCCTTCCAACATCACTATGCTTCACCACCCTCCACGAATGTTCGTCTCTTCCTCCACCCACCCCTCCCCTGCCCAGTCAGAGAGCACACAGTGCCCTTAAAGGGAGCGCCAAGGCACCCCCATTTTCAGGGGCAGCTCTCAGGGGCCTTCTGACTTAGCCCTCTTTCTTCAGCCAAAACGGATCATCTTTTACCAAGCGTATGAGATTTTCTTACAAGATCAAGAGTAAAGAAAGGGCTCTATTAGGGCACCGGGGTGGCTCAATGGTTGAGCGTCTGCCTTTGGCTCAGGTCGTGATCCTGTGGTCCGGGGATCGAGTCCCGTATCAGGCTCCCCTCAGAGAGCCTGTTTTTCCCTCTGCCTGTGTCTCTGCCTCTCTCTCTGTGTCTCTCATAAATAAATAAATAAAATCTTTAAAAAAGAAAGAAAGAAAGGGCTCTATTACCCACCAGAAAGTATGAATGCTGCTTTCCTAAACCCACTTACCTCCACCTCCAGCTTCCCTGGGTCCTCTACCCCTCTCTCCACTCTGGGGCCCAGAGCCAGATACACGCACATGCACACGCATCGATCCCCTTCTCCGCGGTGTTTACCTGAGGGCCCGTGGCTCGGAGAACTCCTCATAACTGTGCATGGAGTCACTGTAGGATTCCCGGGAACCCAGGGGTGGCGGGCGGACAGAGTACTGGTGGACTGAGGCATTGGGCTGGGATGTAGTGTAATAGGGTGGCGGGATGCTGTTGCTTGTCTCACTGCGATAGTCACTGTCACGATCGTCCACTGCACTGTCAGGGTCATCATCTAGAAGAGAGAGGAGGGGAGGGGAGAGAGTGAGGAGGGGAGGGAGAGAGAACACACAATGAAAGCCAATCCCAATCTCTCAGACTCCTCAGACTAGGGAAATCTTCAGTGGCTGCTAACCCAAGCAGGGGAATCTTGGCCAGAATGAATAAAAGACCTTGGGTCCTGTTAATAGAAGTAGAAGCTTTAGGATAAGGGAGGGGAAAACTCTGCCAGTCAGACTGGACTCAGAGTTTTGGGTCCAAAGTAGGTCCTACAATGTGAGAAGGATAAGGACAAATTGGAGGGTGTCCTTCAGCTCAAATGTGAGCACGGACTTTGCTAAAGTCCAAGCTCTCTGAAAACAAGAGGAGTTTTTCCATCAGACGGTGAGCTTCCCATAGCAGGAGTCACACACTCAGGGAAAAGTTTAGAGGGAAGTCAGGAGGACAAGGTGGAGTATAAATTTCCTTTAACTCTCAGAGATTTCCTGATATCCAAGGGTGTGGATCTTAGGTCTGAACTCACGTGTGGGAAGAAAGAAGGGGCTCTGACAGATACTATAGTCCTCAAAAAGGATTGCATTCTTAGTTAGCAAGACCGCCACACACTCAGAATCTATCACTAAAATGGAAAAGGGTGGAATTGCTGAACTTCAAGTGTTTTATGAGAATTAAGGGACATTTTAGTTTGGTTTATTTTCCTTGATAAGAAAAGAACAGTGTGGAAGGATGTTAGATTGTAGTGGGACGGGAGAGACTCCATTTATTTAGAAAGTGACATTTGAGGGGCACATGGGTGGCTCAGTCATGAAATACCCCACTCTTGATTTTGGATCAGGTCATGATCTTAGGGTTGTGAGGTCAAACCCTGTGTCTGGCTCAGTGGGGAGTCTGCTTGAAATTCTTTCCCTCTGCTCCTCCTTGCACCAACCCCCCACCACCACCCTGGGCACGTGTGCGTGTGCATGCTCTCTCTTTAAAAAAAATAGAAAGCAATACTTGAAAATAAATGGGCTGCAAAAAAAATTAAATTAAACCTCTGACTAGGTGGTCTATGGTACTCTCAGCAATGGCATCAATTTACTGGTGATATTAAATACCAAGAAGGTTGCTTGCCCCTTTTTACGCCTGTTAAGTTTTTTTGGCTCATTTCCCAGATGTTTGTGTGCTTTTATTGCCTTATTATTTTAACCTTCTAAGTTTTTTCCAGCTAGTCGTGTCTGTTTCTATATATTTGACAAGCAGGTCCTTTTTTTTTTTTTAATGTTTACCACATCAAATTTATTTATTTATTTATTTATTTATTTATTTATTTATTTAGCATTCTGAGAAACCTTACATTCATTTTCAGCTAGCAAAGCTGGCCTTACCAAGGTGATTCTGGCTTCCTGGTTTCTCATCTGACTTGGACCACTGTGACCTACAAGCTTTTTATCCTGTCCCTGTCATACGTGGCCAGCATCTGATTGATGCGCTCTGTGCCATCATCAATGCTGGCATTTTAGGCAGAAGCAGATGTGAATCTCCATGGTTCAGATCCGCAGGCATTGGGGTGGAACTGTGAGGCCATAAGAGCCTGGAGTGGGGGATCTGAAACCCAGACAGTACCCCCTGGAAGTCTGGACAATTTGTCAGTGTCACCAAATTGCTCCCTTGACCAACTGGTTTTCTATCCAATTACCTGGGTGTATAGTCTTTAGGCAAATGGGCATTCTTCCTACCAAACTGTTGTTGACCGGGCCAAGACATTTCCAACCAAATTGCATGAGGCTGTGGGTGTATTATTAATTTTTTTCTGACAAGCTGTCTTGTTTTGGGAGCAAATTGCTTCCTATTGGATTCTTTCTGCTTCTACCCAGACTCTGCTTTTTTACCAAATAGCTTTTTGCCAAATTGCCTGCTTCCCAATAGGTATTTTCAACCACTCTTGTTTTGACCCAATTGTCTTTGTTCTTTCTGATCCAATTTATCAGCTTTCGCCAAACTGGTTTCAGCCAAAATTGTCTTCGTTTTTAACTGTACTATTTGTTGGTGGCAAATTGTTTGTTACCAAGCCCTCTTGTTTGCCAAATGCCTATTTTGGCTAAATTGGTTTTTGACAAATTGTTTTGGATCAAAGTATTTGTGAACAGTTTCCCTGGTCCTGGAGGGAGGGCATAGTGGAGGTTGTCCATCAGGATATGGGGGGGGGGGCACCGGGTGGAGGAGCTCCCAGCTGGTGGGGTAGAGGGAAGGAGGAAGATTCATGCTCAGGCTAGAAGACTGGATTTCTCTGGGAAGAGCAGGACATGGAGAAAAGGGAGCGATTCCTCAGGGAGGTAAATGAGCCTCCAGTTGTGGGGTAGGAGGTGTCTTGACTCCTTCCTCTGGGGTTAAATTGGAGGAAGATGGGGTGGGGGTGGTTTGGGAGCTGAGGTCTCTGGAATGCTATGTGCCTGCTGCTCCTTCTGATACCCTCTCACTCCCTATCTACCATCCTCTGAGTGACACTGGGGCTCATTTCCAGGTGGAAGAGGAAGACAGGGAGACAAAAAGAGGAAGGAGTCACAGGAGAGGAGATGACATTATACATGGGGAACGCGGGTGGGAGTGGGGGAAGGGGTCACAGCGCCCAGCTGGAGACAGGCAGGTCTCTGGTCTAAATGCCCACTCCTCCCAGCTGAATCCCTCCCACCCCAGTAATAGTGCCCACTCCCCACAAAACAAAGCAGGACCCCCAGGACAGACGTTAATGGTCAGGGGACAGGCGGGCACGGGAGGGGCCTTGCCAGTCGTCAGGCCCTGGTGTGCACACCATAGATTCCCTGCTTCCCCGGTGGCGGGATGGGGGCCTCAGGGTTGCCAAGGCACCCACTTCCCCACGGCCTCCCAGAACATCAAACTGAGTACTTACTCTGCTGCTCACCCCAGCCAAAATAATTCCAGTTGCCTACAAAGAGAAGGGGCAGAGATAATAAAAGGGAGCAGGAGGCGGAGGGGGGGTAGGGGGAGGGGTACTCCCCCATCTTCCTCATTTTCCCCATCTCCTCCTCACACCCCAGGACCCCGATCCCCTCCTGCCCTGAGTATCTTCTCAGAATATCACCTCAACCCCTGACATTCGTGACACCTTCAATCATCACCTTGGAAGGGAGTCAGAATAGCCTCATTTTGCACAGAGGCTGCAAGCTCAGCCAGAAAATAATAAAGGGGGCACTTGGGTCCAGGGTTTTCCAACTCTGAACTCTGGAGTCAGCAGGCCCTACTCTTTCCCTGCCCCTTCTGGAATACAAGGAAAGAAACGCTGAACTGGCGATCTAAACTTGGAAACACCCGTGATGGGTGGGTTGTAATCATTCTGCTCCTTTTGCAGGTGAAGAAACAGGGCCCAGAGAGGTAGAGTGAGCAGCCTAAAGTCACACAGCCTTCAAGCATCAGGACCAGGGAGAGGACCACATCTTCCCCCATCTGTTCATCCTCAGAACCTGGCATCTTGGGGGGAAAAATGCCTTGGACCGGAATCCTATCTCCTCTGCTGCTTGGTTGCCCCCTCCAAGAAATGGAGGTGACGAGGGACGCCTTGGTGGCTCCGCGGTTGAGCATTTGCCTTTGGCTCAGGTCCTGATCCGGGGATCCTGGATCGAGTCCCGCATCGGGCTCCTTGTGAAGAGCCTGCTTCTCCCTCTGCCTATGTCTCTGCCTCTCTGTGTGTGTGCCTCATGAATAAATAAAAATCTTTAAAAAAAATAGAAATGGAGGTGATGAAACATTCTTGAAAGAACTCAGAGGTAAATGCTGGGAGGAGGTCTCCATTCTCAAATTGAGTCCACCGCTCACTTCAGTCCACCTCTCCAGGTGTTTGTTCTTTGTCATCTGCTCCTGCCTCCACTTTCTTACTGTCTCCACCCCAATCCTTCAGTGACTCCACTCACCAGGGAGGGGATTAGTAATTACTCAGGGCAGTGAGGACTCCTTCCCCGGTAGAGAAGTCAGAGGACTTTCTCAATAGTACCCCCATATTAAGGTAGAAACGGGGCCCCTCAACTGCAGTCCCCCAGCTCCTCCACCCACCAGGCTCCATCATTACCATCCTGGGCATGTAGGGGGGTTGACAATGGATACAGGGGAGACTGTGAAGGGGGATGAAAGGGGGATGGGGAAGCAAATGGAAGAGGAGAAAGAAGTCGAAAGGTGGGGTGGAGTCAAAATGTCTGGGGGTGGGGGCTCTGTCCTGAGGCTGTTTGGTTTGACACTTCCTTCCCACTCCGGAGGACTCGGAGGGCACTTCTCAGCGGACAGACATCTCCTTGGCCCATGTAGAACTGGTCTGGGTGCGTCGGAATAACCACAAGGCCAAGGAAGATAAACACTCCTGAAAACTTTAGCCTTAGCCTCGATGGAGGGACAGTCAGAGGAACATGATCATCATCATCATTATCAATAGATGCAGAGCAGTGGAAAGAGAAGCACAGTTGGAGTCCTTCAGACCTGAGTTCAAATCCTAGCTCTGCCTCCTACTGGGTGTGTGACCTTGGGCAAGTCGCTTCTCCTCTTGGGCCTCAGTTTCTCTATCTAAGAAAACAGGCAAATGAAACAGCCTTCATCCACTGCACACCAGGATGGTGTGCCTATTGTACCTGTGTTAGCAGGACTGTCTGCACCATCTGACTGTGGGCTGCTTGGGGGAGTCCGTGCGGACCCCCGTGAAAGCTTGTTGAATGAGTTACAGGTCCTCATCCAGGATCTGATGAATGGAATTAAAGAGTCTGCAAAGTGTTTTTCAAACATCTAGAAGGACTCCTTTCAACAGCTCTCAGAGTGGGGACCCTACGGATCAGAGCGGGACACTGGCATGGCTGTGACCACAGAGTAAGGCAGGACTCACATTCAAGCCCCAGATCTTTTCTTTCCACTGCACTGTGAGCAGACGCTGTGCACTCCTAGGACCTGTTCCTCTGGAGGGGAGTGGCCTGTTACACAGAACCCTCGTGGGTGGGGGAGGGAGGAGGTTTCGGTTGATGCCCAGGGAGGAATCAAGAGGTACTTACAACACTGGTTGCTGGGGACAGGGAGAGGCTTGTCTTGTTCATCTTGGAATGAATACTGAGAGGGAGGGAAGGAGGGAGGGTTCCTCTCAGGAGGGGCCAGAGTGCAGGGGACCAAGATGGTCCTCTGCTCTGTTCCATCCTGACTACCCCCTGCCTCCCAAATCCGCTCTGTCTGCAGGAGAAGGGATACAGATGTCCACAGAGAAAGACACACACACACACACCACAGTGAGAAACACGGACGAAGGAAAGAAACAAATAGAAGTAGGAGAAAGAGAGGGCAGCGGGGTAAACTGAGGCAGGGAGCAGCATAAAGAAGAAGGTCAGAAATGAGGTTACACAAAAATTGCTCTGTTATCATGTGAGTGTTGCCTTTTGACACTCCAACTCCCACTAAAGAGAGCTCTGGTCTTGCCTTTCTTTCTTCCTGGCCTTTATCTTCTGGGCCCCACTGGGTCTTTGCCCTGTGATGATCCAGAGCCAAGGAGAAGAAGGGAAATGTCGTGGAAGAACAGGTACAGAGGCCAGGGCTGGTGGGGGAGAAGTTTAAAAAGTCTGAAAGTGGGGGACGTCTGGGTCTCTCAGGGGTTGAGCTTCTGCCTTTGGCTCAGGGCATGATCCCGGGTCCGGGTATTGAATCCTGCATCAGACTCCCTGCAGGGAGCCTGCTTCTTCCTCTGCCTATGTGTCTGCTTGTCTGTGTGTGTCTCTCATGAATAAATAAAATCTTTAAAAAATCTGAAAGTGAAATTCAAGGAGTTGAGGGGTGTGGGGCCCCTGTGTCTCCATGAGGGTACCTGGGAAGGGCAGGACTTGAGCCGATTGAAATAGTTTGTCCGTGGTGGACTGTATGTTCTCTGATGCCATCATTGCTTTGAGATGGGACCCTGATTTAGTCCAATTAGAGACACAGACAGAGGGCAACAAGTGGAGAGCGAAGCAGATACAGAGAGTAGAGGACATGGGGAGACAGAGAGATAAGCACAAGAAGAAAAGCGTTCCCCCCTCCAGTGCTCACCTCATCCTGGTCCCTCATGGCATTCAGCTGCTCTAGCTTCTTGGCCCAGTAGCGCGCCTCCTCCTCAGGAATGTCTGGAAGCAGAGCCCTGGCTGTGAGTCCGGAACCCCTCCCTGCCCCTCAGCCTTCATCCAGTGCATCCTGTGGGCCTCTGGGCTGGTCTCAAGGGGGTGGAGGAAGAGGAAGGGAGGGCAGCATGGTGTCCCACTCCCCCCCTTGCCCCCCCTCCCCCACCGTCCCACCAGAGCTGCCTTGGGAATGCATGGAGGATGAGAGATGAGAGAGGATGAGAGAGGAGCCAGATCCTAGCATTACAAGGGCGGGGAAGCCATGGGTTCTTGGAAAGATGCTGTGGAGAGAACTGAGCTGCTTCCACAGGCCTCACTATGTCTCTGCTGCTGTTTATTTCTACATGTCTCTTTGTCCCTGTTTGCCTCTTGTCCTACCCCCAGCTGACCCCACAGCCTAAGACCTCACCAAAGATCAGCCTAGGGCAGCTCAGACCTAAGCCCCAAGGGTTAAGAAGCATTGGTGACGGAGAGGGGTGGCAGGGGCGTACTCTGCACATGGCAGGCTCATGACCCGCTGACTCACTGCAGCTGGGAAACTCTCTCCTCTGGGGACAAGAAACTTTGTCCTCAGAATGCAGGTCAATCTGAACCCATTCAGGCCTGGCCATGCTCCTGGGTCTAGTGAGGGTCCTGTGCGCCCCACACTCACCTAAAGGCAGCTCGAAGCGGGTGTCAAGGAGGATGCGGTGGAAGGTGGGGTCCTTGGTGCCGCAGATCTCACTGTCTGCCATGATGACTTGAGAGTCCAATGTTAGCCATTCTCCAGGGCCTTCCTGGGGGTTGGGGTGGGGTGACAGGGTCCAAAGTGATGCGGGGGGAGCAGGGATCTGCTGTATGCTGACAGGGCCCCTACTCTCACAGAAGATGCCTTTCCCCTCATCTCACCCACACCCCAAGAGGCAGGGTCATGCTCACACTTTACAGACAAAGAAACTGAGACTCAGAGAGAAGGTTCCAGTCCAGGACAACATGGTGAATCCAAGGAACTCAGAGGCAAGGACCCAGAGAGAAGGCCCTGTGGGGCCATAAAGGGGTAGTCCCAAGCTTACACAGCCATTCCTCATCTCTCATGGACATATGAGACCCTGGCTTCAAATAAAATCCTTGATCTCCATCCAGGGGAGAACCCCCCACTCCAAGTGAACAAACCAGTCCTGCAGTCACAGGAGACAGAGCATGATATAGATACCTCCAGCCTGGAGAGGTCAGGACAGAGCCAGAGAGAGGAAGGGGGTTGGGGTATTCAGAGGGAAATGAGGGAAGATTTCTTGGAGGAGAAAGCATGGGAGCTGGGCTCAGGGGATGATGGGAAGGGATACTTGAAGCCCAGGGAACAGCACATGTGAAGGTTCAGAGGTCATCTTTTTGGGGCCTACAAAGGGTGAATGTTGGGTGGGGAGTGGAGATGAGGCTGGCAATGCAGGCGAGTGCCATCAAGAGGGCCTCCCAAAGGAGATGAACAGGGACAGCAAGGAAAGGTCCTAGAGTGGTAAGATCCTGCTGAGCTCAGCATGAAGGGTCTGAGTGGAAGGGGTGAAACAAAAGGCCAGGAGGCCAGAGAGGAGGCCAAGGTCATTGTCTACTACCTTCAGTCTGTTGTAGCCTTCCCCCTGCACAAAGTGTTAATTACCCACAATACCCCTTCTCCTCCCTTCCATAGAAATACATTTTTAGCTGGACCCAGGGCTGTGTAGCTTAAGACTACATTTCCCAGACTCCCTTGCCGCTAAGTGTCCACATGACTAAGTTCTAGCCAATAGGATGTGAGTGAAGTGCTGTGAGCAGCTTCCAGGTTAGGTCCTTAACCAAGAGGGTGCCTGCCCCCCCGCCCCGCCCCCGCCACCTTTTCTTCCCTTGACAGCAATGCAGATGTCATGGGGATCCTCCAGCAGCCATCCTGAGCTGCCCAGGGAGAAAGGCAGAGCAACAAGATGGAAGGAGTTCAGGCCCTGGTTACTTCAGAGCCACCATCACAAATGTTGTTGGAGGATAGAGATACACATTCGTGTTGTGTAGGCCACTGGCCTCTGGGCTCCTCCAAGTCACTCCTCCCCAACCCTTGGTCCACCACTCACTTCATTGGACTGGCGGATGGTCCGCAGGGGAATCCACACGGTGCCCACCATTGTGTCCCAGATGAGACCCTTGTTCCACACCTCCACCGTCAGCCCCAAATCCAGGCGGTTAATCTCACTGTGGAGAGACGGGGAGGAGCATGAAGAGGTAGGAGTGAAGGGGTGAAGTCTCAGAAAAGTCAGTTCACCTGCCTTAGGACACATGGCCAACTGGAATTCAAACCCAGGCCTGGGTGAGTCCTATCAGGAAGGTAACACAGTGGTTCTTGTTTTATAGAGGGAAACTGAGGCCAAGGGGTTAAGTTACATGCTCAGGGTATCACAGCAGAATAGGACTACAAGCTGGGAGGAAGGAGTGGGGGAAGATATCACACATCTCCTGCACCCCCAACTCCCCTTGGCCCTTCCTTGAGCCCTCAGACCCTGAGCATACTGGCTAAGTGAGGAAGAGGCTCAAACACCCCCTGTGGCTCCCTGTCACCCCAGGATAAGGGCATTCAGGATGCCTCCAACCTTCCCAGGCTCACCTCTATCCAATCACATGGGACATTCCTGAGAACATGAATGATACCACCTCTAAGCACTTTCCACACCCTGGAAATATGCAGATTTGGGAGAAATCCTTGGTGAACATCCAGTTCACTGAATTCACCAATTTACCAAAGATTTACCTTAAGGAATGTTCTCCTTGCATATATCTATGACCTGATCATTCAGTAACTGGCTTTCAGGGAGTTGGGGACCACATTGCCTCTCTCCCTTCACATCTTCCCTAAAATTGTAGGGCCAACTCCTCCCCTCTTTCCCCAATTTGCTCTAAGATTCCAACTGAGTTGTCTCATGGCCTCTACCACTACTAGTGCCCAGGTAAACTCTGCTCAGGGATGGATTTGTGGGATGCCTGGTCCAAATCTCAGCTCTGCCAAGTATAGGCTGTGTGACACTGAGCAGTTGGCTTTGCCTCTCTGGCCCTCTGTTTCCTCTTCTGTAAAATGAGGATTAGAATAGCATCCTCCATCCCAGGGCTGTGGGAAAGTTTGATTTAATTAAAGCCTTAGAAGAAGACATGGCACAGGTTGCTGGTCATCATCAGAGAAGATGGGATGTAATACAAGGCCGTGAGTGGCTCCAGGTTGGGGGGAGGGTCCAGGTCATGAATTCATTTAGTTATCAGGCAAATATTTATTGAACCACCTACTGTGTGCCAGGCCTTGTCCTTGGCATGTGGAGCGGGACTCACAGTGGAGACAGAGACCAACTGGACCCTAGGCTCCTAGAGCTCACAGTCCAGGGCTACAGGCCAGAAATGTGTCAAGAAATTACACAGATGACTAAAATAATAATTGGTGACTAGGGCTGAAATTACTCTCTAATTGCACTTTGGGTATGGTGGTCAGGGAGGGCTTCCCTGAGGAGGGGACACAGCTGAGACCTGAAGGATGAAAAGGAGCCTGCTGGGAGGGGGTGAGGTGAGAAGAGCAAGTGCAAAGGCCCTGGGACAGACACAAGCTGGACATGTAGGAGGAATGGTCCAGAGGTGGAGGTGGCTGGAGCAAGTGAGCCAGGAGAGATGGAGGGAGGTACTGGCAGGTCACAGGGGCCAGGCCTAGAAAGAGGGTATCTTGGAGAGGAGTGTGGGTTTTGTTCTGAGGTTCACAAGCCATGAGCCATGAGCCAGTTTAGAGAGTGACAGGATGTGATTTGCAGTTTTAAAAATATCCCCCTGACTGCCTGGAGGAGAACAGATTGCTAGGAGGCAGGAGGCAGGCAGCAGCAGGAGGCCAGGGGCGGAGGCTGGCGGGCAGCAGGGACCTGGCTGGTGGCCAGGGAGATAAAGGGAAGCAACTGGCTTTAGGAAGTGCTTTGGAGGCAAAGCTGATGGCTGGACATGGGACTGAGGGAGGAGGAAGTGGAGTCCCAGACGACATGCAGGTGTCCAGCTCTGCTCTGTGGGACCATCGAGGTGCCAGGCCATGCTAGCCTGGTCACTGCAGACTTACAACATGAAATCCTGCTCCCAGCTGGGCTGGCTGCCCCGCACTGCGATGGTCGTGCTCTTGACATTTTGCACCTTCAGGGTCACGTACGTGTTGAATTTCTCTGTGGTGGTGAGAACAGGAGTCAGTACAGTGGCTCAGGGACCCCCCATGCCCCTTCCTAAGCTCTAGATGACCCTGCTATGATCCCTCAGGATCTCTGAGTGCTTGAGACCACAGTCCAGTAACCAGATCCAATATACTGAGCTGTTTCTATGCCTATACCCCAGGCCAGCTCCCCAAGTCCCTCCCGTCCAGTCCCTCAGAGCACAAGGGAAGGGCCTCGGTTCAGGAAGATGTGGACTCTTGGGATGCCTAATCTTGCTGCTTAGAAACGACTATGTAGGGATCCCTGGGTGGCACAGCGGTTTGGCGCCTGCCTTTGGCCCAAGGGCGCGATCCTCGAGACCCGGATCGAATCCCACATCGGGCTCCCGGTGCATGGAGCCTGCTTCTCCCTCTGCCTATGTCTCTGCCTCTCTCTCTCTCTCTCTCTCTCTCTCTCTCTCTGTGACTATCATAAATAAATAAAAATTTAAAAAAAAATTTAAGAAATGACTATGTACAATGACCTTGGTTTTTAGCTGGGAAGACAGGCCCCAGGTAGTGGAAGAAAATTGACTGTGAGAAACTACCCTCACTTCTCTGAGCCTCACTTTTCCCACCTGTAGCCTGATCTAAGAGCCCCCACCCTGTCCCTTAGGATCCTGGGAAGAGCCATTGACTCAGGGTGAGCACCACTCCGCTGGATTCTCCAGGAGATGGCTGGGGAGACTTTGGGATCATAGGCCAAGTCTGACACTCTGTGATGCTCAGAAGACATGTAGCCCAAGTCCCCTGTCACTGGCTCAGACCTCCTCCCCTATCTCTCCAAGACCCAGACAGACAGACAACACAGGACAGAGCAGGAATAGAGGCACTTACCTTGGGCACCATCAAACTTGGCTTTTTTTACTGTGGAGAGAGATAGAGATAGGGAAGGGAGATGGGGAGAGAGTAGGGAGAAGAGAGAGACAGAGACACACCAAAATAGAAATATAACAAGAGAGACAGGAGGAGAGAGACATAGAAACAAAGAGACAAAGAGGAAAAGCAAAGATAGAGAGTAAAGGGACAGATCAAGAGACCAAACAGAAAACAAAAACAAAAGCAAGATAGAGAGATGAGATCAGATCAGAGACAGAGACAAAGAGACAAGAAGAGGAGGAGAAACAGGAAGGAGAAGAGACAGGCAGGGATGAGAGGGAGAAAAAGAAGCCATCAGATAGATGAGCACAGGCAGACCTAGGGGTTGAAGGAAATTTGGACCCTAAGAGTAATTTCTCCCCCTCCTTCCTCCCCATCAAACCCCTCCAAAGCTCCCCCACCTCCAGCTGTGCCTTTACCCACAATTGAACAAGATTCAAAAGAAGGAGCTGGGTAGGGGACAGGAGAGGCCTCCCACAGGAAGTCCTCCAAGATTGCAGCAGAGAGAGAGAACAGCTGGGGAGGGAAAGAGGTGGGGAGAGAGAGGAGAAAGACAATCTCCAGTGACCCCCTCCCCCTGTCAGGCCAGTGAGACTTCTCCCCCAATTATCCAGCTCAGTTTGTCCTACCAAATGCTCCAGGAGTTTGAGGTCTAATATTCATAGGGGACTGGGCTAGGTGGAACAGAGCAGCCCAGAGAGGTGGCTCCATAGCACACACAGAGACATCCCACCCCTGGCTGGAAGGTTGTTAGAGCCTGCCCAGCCCAACTTGCTTATGAAAGGCAAAATCCAAATATATGTCAGGGTTCCACGTGGTCCAGTCTTGTTCACATAATCCCACAGTCCCAAGTGATTTAAAGCAATTCCACTCTTTACTGGCTTTTCTCACAGGATATTAAACTTTCAAAATTTCTTGCACCCTGCAGCTGCCCCCAGCATCTTTTTCCACCCCTCACTCTGTATCTGCTCCCAAACCGAGCTCTTTCTCCTGCTTTCCACAATTCATCTCCCTTTCTCCTTTTCAATGAACATTTTTGTTTGGGGAGGCGATACACGCCCATTTCACAAAAGCCAAGGCAAACGAGATCGGCATACGATGAGAATAAGGCTCTTTCTACCCCAACCCTCACGATCCCACCCTGTGCAATCAGCACTACCAGCTCCTCGTAGTGCTAGAGATAGACAGTTTCTGATTCAGCAAGCGCATATGCATGTGTGCGTAATTTCCTACACAAATGACAGTATTCTACACGCTTTGTGGAAACGTTCTGTTTTTTGGTGTGTCTTGAAGAGTACGTGCAAGTAAGTTGAAGGATAAATTCCTGGAAGCAAAATTGTGTTTCTATTCTTTCTTTTCTTTTGAGAGTCAAGTTCAGCACTTTTCTGGGCAAATGCCATGGCTTCCCATCTTGAGTTCATTTGTCTGTCCTCGTTGCTTGAATTTCTGTCTTGCAAAAGCACCCGAGTGAAACCGGTGAAGAGAGAATTCCCATCAAGGGTGGGGGACGTAGAGTAGTTCTAAATACTTTTCAGTAAATACTGTTTGTTCCTGTTGCGGACAGATGGTGTGTGTGTCTGGTGGGGTGGGGGGGATTGGCCTCCAGAAGCACCAAGTGAGCTCCCCAGAGTTGCAGAGGAAAGAGAACGATCACCTTTCTATGTCAATGCCAACACCCCTCCCAAGAAGACATGCAAATGGGTTGTACATCATACTCTCACATCCAGATTTGGGTTTGGGAGGTTAGCGTGCAGAGGGAGCCCTTGGCTGGACATTGGGAGAGATGAGCGCCAGTTCAGCATGGAATCAGGTGAAGCCAGGTTCTGCTTATAGTGCTGTGTGAACCTAGGCAAGTGAATCCCCCTCTCTGGGCCTCCATCTCTCTCTCACTCCATCTCTCTCTGTTTTTCTAGATCTAGCTTTCCCTCTACCTCTCTATCTCCCACTGTATTTTATCTCTGTGTCTCTGTCTCCCTTTCTCTCGCATCTGAAAATCAGTCACCATGTGCTGTCTTGCTCACCTTCTCATTCAAGGTACATAGCTGCAAGTGCAAAGGCCCCTCTCTTGAAGGCATGCTCAGCTCCTATCCCACTGGCCTCCCCTCACACCCTCAGCCCCACTCAGCCCATAGGGAGCTCAAGCACCCAGCCTCTCACCCCTGGGGCTGCGTGAAGCTCAGGGATCTTTAGGACTGTACCCAGCAGGAACTACAGACCTCCCTTCTCGGGGAGCTCCCACTTGTAACACCTGGTGACTGTGAAAGTGGAAGTGATGGTGGTGCAGAGGCAGGGGTTGGGCAGGGAGGAAGACACAAACACATGGAGGGATCAACATGCGGAAAGAAATAAAAAGAGGGAGGAGGATGAGGGGGTAGACAAGTCATGAGAACCAGAGATAGAGAAACAGAAAGAAAGAAAGAGACACGGAGATGTCCACTAGGGAGGGCCAGCAAAAAGGAGAGGCAGAGTTGGGAGACAAGGGTTGGAGGGAGAGATGAGGGGCTGGTTGGTGTCTAGCCTAGCCTGGCCTGGGCCCTGGCCTGCAGCTCCTACTCTGTGTCCCTTTTTACAGACCAGGGATAGAGCTCAGAGGGGAGGTCAGTCATTCAAGGTCTGTCCTCCAACTCCTCCTGGTGGGGGATGGAGTGTCTCTCTGTCTCCCTCCTCCTGGTTCTGTTTCTCTTCCTCCCCTTCTCCCCCATCTGTCTCAGTCTCTGTCTTGTTCTCACTCCCTCAGATTACCCACTTTCCTCCTCCTTAAGCCTCAGTGGGCCAGAGGTAATGAGCTCCACGGGGGCCCACCAGCAGTGGAGTGATTGCCGGGGGCTCTAGCTCTGACAGCTGAGGCCAGGCTCTAGCTCCCAGGCTGCTTCAGTGAGTCCAGGATGAGGACATCAGTGTATGTTCATCACTGGGAGCTCAGAGGGAGGAGGGGGAGACTCAGGGTGAGAGAGGGGACCTCAGAGAGAAATGGGGAATTGAGGAAGGGGCTCGGCAGCATGGGGAGGAGGATGCAGAGGGGGTGTGGGGTATGGAGCAAGGGGTGGAGGGCAGAGGACTAGGGAAGGAAGCTCCGGAGCTGGAGGAAGGTCTTGGTGGAGGAAGGCAGAGGAGCGGGTGTCATCGGGGAGGGGCTCAGAGGAGGAGGGGGTTTAAAGGAAGGAGGGGGCTCAGGGAAGGGCTGGTGGGGCTCCGAGAAGGAACCAAGTCCCTCTCCTTCTGTCTTCCTTGTCAGCAAACGAGTCACTGTCGCCTTCACCACCATAGTCGTCACATCTCTGCCCTACCACTTTCCCCCTGCTCTCTCTCGTGGCGCTGCTGGCACGGAGCTGCAGTATCGGGGTCACCGGGGCGGAAGCACCACCCCTCCCCCCCGCGAGCTCCTGGTCACACGCACAGGGCTATTTATAAAGTGGGCACAGAGGGCGTGGGCGACGCGACAGCTGGGAGTGGCGGGTGGGGGAGGTGCCCACTGCCTGCACGGCCCTGGGGGGCCCATTAGCATCCGCGCGGACTGATTAGGACTGATTAACGTGGTTACACAGGCAGTTGCTGGCCAGGGCAGAATTGGTGAAAGGTGGGAGCAGGGGATCAGGCTCGGGACTCCCACAGGCTCTGCTAGGCTCTGGGCCTCAGTTTCTGCATCTGGGAAATGGAGCAAAGCAGAGCCTTCATCCCTACCTCCTCCCCTCTTATTCTCTCCTCTTCTTGCTCCCCTTTCTATTTTTTATCATTATTAGAACCGGCATTATTATACTCTCATGACCACTATATTTACAATTACCATTACCATTACCAGGATCATTACTATTTGTATTATTTGGTTGTGCCCCGGGTCTGGATGACACTAGATTCTAATTGAGGTGAATTCCAGTCTTTGGGCACCTCCTCGAGGACCTGCCAGGTCTGGGATGGGGGCGGGTGAAGAGTAGATTCCAACCGAGGGAAGCATCTGAAAGCCCCCCTTCGTGATGTGCTTATGGGGTGTCGGAAGACACAAGACTGGGGAGGAGGGAAGGGAAACATCAAGAATTTAGAAATTGGGCAGCCCGGGTGGCTCAGCGGTTTAGCACCGCCTTCAGCCCAGGGCGTGATCCTGGAGACCAGGGATCAAGTCCCAGAGTCCCATGTCGGGCTGCCTGCATGGAGCCTTCTTCTCCCTCTGTCTGTGTCTCTGCCTTTCTCTCTCTGCTTCTCATGAATAAATAAATAAAATCTTAAAAAAAATAATAAATCTTTAAAAAATAAATAGAATCTTTAAGAATTTAGAAATTGATTTTAAGATGTTGAGCCGTTTTATATGTGATGTCGATGGCCTACATGAGCTTTGTGATAAAGACACTGGCCCCACTGGCTTTCATGTGAGAGCAAGGACGCTTACCCTCCATTGACAGAAATAAGCCAGAGCCCGACAGAAGACTTCAGTGTAAAACACAAATGCACCAAGACCCTTGACAGGGATTTCTTTCTGTGTTGTTTACCAGATGCCGCCACTTAGAACTAAGCCTGACCTATAGTAGGTGCTCATTAAATAGCGTTCAGTGAAATAATGACGTGATTTCCTCCTCCAACGGCCCTGTCCTGAGATCTGACCCCTCTGCACGGGCGGGGCGGGCGCTGTCCACGGTGCGGCACACGCTGTCCCTGCTCTGTCCACGGTGCTGAACCCCCGGCCCCGCCCGCTTACCTCCAATGAACTTGGCACGCCTTTTTATCTCCTGTATACTACTGAGCTCTCCTCAGGCCTGAGAACGCAGTGAGCTCTCAGGAAATGTCCTACACCCACGGACCTCCTTCCAGAAAGCTTTTAGTCCCCATTAATAAAAATACCATCATTGATTTTTCCTGTCATTGGCTCACACTTACGGAACCTTTCCACAGGCCAGGCATTGGGCCAAGGGCTCTGTGTGCCTCATCTCACTGGAGAGTTCTAGCAAACCTAAGCAATGGGTGTTATTAGTGTGTCCAATCTACAGATGGGCACACTGAGCAAGAAGAGGGTACAGGACTTGCCAGGAAGTGGTGGTTTTAGGGATTCAAACCCAGGCCTTCTGGATCAGGGATATACTGGTTGGCACCTCACAGAGAAAGCCCATTATATGTGGGAGGAAAGCGAGGTACAGGTTAGGGAAGGGGCTAAGATTGCAGCCCTGAAGATGAATCAGAGCCAACCCTGGAGACTATCCTATGAGTATAGTGAGAGCAAAGACCCAGATACCCACTCCCCTGGCTACATGGTATCAGAAACAGGGCAGCCAGGGGCAGAGGGATTTGTGAAGCCTTCCTGGGAGAGGAGAGAGGAAAAGCCACAGTGAATGGGGAGAAATGACACGTCTCTTTATTGAGTGGGTGAAGGAAGGTGATTCCAGGACAGATTCTTAACCCATGAAACAGACTTACTTGGCTTCCCTCTTCCAAGAAGAAGCTCAACCTTCACCCCCAACTCCCAGTAAGCCGTGGAGTCAGACAGCTACCTCTCTGGCTCTGTGGCACTAAGCAAGTTGTTGAACCTCCCTGAGCCTCAGTTTTCCTCATCTATAAAATGGGTGCCTGTGAGGATTAAATAAGGCAATGGAGATTAAAGTCGTCAACACCATACTTGTAGACTGTTGGATAAATGGGGCTTGTTGTTGATATTATTAGTTTTGAGGCAAACTCACCCTCACATGCATCTGCTAATTATATGCAATATTCATTCATCAAATATTTATGGAGCCTTTAAAAACGTTGAGTGGCCCGGCAAAATGCTGTAAGGCATATAGGAAGCTCTAGACCAGCATTCCCACCACTATGATTTCGTGTGTGCTATTCCCTCCACCTAGAGCACCATGTCCCTTCTGCTTAGCTCCCCCTCATCTTCTGAAACACAGGCAAGTGTTGGGTGAGGGTGGGGGTGGGTAAAAGGAGGTTTCCCAAAGGAACAGAACCCTGGACACCACCTTCCCTGGTTCCCTCAGATTGTCCCTGTCCCTCCCACTCTGACCCTTCCAGCATGAGGCCAGGAATAGCCCTGGGTCTCCAGAAACAGTGCCTAGTATGGAGTAGGTGCTCAACTAATTCTTGCTGAGTAAATATATGAATGAATTCGTGGAGGAACCAGGTGACACTTGGTATTTGCAGCCTCAGGACTCTGCCAAGCCCTAGCAAGTGGATGGTGGGCGGAGGAGGCAATGGGACTCCAAGTAGACAAAGAAATGAGAGGGGACAGAGGCAAGACCTGTAAAAGGTGGTCTCCTATGTGTTGCTGTCAGGTATATATGCAAGAGTTTGCATTTGTGTGTATTTGCTAGCGTTACCAGGGCAGGCAGGTGTATGTGTACGTGTATGTGTGTGTGTATAAGGTCATAAGCTTACCTATACCCTCTGAATGCAGGTGATGATCTGTAGATGTGTTGGGGGTGCAGTATGTGGGACAGTATGTGGGACATGCTAGTATGCATGAGTTTAGGTATGTGAGGGCTTGCAGGTGATATGTTAATTAGAAACATATGTCATGGTGTGTGTATATGTGTTCGTGTTATACACTTGTATGGAAAGTGTATTTATTTACTTGTGTGTATACATCATCATTCACCTGCTCAAAGGGGCTGCTTTGAATGTCCAGGCAAGTGTCATCATGCACATATACACGTGGCCTTGGCATGTGCTTGTGTGTACACATGTGTATTTTTTGGGATTGGGGGCCCTAACGGGTTTCCATAAGTACATGCTTGTATGTCAGGGCATGAGTAGATCAAACATGTTTGGATACATCCATGTCCTCAAACATGCAGGTGGACACACATGCATATATTTCTTCTGTGTGGAAGAATGGCTGTGTTCTGTATACATGTGTGTGTTCACATATGAATGTGCACATGTGTCCATGAGCTTGCATTCACAGGCATGTGGTCTTCCTGGAGCCATAGTGGATCCTGGGCATTTCTGTCCACATGGAATGAGTGTGTGTATGAACGTTTCAGTGCATGTGTATACAGATATGGGCAAACGTAAATGGGCCTCTGGTTGGGGATGTAGGTATTTCCCCATCCCCAAGAATAAGCTCAGATCCATGGAAAGCCCTCTCAGCCCAGCTCCACTGCTCCCCTACCCCCTCTCCCTTCCCATTCACCCCTTCAGCCCCCTGGCCTCTCCACTCTGGGCACCATCCCTCCCTGTATTTCACCCTCTCTCCATTTCTCTGATCTCCCCTTCTGCTTCTCCCAGCGTTATTCCATCCCTCATATATCTCAGGGCTTTACTTCCCACCCCACCCATGGCCTTGCCCCTCCCAGCAACACCCCTCCACTCTGCTGGTGATTCCCTTCCTGTAAGTTCCACAGAATCATCCAACACAATTCTTCCCCCAGGCCTCCATTTCTGGAAGCCTCACTCTTCTTATTTCCCCCCTCCCTTCGCACCACCCCCGCAGTCCAGCCTCCAGTTTGCGTCAGAGTGAAGGGTGAGATTCACCCTCCCTCACACACACACAACTAGGCAAACCTTCCAGAGGAACCCAACTTGGAGGGTGTGAGGCAGGATGGGGTGGGGTGGGAGGAGCAGAGGAGAGAATCAGCCAGGAACACTCACGTGGGCCCCCTCCTCCCGGGCCAGCCCCTCGCCCCGCCCCGCCCTCACTGCTAGACGACTTAGAGGAGGGGAAGAGAGGCCAATACACGGTTTGGACGTTCACCTCGGCCTTCTCTTAGGCCTAGCCCGTGGCGGTTCCAGGGGGTCCTCTCCACCTCCCCATTCCCTTAACTCCATAGGTCAGGGGGTAGTTTGCTTTCAATCTATAGGCCCTTCTGTCGCCATCAGCCACGGTCAGGAATGAGCTCAGGGAAAGCAGGTCCCTGTCCCTTTAAGAACACCCGCGTCCACGCCTGCCCAGCCCCGCGCGACAGCACTCTGGAAGTCGCCGCGGCAGGGAGCCGGCGGGCGGGGCCGGGTTTGTGAATGGAGCGACAGAGGGGGAGGGGAGGAAGGAGGAGGGGCGGCGGGGGCGGTTCCCAGCTCTGGGCCTGTTCCCTGGGGTCCAGGCGGAAACCGGGGTTCAGCTCTCCCTCTCTCTCTCTTTCTCTCTGTCTCAACACAGTCCCCGCTGCCTAAGATCTCCCGAAGCCTGACATCTCAGGCCTGACCATCACACTTCTTTCCCGACCTCAGCCTTCTTGGGGCGAGTAGGTGTGAATGAGGGGGGATGGACCCCAGTCCTCAAAACCCAAGGTTGAGACCTCTATAAGCTTTGAGCCCCTGTTTGCCACCACCGTCGCCGCCTAAGGTCTCCCAGAGCCTGAGTTCTCAGCAGGAATGCCCGGAACGCCTGACCGGTGGGCTGACTTCACTCCCACTCCAGCCTCAGAAGTGAGGGGCAGGGATCATGCCCCCCTCCTGTGTCGTTCTCCTCCCCCCCAACCCCAACGCAGAGTGTGGGCCTGGGCGTGGGCCTCGGTGCAGATGGCGTTCAGGCCCCAAAATAGCTCCACCCCACCTCTCCCTCCCTCCCTTCGGCGCAAAGTGGGTGAGGTGAGCATGCCGGGAGGGGCGCAGACGGGCACTGCACCCTGGAGGGGTCGGCTCCCGACGAAGAAGGCCCGCCCGTTACGCGTTCCCAGAGTGCTGGAGGGGGCGGGGAGTGGGGAGGCCCTCAGGCGATTTCCCCAGCCCCCACTCGGGAGTCCGAAGAGTTAATGGGAAAAGCGCCCCCAGACCCCAATCACAACCCTCTCAGGACGGAGGGGTCTTCCCCAGCCCCTCCGCAGGACTCCTCACACCCAAGGCTGGAAGATTCCTAGAGCTCCCCGAGGTCCTGATGGTCAAGTCTCCTTACCCAAATCTTACGTGCCCAGGGCTTGGAGACCCCTCCCTCTGCACTCCTCTTCGAATTCGAATTCGGAGCCCAGTCCACGTCGCTGAGAACCCACAGCCCAGCTCACTGCACAGGACTCCTTCCAAGTACCCTACAGGACCCATTCGAACTACCCAACCCAGCTCTTCCACACCTGGTCTACACAGACTCCCCAGTCTAGACTAGGGATCCGGATAGAGGCTCAGGTGCCTGCTGGCGTCCACATGGGCCTCCGCGTTCAGCCACGTCCGTAGGACCCCCAGCGACCCCCACCAGGACCCCCTGAAAATGCAGCTACATCTGCACGGATCACCCCCTCCGGCGCCCTGACGCGTCTACAAGGGTTAGCGCCCCTCTCAAAAGTCCAGCCGCGTGGACTCGGGTCATCCTCTCTGGAGCCCAGCCGCATCCACACGGACCCCGAGCCCAGTTCGGGTTCCCAGCCCCACGGCCTCGCCTCCTACCTCCTACGCAAAGTAGAGACATGTCTCCGGGGTCGCCGGCGGGCCGGCTCCGTCAGGCAGAGCTTAGCAGTCCCTGGGCTGGGGCATGGCCGGGGCTGCAGCCCGCGCTCAGCTCACGCCGGGGCCCGGCCTCCGCCGCCGGCCATCTTGGTTCAGCACCGGGGGTGCGGACAGCTCCTGACGTGGTGCCGCTGTGGGGCCGGCGGGCGGAGCCGGGGACGCCTGATGGGGCGGGGGCGCTGCAGGCTTGGGGGAGCTTTAAAGGGCCGGCGCCGGGTGGGGTCTCCCCGCCCCCAGGGCTCCGGGACCGAAAGGACAGAGAACGGCCCCACTCAGCCTCAGCCTCCCTACTGGCTCTGCGTGTTGCCATCTCTCCTGGAGTCTCTCTGTGGGTTCTCTGGCTCTCTCTGGAGTCTTTTGCTGTCTCTTGGCTTTCCCTCTTTTCCTCTGCCTCTAACTCTGTGTCTGTCTTGTTGCCTGTTTCTCTCTCTCTTTCTCTCCCTGCGTCTCTCTGTTACTCTTTTTGTCTCCTCGTCTCTTTTGGTCATGTGTCTCCCTCTGAGCCTCTCTCTATCCAGTCTCTGTCTCTGCCACTCCCTGTCTAGGCCTCCTTCTGAGAATCTTTCACTCTTTAAGCCACTCAGCCTGTGGATCTTTGCACACACTCATACTGGATTCCATCCTTCACTCCCTTGTGTAACTAACAAACTCCTATTCATCCATCAATACCCAGTTTGAACACCCCCTCTTCCTGGAAGCCTTCCCTGACTCCCCCACACTGACCCTGTCTTCTGGACTCCCCCAGCCCCCCAACTCTTCCCCTGGCTCAGCCCTGACCCCCACACATCTCTGCTCTCTAGCCCTGTCCCCACTTATCTACCTGGGCAGATCCATGTGTGCCAGTGTCCTACAAACCTGTTCACTGTGTCATCTTCATTATGTAGAATGGCACTAGAAGCTGAACCCCACAGAGTCCTTTGCCCCCAGCACACGTGAAGGAGCTTCATGAATACAGAATGAATACGACTTGTCAGTTGCAAATGAGGCCTATACTTAAAACCCAACTCTGTCTCTAATCCCTAACATGATCTTGGGCAAGTGGTCATGTGACCACTCTATGCCTCATTTTCCCTATCCACAGAATGGGGACAATAAAAGGACTTGCCTCACAGAATTACAGATGTTATGTAAGCTAATACCTGAAAGAACTTGGAATAGTAATGTATATTGTCACTTATTGTTAACTCTCACTGCTTTTTCAATTTCTATTACGTATCAATTATCTCTAGGTAAGGAATAAGGGGTAGCAATGACACGCTTGAATAAAGAACATTATCACCACAAAGACCCCATGGCCTCTCCTCTATCTCATTGTCCCTCCTCTCAGAAAGAACTATCCCAAATTTTGTTTTTTGTTCTATTTTTCTGTACAGTTTTACCACATATTTATCAACAAACAACACGTGGTTTAGTTTTGTGTGTTTTTGGACTTTATGTAACTAGAATAAAATTATTACATATCTTACTAACCTTTTCTGTTTGTTCAACATGATTTTGCTGATATTCATCCACATTTCTGCATGGGGCTGTAATACATGAATTTTTCACTGCTTTACAGTATCCTCTGGATTTACTATACTTTTGATTATTTATCTATCTTCTAGTTGGGGAACCTTAAGATTGCTTCCACTTTGAGTTTATTTAGAAAAAAACTTTTATAATCATTCTCAGAAATGTAGGCTGGTGCACATGGATTAGACAGTTAGATCATAGGACACCCACACGCTCAGCTTCACGAGATAACATCAAATTGTTTTTTGACATGCCTCCAACTATTTTTATCACACCCGTACCATATAAGCATTCAGTTGCTCCACACCCTTATCAACACTTGGAATACTCTCAGTTTTTGGATCATGCCAAAATGGAGGGGGAGAACTGGTGCTTCATTTTGGTTTTGATTTGCTTTCTTATTGCTTTTGAGAGGGACCTTTTCACGTAATTATTGATTTCTACTTAGGGTGAAATGCTTGTTCAAGTTTTTTATCCATTTTTAAAAAGATTTTTTTATTTATTTATTTGTTTGTTTATTTATTTTAGAGAAAGAGAGAGTACATGTGAGCAGAGTGGGGAAGGGGTAGATGGAAAGGGAGAGAGAGAGAGAGAATCTCGAGCAGATTCTATGCTGAGCATGGAGCCTGACACAGGGCTCAATCTCACAATCCTGAGATCATGACCTGAGCCAAAGTCAAGAGTCGGAGTCTTAACCAACTAAGTCACCCAGACGCCCCTTTTTATCCATTTTTTAAAATGTGACTATTGGGGCACCTGGGTGACTCAGTAGGTTGGACGTCTGACTCTTGATTTCAGCTCAGGCCATGATCTCAAGGTTGTGAGATAGAGCCCGGCATCACTGGGCTCCCAGCTCAGCAGGGTAGTCTGCTTAATATTCTCTCTCCCTCTCCCTCTGCCCCTCCCTGCTTTGTATGCTCTCTCACTCTCTCTCAAATAAATAAATAAATAAATCTTTAAAAAATAAATGAAATGTGGTTATAATTTCCTACTGGGGCAGCCCCAGTGGCTCAGCGGTTTAGCGCCACCTTCAGCCCAGGGTGTGATCCTGGAGACCCGGGATCAAGTCCCAGGTCGGGCTCCCTGCATGGAGCCTGCTTCTCCCTCTGCCTGTGTCTCTGCCTCTGTGTCTCTCTCTCTGTGTCTCTCATAAATAAATATTTTAAAAAATAATAATAATAATTTCCTACTGATGTGTAGTTCATTAACCTTATTAGATATGAATCCTTAAAAAAATGATATGAATCCTTTGTTGGTTTAATGTGTACTTTAAAAAAATTCCAATTTTGTGTCCTGTTTTCATTCTATTTCTGGTATCATTTTCTAAACAAAAGCTCTTAATTTTTTAAAATAAACTTTATATTTTTTAAAAATTTTTATTTATTTACGATAGTCACAGAGAGAGAGAGAGAGAGGCAGAGACATAGGCAGAGGGAGAAGCAGGCTCCATGCACCGGGAGCCCGACGTGGGACTCGATCCCAGGTCTCCAGGATCGCGCCCTGGGCCAAAGGCAGGCGCTAAACCTCTGCGCCACCCAGGGATCCCAAAAATAAATTTTATATTTTGGAAAAATTTTAGATATACAGAAAAGTTGTAGAGGTATTGAGTTGTAAAAATGTATAGGGTGTTTTTGGGGCAGCCCGGGTGGCTCAGTGGTTTACCGCCACCTTCTGCCCAGGGTGTGATCCTGGGTACCCGGGATCGGGTCCCGCGTCGGGCTTCCTGTATGGAGCCTGTTTCTCACTAGGCCTGTGTCTTTGCCTCTCTCTCTCTCTCTCTCTCTGTGTCTCTCATGAATAAATAAATAAAATATTTAATTAAAAAATATATAGAGTGTTTTTGTATACTCTTCACCTAGCTTGCCCTAACGTTGCCATCTAACATGTGGTTACAGGAGATACATGTCAAAAGGAAAAATTTAGGGGTGTCTGGGTGGCTCAGTGGTTAAGCATCTGCCATCGGTTCAGGTCATGATCCCAGGGTCCTGGGATGGAGTCCCACACTGTGGGGGCTGCAGGGAGCCTGCTTTTTTCTCTGCCTCTCCTTCAGCTTGTGCTCTCTCTCTCAAATAAATAAATAAATAAATAAATAAATAAATAAATAAAATCTTTAAAAATAAAGTAAAACATTTACATTTGCACTTATTATTAACTAAATTGTAAACTTTGTGTTTCACAGCATTCCACTAATGTTCTCTTCCTAGTCCAACATCCAATCCAGGGTCCTACATTATATTTAATTATCCTATCTCCTTGGTCTCCGCCTATCTGTGAGTTCTTAGTCTTTCCTTATCATTTATGACCTCAATGTATTTAAAGAGTACTCGTCAGGAATTTTGCAGACAGTCCCTTGATTTGGGCTTATCTAATGTTTTCTCATTATTAGACTGGGGTTATGGACTTTAGGGGGAAGATCACAGAGATCAGGTTCCTTCATTGTCACCAAAGGTCCCTGATGCCTACATGACATCACAGGGGATGTTAACTTTGATCATCTGCCAAGCTGGGCAAATGCCATCTCCCATGCTGTCTGCCAAGTTTATCCACTGTCAAGTTATTCTTTTTATCTTTTCCTATTTTGCTCTTTATAACCAAATCACTAAGCCCAGCCCACCCTCATGGTGAGGAATTATGCTTCATTTCCTGGAGCAGGAGTATCTAGGAAGCACTTAATTTTAAATTTTTTTATTGCTGTAAAATACACATAACAAAATTTACCATTTTAACCATTTTGAAGTGTACAATTTTTTACAGTTATAATGTTGTGCAACCACTACTTCTACCTAGTAATAAAACATTTCCATCACCCCAAAAGGAAACCATATCCCCATTGGCAGTCTCTACCCATATCCTGTTCCCAGGCCCTGGCAACCACCAATCTGCTTTCTGTGTCTATGGATTTAATTTAAAATTCTTCAATTTAGGAGCACCTGGGTGGCACAGTCGGTTAAGCATCTGCCTTTAGCTCAGCTCATGATCTCAGGGTCCTGGCATTGAGCCCCATATTGGGCTCCCTGCTCTGTAGGGAGTCTGCTTCTCCCTCTGCCCCTCCCCCTGCTCATGCTCTTTCTCTGTCAAATAAATAATCATAAATAAATAAATAAATAAATAAAATTCTTCAACTTAATCTTTTCCTTTGCAGTTAAGAAAATAAAAGACAATTTTATTTCCTCCATACCAGTTCTTGGAACTTTCGTTTCTTTTTCCTGCCTTAGGATGCAGGCCAGTGCCTTCAGTACAATCTCAGATACCATGGTAACTGACATCCTTGCCTTGTCTGCCCAGCTTAAAGAGAACATTTCAATATTCACTGCTAAATGTGATATCTGCTGGGGGGTTTTAATAGAAAATCGAGTTAAAGAGGTCCACTTCTATTTCCATTTTGCTAAGATTTTTTGCTTTTATCAAACATGGGTGGCAAATTTTAGCAATTACATTTCCTGAATCAATTGGGTTGCCCGTATAACTTTTCCTCTTTAATCTGTTAATGTGAATTATATTCTCTCAATGTTTGATATGCATTAATCTCTCCTGTTCTCTCTTTTGCTCATAAGTTATCCCCCTCTATCTGCCAAAGCCTCTGATAAATTGATCATTCGGATCCAATTAATTTTTAAACCCCACTGGCCCATTTTGCTCCACCAACAGCTCTGTTACTTCCAAAGCTATTTATTTGAGCTATCT
Source organism: Canis lupus dingo (assembly GCF_003254725.2). Classification (NCBI taxonomy): domain Eukaryota; kingdom Metazoa; phylum Chordata; class Mammalia; order Carnivora; family Canidae; genus Canis; species Canis lupus. Next base: position 45,441,282 of record NC_064262.1, on the reverse strand, counting down.
CAGCCCTCTATTTAATTATGCCATGCTGCCTCCATCTTTCTCTTGCACTCTCTTCTCTGCAGCCCCTTCCTTCCCTGACTCCTCTTACTATGCATCTACACTCAGATCTTCTGCAAATTCATACTACTCTCTGTCTTTCCATCTCTCTTCTCTTGGCTTCTGATGTTTCACTCTCTTTACCATCTTATGGAATCCACAGAGAAAAGTCATTGAAAGACACATATAATGGCAGATAGTACACAGACTGGTGAGAAATACAAGTCCATGCACACACACAAGGAAGAAAAGGAAGAAACTCATACGTGCACATGTGCACACAAACACACACACACACACACACACCTCCCAGCCAGTGAGCTCCTGGCAATCCCCAACAGCCCAAACTTGTCCATTTCCTATCCCAAGAGCTTTAGCATAGCCCCACCCACAGCACCTATTGAGCTCAACTTTTTATTTTTTATTTTTATTTTTTTAAAGATTTATTTATTTATTCATTTATTTTTGATAGACATAGAGAGAGAGAGAGGCAGAGACACAGGAGGAGGGAGAAGCAGGCTCCATGCCGGTAGCCCAACGCGGGACTCGATCCTAGGACTCCAGGATCGCACCCTGGGCCAAAGGTAGGCGCCAAACGGCTGAGCCACCCAGGGATCCCCGAGCTCAACTTTTTAATGGGGAATGAGCAGAGCTGCTTCTAGAGCCCCAAACCCAGGGCAACCATGCTTGGTCATCGAATAAATTCCCAATCTTTACTGGGTATGTCTGATGTTTCTGGCACTGTACAAAGCTCCACAGGGGGGAAAGATATGAATCAGATGTCAATCAATTTGTTCAGCAAGCATTTGCTGGCACCATCTGGATGCTGAGAATTACTCTTATCAGCAGGTTCCACTGGGTGACATGGGTTCTAGTACAAAAGTTGGAAACGAACAAGTAAACATACACAGAAGAAATCAAGGAAAATTATGAAGAATATGAGGAGGGTCCCCTGATAGAAAGGAATGGTGGAGGATGGGATAATTGCCTTGGGGAGGAGATAGCACATGAGCTGAGGCCCAGAGGAGAAGGACCAGGCCTGGGGAGAGTTGGGGGAGGGTCATTCAAGACAGCAGAGCAGGTGCAAAGGCTCTAAGGTAGGACTATGCCTGGTGTACTAGAAGAATATCAAAGAAGCTGGTGTGGCTGGAATAGAGTGAGAGAAAAGGAAGATGAGTGAGAGGCTTGGGATATGGGTAAAGGTCTAAGATGCAGAGACAGAGAGAGAAATAAAGAGAGAGAGACTGTGAATGAGAAGGAGAGATTGGGCCTTTACTTTTTGGGGAAGAACATAAGTCCAGCAGGACCTGAGGCTCTATAGGCATCTTATTGTCACTGAGGCCTCATTCTTACCCATGTCTCCCCCACCCCCAGACTCCTTACTAATGCCCCACCTGCACTGGTGGGGGAGGGGGGGCGGCGACCACCCTGTACCAAGAATGGTTAAGCACACAGTAGGTATTTCATAAATGTGAATGAGCTAGTATGTCAGAGGGAGGGAGGGAGAAAGGAAGGAGGAGGTGATGGGCAGGGATACAGAGGTACAGATCATGTGGGGTCTCCTGGCCACAGGGAAGAGTGTGGGTTTTATTCAAAGGGCAATGGGAGCCATGAGAGAGCTTTGAGCAGAGAAGGAACACAATCTGATTTATGATTTTTTTAAAGATTCTACTTTATTTATTCATAGAGATGCAGAGAGAGAGAGAGGCAGAGACACAGGCAGAGGGAGAAGCAGGCTCCACACAGAGAGCCTGACGCGGGACTCGATCCAGGGTCTCCAGGATCACACCCCTGGCTGCAGGCAGCGCTAAACCGCTGCACCACCAGGGCTGCCCTGATTTATGATTTAAGATTCCAGGGAATCCCTGGGTGGCTCAGCGGTTTTGTGCCTGCCTTCGGCCCAGGGCATGATCCTGGAGTCCCAGGATCGAGTCCTGCATAGGGCTTCCTGCATGGAGCCTGCTTCTCCCTCTGCCTATGTCTCTGCCTCTCTTTCTCTCTTGATGTCTCTTATGAAAAAATAAATAAAATCTTTAAAAAAAAAGAATCCCTGGGGAGTTGGGGGATTGGGGGGGATTGGGGTGACAGTGATGGGCATTAAGAGGGGCATGTGATGTGATGAGCACTGGCTATTATATGCAACTGATGAATTACTGAACTCTACATCTGAAACTAATTATGTACTATATGTTGGCTAATTGAATTTAAAAAAATCCGTCTGAGACTGCCAAGGGAGCAGGGATGGTTGGGACAGGAGTGTGGGTGACAGGAGGCCAGGGCAGCATCCAGATGGCAGATGACAGGGTCTATGAGAATGAGGAATGGTTCAGGTTCATTCTGGAGTCTGAGCCTAAAGGACCAGCCAATGAACTGGACAAGCAGGCATAAGGGAAGAGAAGTGACAAGAATGAGACCAGATTTGGGGTCTGGGAGGCTGGGAGATGGTGAAGCCATCCATCATATTGATGGAGAAGTGGCAGATCTTGGGGTGAAAAACAGGTCTGTACTTTGGACTTGCTGAGCTGGAAATGCCTTCAAGACGCCCAATGAGAATACCCAGTACAGTTGGATATTTGAGTCTGATACGCAGAGGATAGGTTGGGCTGGTGATACAAATGGGATAGAATCAACCTGAGATGGAGTGTGGCCACTTGGGGCCAGAATGTAGACAGAGCATGAAGGGCCACCTGGCCTCCAGGACCAAAACCAAGACTTCAAACCGAGGGGTCCACTTCCACATGTTTGTCCATCCCCAACTATAGTCCCTGATATCAGGGCAACAGGCAATGGTAAGAGCAGGGAACATGGAATTCAGAGCCCTTGTGATTACCATATACTCTTATCTTCTTCTCCCCACATTTCTGTGGTCAATGGCCTAGGGTACTGGGGTGGAGTGAGTGGGGGTGGAGGAGTACTGAGGGAGATGAAGTAGATAGAAGTAGGTGATGCTGCGTTCAAAGGTGTCCTGAGTGGAAAGAAAGGCAGTACTCATATGGTTCCAGAAAACCTACTGTGTACTTGGCAATGTGCTGAATGCCTGATAAGTGCTATTTCCCCCAATCCTTTGAAACATAAAGTGGGTGCAATAGTATATTCATTTTATAGACAGGAAGACCGAGTTCCTGAGAGGTTGGAAGGGTGTGAAATGAAGCTGTACCAACTCTCAGAATAAGCCATTTCTTTAATACAGTTGTTTGTGTAATCATTCATTCAATGAACACAACCTGGATCCATACCCATGTGCATGTAATGCCCAGGGTCTGGGGGACCATCTGAAGTCTGGAAGGGGATGTGGGGCAACAGAACCCAATATCTAAGGGCAGGGCATGGACAAAGGAAGGGAGAGGGATTAGAGGGAAGGAGGCTCTGCTTGGGATGCTGGGAAACTATTGCTGGAAGAGTGGAAGCTGTAGAGCGAGGACATCCTGCTAGGGACAATAGGAATTGGAGGAAGGGCATTCCCAGCAAAGGGCACTGTGAATGCAAATGCTCTGAGGCTCTGAGGACCTCTTGCTGGATCTACTTGGGACCCTCAGGCCAGTGGTCACAAAGAGAAATCAATGAGGGCAACCTCAGTTTATCACATAAAACAGGGATTAAAAACAGTAATTATTTTCTAGAGAACTAATGGGACGAGGGCGGTGCTGGCCCTTTGCAAGGTCCCAGCCGTGACCTGCAGGGCTCTAGCAAGGGACTCATTCAAAGAAGCAAGGAATTGGACTGGCTTGAGGAGGGCGGACAATATAAAAGGATGATTGGATCAAGAGATACGATAGGTCCAGAGGGAGTGGGAGCGGGGCTCAGCTCACACCTCCAGAGTACCAGCAGGTGGCAGCACTGGGCCGAAGGGCGATCGCAAGGCTGCAAGCCGGCCACTTGCAGGCAAGGACCCTCTCAAGAGTCAGGGACCCTCTCAAAGGGAGCCAGGGACTGCGCAGAACTCTACCAGTGTTCACTCCTTTAATCCCCTTAACTGATTTTACAGAGAGGGAAACAGAGCAAAACTGTAAGCCATGTGCCCGAGGTCACACAGCAGGTGAGAGGCAGAGTTGGGATTCAAATCTAGGCAGGTCACTGGGATCCTTAATCCCTATACTCCCAAATCCTCCTAGAATGATAGTTTAAAACAAAACAAGGACTCCCTTCAACAATTATTGAGCTCTTCCTGTGTACCTTACACGCCATCCCACAGGTATGTACAATCATTTCCATTTTACAGATGAGGAAAACTGAAGCACAAACAAAGGACTCTGGGAGCCAAGGTGGTTCTATGCCCAATGTGAGAATGTCAAGAGTATGTGAGGCTCGTCCACTGTTGGCCCTGGGTCCAGCTCAGGGGAGGGATCAGTAGGAACTTGGAGCCTCTGCCCTCTCCAGCCTCCAAACCCCCACAGCCACCACTGCTCCCAAATAAATCCCTTGCCATGCCCCAGGCCAGGGCTGCACCCTCATTTATGCCACCCCTTCGGATCTTGCTTTCCCACCACAGATGACCTGGACTTGTACCCAGATGTGGAGGAGTGGGGGGTATGAGGGGCTAAGAATATTCGACTAGGGGCCTTGATGCTGTCACTTTTGACAAATGGGAAAACCGCAGATCAGAGACACCAAGGTATTTGCCCAAGATACACAGGCAATATAAGGCACAGCTGGACTTGAACTCAGGGCTTTGGGCTCTCATGCTTCTAGGAATACTAATGAAGGCACTGTCAGGCAGGGCTGTGTCAACCCCTCTCACCCAGCATTCCCAAGGACTCTAGGGTCCTCTGAAAATGTTGAGACTCATACACACTGATTCGGAATGCAAAAGGTAAACTGCAAAGTTCAAATGAATCAATGTTTAATTTTCAGGAACAGGGCGTCAGCTTTATTGGGATTAAAGTTGATGCATCAGAAAACAGGTCTGGGGTGGGATGTGGTCTTGCTGGGAAGACCCCAGCTGGGTCACTGCCAGCTGTCTACTGAAGAGAGCTACTTGTGGCCAATCGATTTCCAAAGGAAAACAATAAATTACAGGATAGCTAACCAGGTGAGAGTTTAGCACATGCTGGGCTGGATCCTGCACGTTTTAAATCATTTAATCTCCACAGAGACCCTCCTAGGTGAAGGCGGTTATGATAGGGGTTCAAACGATGGGGAAACTGAGGCACGGAGCAGTCACAAGCTGGGGAGGGACATAGTTGGGATTTGAAACCCACCAGGCTTGGGGGGCGAACCTTTGACCTCCGTGTTGTCCTCAGCCTTGTGTTTCCTGTCCAGTCATTAGTGGGATGGGAGATGCGAGTACGACGGTGACTGTCTGACTTGGTTCGGGTGTGGATGTAAGGACATGGTGCTGCCTGGGGTGGGAAGCCTGGTGGACCCATCTCTGTCCCCTCTAACCAGCTCCCAAGACTGCAAGCCACCCAGGCAGGTCACCTCCTGCTCTGGATCAGATCGGGGCTTCAAAGATGAAATTCAGGGACGACTGGGTGGCTCCGTCGTTGAGCCTCTGCTTTTGGCTCACGTGGTGATCCTGGAGTCCTGGCATCGAGTCCGGCATAAGCTCCCCAAAGGGAGCCTGCTTCTCCCTCTACCTATGTCTCTGCCTCTATCTCTGGGTCTCTCATGAATAAATAAATAAAATCTTAAGAAACCAAAAAAAAGGGCAGCCCCGGTGGCTCAGCAGTTTAGCACCACCTTCAGCCTAGGGCCTGATCCTGGAGACCTGGGATTGAGTCCCACGTCAGGCTCCCTGCATGGAGCCTGCATCTCCCTCTGCCTGTGTCTCTGCCTCTCTCTCTCTCTCTCTCCCCCCACCCACCAGGCTCCAGTCGCTCTGTGCCCCCCCTTCTCCCGCCCAGCCTCGCCCCCTCTGCCTTGGCCTCCCTATCTTCTCTAGCATCCTCCTCCAGACTTGTCCTCCTGGATGTCTTTAATTCCTCCGACACAACTCTCCTGCTGGCCTTTGCACGCTGCTGTTCCCACCGCCAGGAACCCCCTTCCTCTCTCTTCTCCTGGATGAGCTGCCTTCTTTCCTGCTCTCAGCTGAAATGCCCCCTCTTCCTGAAAATCTTCCTTGACCCCCAAGGCTGGGTGGAGAACTCCCTGTGTTCTCCACATCATACCAGTTTTCTTGTCTGTCTCCCAATCAGGTCAGCAAGCTCCTTAAAAGCCAGGACGAGATCCCAGAAAATACTGTCTCCCCTTTGCCTGGTGTATAGTACGTGCTTAGGTGCTCCTGAAACATGTCAAGCGGAATCATGAATGAACGAATCTAGTATTAACAATTAGGGAGCCCTCGGGCCTCTTGAGAACACTGAGCTGGGAGCTCCTCAAGGCAGGGCCGCTGCTGGCCTGGGACAGGGTCTGGCACGCAGTGTGCGCTCCACACACGTGTGTGGGAGGAGGGAAGGGACACACGTCATTTCTGGAGATGACGTGCTCAATATTGGCTCGGAGCACCACTCCAAGATCCTCTGCAGCCCCCAGGGACCTAACCAGGTCCAACCAGCCACCTCCCTCCACCAGCTCAAGACCCAGGGCCGGCCCGGAGGCGGGGCTGGGGGCGTGGCCTGAGGGAGAGGAAGGGGCGGGAACTTGCATCCTGAGCCACCATTGGGCGCCCGCCGCGCGGCCTCGTCCAATCCGCCCTGGGGGCGGAGTTAGGGCGCGCCCGGGGCAGGTGGGAGCCGAGCGCAGGAAATCGCCATTTCAGGCGGCGCCTTTGCGTGGATTGGGGGGAGTTGCGGGTGGGGCTGAGGGTCCTCGCGGAGGACTGGGCTAGGAACGAACAAAATGCAGCCTCCCCCACTCACAGTTGCCTCCCTCCCGCCGCCGCACCCTGGCGATTTGGCACGATGAACTGATGGCAAGCGGGCCACCGTCTGGACCCGGCTGCTCCCAGCTAAGTGTTCAAGAGCCCAGCCAGCCTCCAAAACTGAGGGCATTCAAATCCTAGGTCTGCCACGTGCTGTGTGATGCTGGGCACGTCACTTACCCACCTGTACAACGGAATGGGTAGTGATGCACATTGATCTCATAAAATGCTTGGAACCAGCTCATGATTGTTTTTACAGTTCACATTCTATGTCCCCTTTGCCCCCACACTGTCCATGGGTCCCCAGAGCCCTCAGACTAAAATCCACACACCTTCTTGTGACCCGGAGGCCCTGTGTGGCCCAACCCCCACAAGCCTCCCGGGCCACACCCTCTTGCATTTCCTAGTTACCCCATCCAGCCACTCTGTGGTCTTCTTAGTCTTCCTGCACACCCAGTCTGTTCTGGCCTCAGGGCCTTTGCACATGCTGTTTTCCTCCACAGGAAATGCTCTTCCTCCTCAGGTGCTCCTTGCACTGTCCCATACTTGTCCCAATTCCTCCTCCATCAGGTTCTGACTCAAGTGTTGCTTCCCCTGGGAAGTCCTCCTAGATGTCTCCAGGTTTGGTTGGGACCTCCTTGTTCTACTCACAGGTCTCAAATATCTCACATGCATGGACCTCTATCCACAAGCAACAAATCAGTCCTCCATCACCACCACTCCACCAGGCCCATGGAGGTGGGGTGGGGAAAGTTGTTTTTCCTCCCACATATTTCACCTGGGGAAACAAGCTCCACTGCAAGGAAGTGGTTTGGAACAGGCCCAAGCATCTCTCTGGGCAGAACCATGTCATCTTGGCCTCATTTAACCCAAGCAATATATTCCAAAGTAAAAACATTCAGTACCTGCTGCTTCTGCTCTGGGAGAGCAAATTGGAGCCACAGCTTCTATCCAGGAGACACCTGCTGGCCCCTGAAAATCACCCATGTCCCTCCCCTCCAGGGCATCTCTATACTCCACCTCTCCTTGCAGCTCATCCATGACCTTTTGGGGAGTCTGTGTCTGGTTCTGACTCCTCCAGCCTGGGGACTCCTTGCGACCAGGCTGGGGGAGGTTGGCGCAGAGGATTCAGGCTGGAAGTGTTTGTTGAACTAATGAATATATCATCTGCCTTATGTGCACTCCTCAAAAGCCTCGCTCCAATGTCTCTTTTTCAAGGATACCTTCCCTGTTTCCCCAGACAAAGCCCTTACTTCTCTACTCCTAACCCTTCCAGCTCTGGGACCCACCCTTCAGCCCAACCCTGTCGCCCCAGGGCTGGGGGAACATCTATGGATAGCTCTTTCCCCGGCATACTGAGATCTCCTTGGGAACCAGGACTGAGACCTCTCAGGGGCACAGGAAGTTGTTAAAAAATTGCTTGCAGAGGAATGAATGAACAAATGAATGATGAATGAATATTGCAGGGCCTGGCATCAGAGGTCCTGGGTTTCACATCCCGGCCAGGGTGCTAAACACTGAATCTGTTCCTTGACCTCTCCAAATCTCACTTGTCCATTTATTAAATATGTTTACTCAGAGAATAAACACAAATTGTTGCAAGGGTGAAATGAACACATAAAGCATACAGTCCCAGGGACTTCAGGCTCCCTTCAGGCCCAGACTGGAAGTGATGTGCACCTAGGACCAACAGTTATGATCCCCTTCCCAGCACCCAGAACTAGGGTTCTCAACACACATGCTTAATGGATGCCACAGATGTACAGCACTGGTGAGAGGGATAGAAGGAGGAAAGAAAGGCAAATACTAAAGAGGCTGAAATTGAAATATTGGTGAGGATGGATGTAGCACAGACTTCCTCACCAACCCCTTGAGAAAACAGTCTGGCCATCTCTTACCCCATCTCCCAGCCATCCTGCCCCTAGGCATTTACTGGGAGAGAATGAGGTATAGTCACTAAAAGACATGTACAAAAAAGGTTCAAAACAGTTTTATCCATGATAGCCCCAAATTGGAAACAACCCAAATGTCCACCGACAGGGGAAATGGACAAACAGTGAAAAAGTGGTACCCAGAGGTTTTAATAACAATAATAGTAATGATGGTGATGATAAAATCCAGGTGTTTTCAAGGACACAGAGGCATTGGAACTCTCATATATTGCTGACGGGAATGTGAAATGGTGCAGCCGCCGTGGAAAATGCTCTGGCAGTTCTTCAAAAAAACTAAACATAGAATTACCATGTGACCCAGCAGTTCCACTCCCAGGCTTATACACAAGGGAATGGAGAGCTGGTATTCAACAAAAACGTATCCATGAATGTTCACAGCAGCACTTGTCACAATAGCAAAAAGGCAGAAACAACTCCAGCATCCACCAATGTATGAATGGATAAACAAGATGTAGTAAAACCATACAAAGGAATAAAGTAGTCAGACGTGGATACAACATGGATGTACCTTGAAACAATATGCTGAGGGAAGGAAGCCAGATAGAAATGGCCACACAGTGTATGAAATGTCCAGAACAGATAAATCTGTAGGGGCAGAAAGTAGAATAGTGGTTGCCAGGGGCTGAGGGAATGGAATGGAAATAGGGTTTCCTTTTAAGAGGATGCAAGTTGTTTGGAGCTAGTATTAGTGAAGGTTGCATGACATTGTACTGTCTTTGAATTATATACTTTGAGATGGTTAAAAGAAGTTATATGTTGTATGTATTTTACCACAACGTAAAAAAAAAAAAAAAAAAAAAAAAAGCATTCCCTAAGAATGCTACGCAGCCATGAAAAGGACCAATGCGTGCCCCTTACCATAAGAGAAACCAGAATCAAGAGTGGCCATCCTCTGTGATCCCATTTATGTGAAGTTTAGAACCAGGTAAAACTCACCTATGATGACAGAGGTCGGGGCAGTGGTTGCCTTGAGAGAGGGGAGTGTCAATTGTAGAGTCCAGGGAACTGCCAGGAGCTGGGAATGTCCTAGATCCTGACCAGAGTGCCATCGCCCTCGTCAACCACCACTTTTGACACTTGTGAACTTGACCATGCCTTATGTTAAGCCTCAAGAAAAATGTTAAAAAGAGAAAAGAATTGCCAGGGTAAGAAAACAAAAGTGCCCAGCAGTCCTGAAGGCTGAGTTCCATTTTTCCCCACAAATGGTATCATCTGATCCCTCTAGGGACAGATGACCTTGAAACAGGCATAGAGCTGGGTGGAGACAAAGGCAGGAAGGAAGTAACCTGAGTCTGCTGCCTGGGATTTCAGAAGTGATAACCCAGATGCTTCATCCCTGGGGAAATGCTCCCCACATTTCCCATACAAGCATCATCAACCTGGATGACAGAAAAACCTTAGGACTCCAGAACATTCAGAACATCAGCCCCCACAGTCCTTAGGGAGGACCTTTCCTCCCAAGTCAGACACCCTGGTGGAGACACATCCTCACACATCAGGGCCCTTTAAGACAAACTAGAATTGATAGCAACAGTCATAACTCACAGCCGTAGGCAGGAGGAAGACCATAGACTTCAGTCAGAAGGTCCTGGGTTCAAGTCTTAACCAGTAAATATACATGAAGGAATAAGTAATAAATGAGTGGTAGACTAATGGGCTTTTCATCTCCATTCCACAAGCCTTTATCATGCATTTCCAGGATGCTCAGCCTTGTCTTACAAAAGGCCAGGGCTCAGAGAGGCCTCTAACTGGCCTGGCCTCCAACTCCCAGCCTGGTAGGGGAAATAGAGCCTGATATAGACACTCCCAGTCCTATTATTGCTCAAAGCAATAATGTAAGAAATCACAGGCAGCCAGGACACGGGGGAGGGAGCTAAGAAGGAGGGACTGGGATAGAGGAAGAATGCCAGGGCCAAAAAGGGAGAGGAAGTGGAGTACTGGAACGTTAGACAGCACGTGGCCAGTGACTGTTACACACTGACCAGAGAGGAAGTTGGGCTAAACAACCCCAGATGACGAAAGGCGGACAGGAGGCCAATCCTGTTTCCCAGGCCTTTCCATTTCTGTCTTGATTTGTCTTGTATACCTCCAGGGATGGAGACCTCACTTCCAAGAGAGACAGCTCAGCCCTCCCTGGGCACAGACAACCATCGAAAAGTTTGATGCAACAAAATATTTTTAAGTAGTGGCCACCATAGCTTCAAGGGCTGAATGAGATTGTCTGGGGAGGGAGGGGTACCCATGTGAGACAGGCAGTCAGTGCCTGCCACAGGCTGCTTCTAGAACCAGACTCACTTGGCTTCAACTCTGCTCTACCACTTAAGGGGCTGGTGACTTAATTTCTCCAAGCCTCGGTTTCTTTTCCTCTGAAATGAGCATAATAACATCACCTACCTCATAAATTTATTCAATGAGCTAATGCAGTAAAATGCCTGGCACATAGGTGCAAACGTGTCACCCTGCTCCAGGGCCCAGAGTGCTCTGGAATGTGCCCCAAACACAAAAGTACTTTCCTACCTCTAAGACTTTGCACATGCTCTAACTTCTGCTTCAGATGCTCTGGCCCCACCACTCACACCTGTCAAACTCCTACACATCCCTTAAAACCCTAGCTATAAGATACCTTTCTTTTCTCTGTTAAGCCCTGACCCAGGGAGCTAGGAGCATGTGGGCCTGGTTCCCAGTGGGCCCCTGCGATCATGAGCCCCCGGAGGGCACGTGGCAGGCAGGCAGTTAAAGCTTGTTGAATGAATGAAGGACGCATGGACGAAGGAATGGTCAGTTGGGGCGGGGTGGCCAAAGTGGAGATCCACTTAGGTACCCGCGTCCCCAGCAGCCAAGACCTGAAGGGGGGGCGGCCGGGGGCAGGCGAGGGGCGAGGGGGCTTCCGGGCGGGGTCTCCAGTTCTTCCGGTTCGGCCCCTTTAAGGGGCGGGGCCAGCGGGTGGGCGCTCGGAGCGTCAGTGCGGCGCGAAGATGGCGGCGGCGGCGGCGGCGGGTCCCGGGGCTGCCCTGGCGCCGAGCTCGCTGCTGCTCGTGGTGGGCGGCGAGTGCGGGTGCTCGGGGCTGCTTGCCTACGTGCTGGAGGAGCTCGAGCGAGGTCGGGCCGGCCTGGGGGCGCGGGGCGCGGGAGGCGGGCGCGGCCGTGCGTCTGGGCCCGAGGGCTGGGGGGTGGGGCGGCCGAGCTGGGGGCGGGGAGGAGGGGGGCGGCGGGATCCAGAGGCCGGGAGGCTCGAGCCTCCTCACCGTGTTAGGCGCAGGGCGCGGGCTGAGGCCTTGGGTGCCCACGGAGGGGGCGGCGCCCGGGCCTGTTGGGCTGCCCCGCCCCGACTCGGGTGCAGCCCAGGGATGGGACTCGCGCCCGGCTCTAGGACCCGCGTGATTGGGCAGCGCGGACCATAGCTCCGCTTCCCGCCCAGCGAGCCGGCCGAGGGGAGCGGGGGTCTTCTCGAATCCCCTGGTCTTAGCAGCCTAGACGTCGTGGAGGGAGCAGGGGTGGAGAGGCCGGGCCCGCAGCCGCGGGGCCCATATTCCGTTGCTCCACAGGGAGCTTGCTAATTGGGGTGTGGGCGGGCGCGGCCTGCCCGGGGGATTTGGCATCTGGGGAGGTGAGTCATGGGTGCACCTGCAAGGTTCACCTGCAGCCACTTGGCACGGTGGAACCGGCGGGCTCGGGCGTGGTGCACCCCACACCGTGTTTGGAGGCCATTCATCCCCCCCGAATCAGATGGGCAGGGCCTGCGGTCTGGCGCCTGTAAAATGGGAAGGCAGCGCGCACTTTTGTTCTGGTGTTCGGGAATGTCGTCAGTCTGCGCCCGAGTCCTCCTCCTTCCCTCCCCACTGGCCCATGCGCAGGGATAGTGTGGAGACCACAGGCAGGTTCAGCTCTGCTCTCACAGGGCCAACAGTCTGGTAGGGAGATAGACCCAAAATGGGTGAGGAGGTGGAACAGGTTTTAAGCTCACAAGCTGTCAGCAGTGCTCAGAAGGATGCAAGGGGCTGAGGACCTGAAGGGTAGTCAGATGGAAGGGCCTCCTGAGAGCAGGAGCAGCTGGTGCAAAAGCCAAGAGGTAGGAGCCTGTCTGGCAGGATGGAGGAGCTGTGAGACCAGTGGTGGGGGTCGGGGAGATGATGGAGGGGAGGAGATGACTGTTTAATAGGAGGTGGGAGCTTTGGTACTGATGTGACTCTTCTCTGAAATGCTGAGTTACGCTTTGGGTTCCTTGATGCGGGTGCAGGGGCACTTTGGGTAGTTGTGAAACTCCAGGCTGTTGCATAGTGGAGGCAGGTTGAGGGGAGGGGCTGGGATTGCTCCCACCTGCCAGATGCTAGGTACTGAGATTTCCGGGGAGCTGGGGAGCCCAGCTGATTCCCTCTCTCACTTCTCCTGCTCTCCCTTTCCCCCCATGACAGGCATCCGGTCCTGGGACATTGACCCTAGCATTTGCAGCCTTGACGAGCAGCTCAAGGTTTTTGTGTCCCGGCACTCTGCCACCTTCTCCAGCATCGTGAAAGGTGAGACCGGGGACCCCGCATGCCTCAGCTGCTCCCCTTCCATATGCTTCACCAGGCATATGTTCTCCAAGTGTGAGCTCTGTGACAGGCATTGGGGGGAAGGGGGGGTAAGGTACACTTGTAAAGAACAGCAATAATACAGCTCAGCTCTACAGATTGCAGAGCAGGGGTGGGCCCTGACCCAGTGCTAACTCCCTTGGACATCAGTTATACACAAGACAGGAACTCCTGTTTTTGTCCCCATTTTGCAGATGAGGCAGCTGAGTGGGAGGGGCCGGGGGGATCTCCAAAAGTGGGTTCTTTGGATGAAAGGCATCTGGGGTTGGTGTGTCAAGTGGAGGGAGGGGCCTAGGTGAGGTGAGAAGATATTTGGAAAGTGAGGGGCTGCTTGAGGGGCCCTGGAGGGTGGAGTGTGGGCCCCGTGTGGCAGGGACTGGGTCTGGCTTGTGTCTGTGACCCCTGTACAGGACTGGGTGCACAGTAGGTGCTCAGTAGATGGGGAGCTGGGAAAGGAGCAAGATCGAGAAAGGGGTCGGGATGCCTGGACCACCTCTGCACCGTGCAGGGTGACCTACTGCACAGAGCAGCAGCTGGGCGGGTTCCAGGTGTGTCCTGCAGTCCCTCTTGCCTCAGCCAGCCCGTTGAGTCAGCTCCAGGCTGCTGCAGGAGAGGAAGGAAGTGTCCTTCGCGCCTCATTGTCCTAACCATTCCTGGTGGCTTCCTGACCCCTCACGAGATGGGGGGGCTGGAAATCCTATCTGCTCTGTGTGACCATGGCAGCCATTTCCTCTCTCTATGCCTTGGTTTCCCCACCGGAATGGGGCAATATCCGTACATGATAATAAGCATGTGATAAATTGATAAAAAGTAGACCAGTGCCAAAAGGTCCTTACCTCTCCAGCCTCAGTCCTGGTGCTCCATTTTTGAAACATTGGGCTCTGGGGGCAGACCAGGTTCAGATTCCAGAATCATCCTTACTCCCCTCTTCATGGCCCCCTTGCCCCCATGCTCCCCTATTCTAACCTCACCTGCCACTTTGTGATCCTCAGACACTTGGAGCCCAGGCCTGCTTCAGAGCCTTTGCCCATGTTCTCCCCTCTTCCTGGTATCCCTCATTGGCCCTCCCTGGGCTCAGGCTTCTTGCCTATAAAATGGGGGTGACAGTGGCATCCCCCATAGGGCTGACTGCTGTGAATTGGGGCCTGCAAGCAGTAGAGTCTATGTTGTCATTGCTGTTTCCAGTTTGAGGCCTGCCAAGGCAGATTTCCTGTTCTTGCCTCATCCTGACCTATAGCTCTACCGTGTGCTGTTGACCCTCAGATGACCCTGAGAAGCAGAGTTCTGGAGGGGTTTATGGCTGCCTGGAGTCACACAGGGAGTCAGGGTTCAACACCGGGACAGCCTGGCCCGGTACACATGGCCCAGCCCCAGACTTACTGTGCCCAATTTCCTCGCAGGCCAGCGGAGTTTGCACCACCGTGGAGACACCCTGGAGACCCTGGTCCTCCTAAATCCATCAGACAAGTCCCTATGTGATGAGGTATGGAATAGTTGTCTCCTGTAGGGAGTAGGCTGCCAGGACCAGAGCCATCCCAAGTCCTGACTTCCTGCCTCCCTGACTTTGTGCTGTTGGAAATCCTCTTGACACCCCATTGCATCACCCCCCTCCAGGAAGCCTCCCCAGGTGGACCCAGCTGCAGCTTATTCCCTCCTCAGGGGTGATGGTGGGAGCAGGTGAAGTCAGGAAAGATTAGAGTTTGGGAGGAAGGAACAGAGTGGGGAATGTCTGGAGGCTGGAAGTCAGGATTTGACTTTTGCATCTTGTGCCTCCCTCGTGGCTGGGCCCCAGGAATTATGTGGATTGACTTCTTAATACTTGTAGCTTGTGGACACTATGCCTTTCTTCCAGTTATCCGTGGGAAAGATGGACAAGCTAGAGCCCCAGGACACCCCTCTAAAGAACCTGGTTCGGGTTGATCCCTTTGATCAGAAATGGTCCTTGAGGAGTTCTGAAGGAGATAGAGCTAGACACAGATACTCTTCCCCGTGGCATTGAGGCTGGGCCAGAGAGAGAAGTGGGCTAGAGGGAGTCCAGAAAGGGTATGGTGGGCTTCTAAGAAGAGGAGGCACTGGAGCATGGCTTTGTAGGATGAGCCGCAGGGTACGGGGGTGAGGGGAGCAGGGCTCAGCAGGAGGCCCAGAGGGTATGCTTCTGGCTTCTAGTTGAGTGCTGGGCTGGGGTGGTTATATGTAAATTTGGGGCTGGGGTCCATTCCAGCATGGGTGTGTGTACAGGCTTTGTCATCACATAGAGTAGGGGCTTTAACAGTCTCCGTCCTCAGCTCCGGAATCTTCTGCTTGACCCTGCCCCTCACAAGCTGCTGGTGCTGGCTGGGCCCTGCTTGGAAGAGACAGGGGAGCTGCTGCTCCAGACGGGGGGCTTCTCGCCCCGCCACTTCCTCCAGGTCCTAGGGGACAAAGAGGTAAGCCACCTTCTCATCTTGCTTCCCCTGGCTCTGAATCCTGACTCCTACCCATTGGGCTGTGTGGCCCTAGGGATATATCTCCCCTGCATCACATCTCTTCTTCTGTGGAATGGTAGCAGTGATACATGTCCCTTCTGTTTGGGGGGCTCAGTTTCCTCACCCACCACAGTGTATGGTTTGAAGCTACGCCTGTAGATCAGTAGACCTCCCAGAGACCTTCAGTGGCACCCCAGGCTCTAGGCTCAGTTGGGTAGGGTCCTTTCTAGAGTCTTTAGTCTGGGTGGAGCAGATGAGGAAAAATAATTGGTAAACCATCTTTTCCCATTATAGAGAATGACAAAATGATGGTGAGATAGGAACAGCATACAGAGGTAGGGGACATGGAAGGTCTCCCTGGAGGGAGCTGTGCTGTAGGAGGAGAACAGGAAGTGCAAGGCCCTGAGGTAGGGAGAGTAAGAGAAAGGGTGGGGAGGGAAGTAGATGGTGAGGCAGGCCCATGTGTCTCTGTGGACCTGGGGGAGGGCTGGGTTTTGTCCTAAGGGTGACAAGGGTTGGGCAAGGGATTCTCCGCCCCAGGAGGCAGCAGGATGGGGGTGTCCTGGCCTAGTTTTCCTAAGGGGCTGGGTATTGCCTGGTTCCAGGGGCTAATAATCATTACCTCTTGCAGATCCGGGATCTCCTGGCATCCTCGCCCCCACCTGCAGACCTGCCCAAGCTGACTATCACCTGCCCGACCTTTGGTGACTGGGCCCAGCTGGCACCTGAAGTGCCTGGCCTCCAGAGCGCACTCCAGCTGCAATGGAACCCCCCCATGCAGCTGCCGGCGTCTGAGGGCCTACGCGAGTTCCTGGAGTATGTGGCAGAGTCCCTGGAGCCACCATCTCCCTTTGAGCTGCTTGAGCCGCCGGCATCTGTGGGCTTCCTCAGGCTCGCCCGGCCCTGCTGCTACATCTTCCCTGGCGGCCTCGGCGATGCAGCCTTCTTCGCTGTCAATGGCTTCACAGTGCTGGTCAATGGTGGCTCCAACCCCAAGTCGAGCTTTTGGAAGCTGGTGCGGCACCTGGACCGGGTGGATGCTGTGCTGGTGACCCATGCAGGCGCCGACAGCCTCCCAGGCCTCAACAGTCTGCTGCGGCGCAAGCTGGCAGAGCGTGAGGAGGCAGCGGCTGGTGGGGGCTCCGGGGATGACCGGCTGCGCAGGCTTATCTCCCCCAACCTGGGGGTCGTGTTCCTCAATGCCCGCGTGGCCACCTCCCGTCTGGTGAGCGGCGAGGACGAGGCAGAGCTGGCCCTGAGCCTCCTGGCCCGGCTGGGCATTACACCCCTGACTCTGAACCGCGGGCCGCTCCCAGCTGAGCCCACTGTGCTCTTTCAGAAGATGGGCGTGGGCCGGCTCGACATGTATGTACTGCACCCCCCTGCTGCTGGAGCTGAGCACACACTGGCCTCCGTGTGCGCCCTGCTAGTGTGGCACCCCGCAGGCCCCACTGAGAAGGTGGTGCGCGTGCTGTTCCCTGGCTGCACACCACCTGCCCGCCTCCTGGATGGCCTGGTCCGCCTGCAGCACTTGGGATTCTTGCGGGAGCCCGTGGTGACTCCCCAGGACTTGGCGGGGCCTCGAAGAGCTGAGAGCAAGGAAAGCGTGGGCTCCCGGGACAGCTTAAGAAGAGAAGGCCGGATAACAGCACTCACCAGGTCTTCCCAGGAGCGCCCTGGAGTGGCCCGGAAGGACCCGCCTCGAGTTGAGGGCCCCCGCAGGGCTGAGAAAGAAGCCAAGGTCCCCCGGGAGGTGAAGAAGGACCCCAAGCTAAGCGCCCCTCGGACCCAGCCCCGGGAGGTACGCCGGGCAGTCTCCGCTTCTGTTAATGTGAAGAAGGCGGGTGCCCAGGCGGCCCCCAGACCCCGCAAAGCACCCAATGTCCCCCGCCCAGGTGCCCCACCAATGGAGAATGGGCCCCACAGCCCCCCCAGCTTCCGGTGTGGGGAGGCCAGCCCCCCAGCAGAGGTCTATAGTTCCCCAGCTCCCCAGCTGGTGGCCACACCCAGCCAGGAGAGCAGCCTGGAGCTGGGGCTGAGCCCAGCCGGGGAGGAGAAGACCCTGGAGCTGCTTTTGGATGCTGGCACACCCCGGCCTCACACACCCTCACCTACTGGAGCCCAGCAGGGCCCAACTGAAGGCAGTGGGCGACTGTCACTGAGCCCGCTGCGCGGCGGGGAGGCTGGGCCAGATGCCTCACCCACAGTGACCACACCCTCGCTGCCAGCTGAGGTAGGCTCCCCACACTCCACAGAGGTAGACGAGTCCCTGTCCGTGTCCTTCGAGCAGGTGCTTCCGCCACCACCTGCCACTGCGAGCGAGGCTGGGCTGAGCCTCCCACTCCGTGGCCCCCGGGTACGGCGATCAGCCTCCCCACATGATGTGGACCTGTGCCTGGTGTCACCTTGCGAGTTTGAGCACCGAAAGGCTGTGCCCATGGTGCCAGCACCCGCATCCCCCGGCAGCTCAGATAGCAGTGCTCGGTCCCAGGAGCGGGCGGGCGCTCCAGGGGCCGAGGAGACGCCACCCACATCCGTCAGTGAGTCCCTGCCCACCCTGTCTGACTCAGACCCCCTGCCTGCCGCCTCTGGCACCGCGGACTCAGATGAGGACATGGAGGGCTTTGGGGTCCCTCGCCGTGACCCGCTGCCCGAGCCTCTCAAGTTCCCCCCACCGCTGCCCACCCCACCCAGCATATGCATGGTGGACCCTGAGATGCTGCCCCCTGAGCAGGCACGGCTGACAGAGGGCCTCAGCCGCACCCGGAAGTCCCTGGCTCGCCCCAACCCCAGCACTGCTGCTCCCAAAGCCACTGCAGCGAGCACTGCCAAAACCAAGGGACTGGCTGGTGGAGACAGGGCCAGTCGGCCGCTCAGCACCCGGAGTGAGCCCAGTGACAAGGGAGGTCGGGCACCTCTGTCCAGAAAGTCCTCAGTCCCCAAGACGACCACTCGGGGCCCACCTGGTGAGTACCCAAGAGCTGGCATCCTACAGTGTTACTGGCTCAAGTCTTTGTTCCATACTTGCTGTGTGGTCTCAGCCACACCTGCCATCCTCTCTGGGCCTCCGTTTCTCACATAAAATGGAAATTCTGCCTCACTGTTTAGGCACTTGTAATTCCTAGGCACTCAAGCATTGCTGTCAGTGGAAACATAAAGTGGGCATATCTGTCGTCATGAACTTGAGCCCTAGTAAGAAGAAATAGGTGAAATTAATTTTAATAGTATATTTAACCATTTTGTGTGGAGGTTCCCAATCCCACCACCACCAGGTTCGATGATTGGCTGGGAGGACTTGGTTGACAGTTCTCCTGATGGCTGAATTGTATTATTAGAGCAAAAGGATACAGAATAGAATCATTGAGGGCAAGGGGCACAGGCGGAGGTGGGGCCCCCTGGGGGGGGGGGGGCGGGAGGGGGAAGCCAGGCACAGGCTTCTAGAGCTATCTCCCAGCATAGTCACACCATGTGCTTCAATGCCGAAGCAGGGACCCAAGATGACCCATGTGAAGTGGTGCCTACCAGGGAGGTTTGTAAAAGACACAGTGCCCAGGGTTTCTGGGGGGCGCTGATTACATTGGCACCCTCTGCCTGACACGCACCCAAATTCCAGACTCCTCAGAAAAGGGGGAGCAGGGGTTCAGCAGGAGCCGCAGTGCTGCAGGACAGGTGAGCACACAGGCCACCCTTGTCACTCAGTGGGGACCTCTCTGAGATTTAAATTCCCGAGACTGCAGCCAAGGGCCACTCTGGAAGCAGACCTTTCTAAGGCTAGCAGTCTCAGGTATGCCAGGCTAACTTTTCTCCTGGTTTTCCTTAGTTGTGATGAAATGTATGCAACATGGCGCCAGTTGTATTAAGTACATTCACATTGTTGTGCAGCCATCCTTGCCCTTGCTCTCTAGGACTCTTTCTGTCTTGCAAAACTGAAATTCTGTCCCCCTTAAATACTAACTCCCCATTCCTTCTCTCCTCCTCCCCAGCACCCACCATTCTACTTGGCTGTTTCTATGACTTAGGTACTCTAGGCATCTCCTGTGAGTAGAATCGTACTCTATTATCTTATTTCATACTCGGTCTTATTTCACTCTAGTAGAATGTTTCTGTGGTTTATCCATCCTGTAGCCTGCGTCATAACCCGCCCCTCCTCCGCCTTTTTTTTTTTTTTTTTTAAGGACATTCCTTCCTTGGGTGCCTGGTGGCTTAGTTGGTTAAGCGTCTGACTCTTGATTTCAGCTCAGGTTATGATCTCAGGTCATGATCTCAGGGTTGTGAGATCAAGCCTCACATCAGGCTCAGTGCTCAGTGAGGAGTCAGCTTGAGATTCTCTCTCTCCCTCTGCCCCTCCCTCTGCTCATGCTTCTCTCTCTCAAATAAATAAAATATTTTTTAGTGATGCTTGGGTGGCTCAGAGGTTGAGCATCTGTCTTTGGCTCAGGTCGTGATCCCAGGTTTGGGGATCAAGTCCCACATTGGGTTCCCCATAGGGAGCCTGCTTCTCCCTCTGCCTGTGTTTCTGCCTCTCACTCTGTATCTTTCATGAATAAATGAATAATATCTTTAAAATATACATATATATATATATATATTTTTTTTTTTTTTAAATATCTGGGGCGCCTGGGTAGCTCAGTTCAGTGTCTGCCTTCTGCTTGGGTCATGGTCCTGGGATCAAGCCCCATGCCAGACTCCCCCTGCTGCTTCTCCCTCTCCCTCTGCCTCTCTCCTCTGCTTGTGCACACGTGTGCTCTGTTTCTCTCTTCCTTAAATAAAGTCTTAAAAAAAAAATTTCCTTCCTTTTTAAGGTTGAGTAACATTCCATTGTGTGGCTGACCATATTTTGTTTATCCATTCACCCGTTAATGGACACTTGAGTTGTTTCTACCTTTTGGTTGCTGTTGGTTGAATCATACTGCTTTGAACATGGTTGGACAAATACCTCTTGGAGACCATGCTTTCAAGTCTTTTGGGTATATTCCCAGAAGTAGGAGTGCTGGATCACATGGCAATTCTATTTTTGATTTTTCGAGGAACCACCATACTGTTTTCCACAGCGGCTGCACCATTTTACATTCCCACGAACAACGCAGAAAGATTTTAGTTTCTCCACATCCTTGCCAACACTATTTTCTGAATTTTGATAGTAGCCATGTGATGGGTGTTATGAAGCTTTTGCTTTGTTCTAAGAGCTTTATGGTTTTGGCTCTTACATTTTATTCCTTGATTAACTAATTTTTTTTTTTTTTTTAAGATTTTATTTATTCATGAGAGACACAGAGAGAGAGGCAGAGACATAGGCAGAGGGAGAAGCAGACTCCTCGCAGGGAGCCTGATGTGGGTCTGGAGCCGGATGTGCGACTCCCATCCCGGGACTGGGATCACGCCCTAAGCAGAAGGCAGACGCTCAACTGCTAAGCCACCCAGGCGTCCCAATGAATTAATTTGTTTAAAAAAGATTTTATTAAAAAAAAAATAAAATAAAAAAATAAAAAAAAATAAAAAAGATTTTATTAATTTATTCATGAAAGACACTGAGAGGCAGAGACGTAGGCAAAGGGAGAAGTCTGGACTCCAGGATCACAACTTGAGCTAAAGGCGGATGCTCAGCTGCTGAGTGACCCAGGTGCCCAAGCCTAGAAGAGTTTTAATTACTGATTCAATCTCCTTACTAATAATAGATCTGTTGAGCTTTTCTGTTTCTTTGTGATTCGGCCTTAGTAGGTTTTGTGTTTCTAGGAATTTGCATATTTCTTCCAGGTCATCCAGTTTGTTGGTTGTGCAGCTATTCATGCTACTCTCTTACTTACTGCCTTTACGTCTGTAGAGTCAGTAGGAGTGTCCCCACTCTTCTGATCTTCGGAAGTTGAGTCTTCTTTCTTCTTAGTCTAGTAAAGGGCTGTCAATTTTGTTAATCTCTTTGAAGAACCAACTTGCGGTTTTGTTGATTATCTTTTATGTTTTTCTAGTCTCAATTTTAAAAATTTCTGCTTTTATCTTTACTATTTGATTTTTTTCTGCTACCTTTGGATTTCTCTTTGTTCTTTTTCTAATTCTTGGGTTGCAAGGTTGTCATGTTGAGATTTTTTTTTTAAGATTTTATTTATTTATTCATGAGAGACACAGAGAGAGGCAGAGACACAGGCAGAGGGAGAAGCAGGCTCCATGCAGGAAGCCTGACGGGGGACTCGATCCTGGGACTCCAGGATCACGCCCTGAGCTGAAGGCAGACGCTCAATCGCTGAGCCACCCAGGTGTCCCGAGATGTTTTTTAATATAAACGTTTATAGGTATAAACTTCCCCTTTGTCTCTGTTTTCTCTCAGAGATTGTCTTTCAGCAGTCAGGTCACAGTGGGTCTCTCTGAGGTCATCCCACTTGGAACCTGTTGAGCTTTTTGGACATTCATACGCACGCCTTGCATCAATTACAGCAAGTTAGGGCCATTATTTCTTCAAATAATCATTCTGCCCTTTTCTCTCCTGGGACTCCGACCTGTGTATTGGCCCTTTTGATGGTGTCCAACGAGTCCCTTAACCACTGTTCACTTTCTTCGGTCTTACTCTCTGTGTTCCTCAGACTTGATCAGTGCCATTGTCCTGTCATTAAAAATCGCTGTTTAAATCATGAATCAAATTCCTCTCGTGAATATTTCATTTCAGTTGTACTTCTCAGTTGCAGAATTTCTTTTGGATTTACTTTTTACATTTTCTATATCCTTAATGTTTCTGTTTTGTTCATGCAGCATTCTCTTGCAGTCTTCCTTTCTTTCTGTGAGCATCTTTAAGACCATCGTTTTAGGGGATCCCTGGGTGGCTCAGCTGTTTAGTGCCTGCCTTAGGCCCAGGGCGTGATCCTGGAGTCCCGGGATCGAGTCCCACATCGGGCTCCCTGCATGGAGCCTGCTTCTCCCTCTGCCTGTGTCTCTGCCTCTCTCTCTCTTTCTCTCTCTATGTCTCTCATAAATAAATAATAAAATAAAATCTTTAAAAAAAAATCGTTTTAAAGTTTTTATCCAATGAGCCAGCCATTTGGCCTTTCTCAGGAGTGGTTTCTGGGGTTTTTTCCCCTTTTTTTCCTTTGACTAGGTTTTGCCTTTCCTGTTTCTTTGTATGCCTTGTGATTTTTGCTGTTGTTGAAAACTGGACATTCAAATTTAATAATGTATTAACTCTGGAGATCCAAATCTCCCCCTCTCCCAGAGGAAGGTTTGTGTGGCTTCTCTGGTTAATTGATGTGTGCTGCCTCTGTGCTGAGGGTCAGTCTGAGGTGGAAACCAAGGGTCTTCTCAAGTCTTCTCTGAGTCTGCACCTTTCTCCACGTGCATGGTGACCACCCTAAATCTCTTTTTAAATGTTTTAATTCCAGTATTGTATTAGTTTTGGTGTTAAATTAGTTTCAGATGTACAATACAGTGATTTAATGCAGTGGGTTTTGAATGGCATAGTCCTTACGTGTTTGGCTCCCGAAGGGGGAAAACAAAAAATGAAGGGAGGTGGGAGGGAGGAAAAATGTTCCCAGTCCTCTCAGTCTCACATAAGAGGAGGAGGGGCTGCCCGTATGACTATTGTCTGGGTCAGGAGACAGATTCCTTGCTTCCTGCCGCATCAGCATCCCTGAATCCTGCTGAGTTCAGTCTGCCCTGCGTGCTACTGTATCAGAATATTCCAACGTGTCCATGTCCTCCATATGAAAAATTACTATCTAGTTCCTCTTCTTGTTGCCACACTAAGTCTTGGGTGCCTGGCATGTGCTTTGCACGCCCAGCTCATCTTGGCTAGTACCTGCCCCATTCTAGTGCTTGGTGACCCCTGCTGGAGGGCGGGGGGTGGGGGGTGGGGGGTGGGCAGCGATGAAGGTTGGCAGTGATAGTAACATGAGCTTGTGTCCCTGAGTGCTTCTCACCTATTCCAGGTGCGTGGGTGGCCCTGCCCTACAGAAGCTGACCATGTCTCTGGCTTCTCTCGCCCTGTCAGTTCTTAGCGTCAGTGTCCATCTGAGCTGCCACCTCTTATCCTTCTTGGGCTCATTCCAAGACAGGCACCTAGTGGGCCCCTGTGAGCTTAAGCAGGTCGGGGGTCCCCAGCACAGCAGCAGATGGCAACCCCAGCCTGTGGGCAAGGCTAGCAGCTGGAGGCTGAGTCCTCCAAGGCCCTGTCTGCCGGGGCACTTGGCCACTTGGGGTCTCCTCCTCCTACTGGATCCGATAGAATGACCCTCCATGCTAATGTCAGCAAACTGTGTCTTCAGAAGGCCGGAAGCTTTACGGGCCAGATGGTCTCTGCCCCAACGACTCAGCTCTGCCCTTTGGCATAACCGCAGCTTAGTATATAACCAAATGGGCAACCTGGTAAAACTACATTTCCAAAAGCAGGCAGTGCTGTCATTTGGCTGTCCTTGCTCTACCCCTGCCCTCCTGCGCTGAGGCTTCTACCCATGTTCCCCTAGTCTTCTCTTCGTTGTTCTACCTCTCTGCCTCCTGTCTCCCCTGTGCCTTCCATAGCTATGGTGGCTTTCTCTTCCTGAGTCTTAAGGTCCTCACCACCGCTGCACCTAGCTATGGGTGAGGGAGGTCACTGGCCCCAAGCTGAGGGATTCATGCATTCTGCAAGTGCCCTGACAGCCTCTGGATGCATACCCTGAGCTTGGCAATGTTATGATTCTAAGATGCCAAGCATCTGGCCGGGTTCCTATGCCCAAGATCCAGGTATGTCCTCAATCAGTTGATTCTGAGACACACCTGGGACTGGTGGCCTCATCCTCTTTGCACAGGCTCTGGATTCAGAGCCATAGATGAGGCTTTGCGAGAGCCGTGCCACATCCTGGGTCTCCCTCTTGCAATTCTGCCCCTCCCACACCCACTCTATCTCCCCATTGCCCTTGAGGACGGGTATTTTTGTCTCTCTCGGTTAGTGCCATGTCCCCAATGTCTGATGCCCAGGAGGGCTTGATAAATGTTCCTTGAATAGTTGAACAGATGGGCGCTGCAGAAGCAGCACATTGTTCTAGGTACTGGCTGCTTTGGGAGCTTAAGCTTGAAAACCTCCTCTTCCAGGAAGCCCTCCCTGATTGTCCCTTCATACCTTCCCTTACCTCTGGCCCTGGGTATGTCTGTGACCAGAGACTAGCCAGGGAGGGTCCAGGCACTGAGGGTATGACCATGGGTATTTGCAGAGTTCATTGAGTAACTTCCCATGCCAAGGAGAGCTAATCAACTATAAGATAGATCAGGCCTTCTCCTGGGGAGGGGGAGCTACTTGGGGGAGGTGTAGGGAGAGCTGGGAGCCTCTCCCTGGGCTCTGGTTCTCAGCCTCTTCCTGGTCCCAGGAGCTCAGGACTGACCCCGTCCTTCTTGCCCACAGGGTCAGCTGGCAGCCGGCCAGGTGGGTCAGCAGCCCCTCCAGGGTCCCCCGTCTACCTTGACCTGGCCTATCTGCCCAGCGGGAGCAGTGCCCGGCTAGTGGACGAGGAATTCTTCCGGCGGGTGCGTGCACTCTGCTATGTCATCAGTGGCCAGGACCAGCGCAAGGAAGAGGGTATGCGGGCCGTCCTGGATGCACTACTTGCGGGCAAGCAGCAGTGGGACCGTGACCTCCAGGTACGTGACCACCCCAGGGTCTCAGACAGTCTTAGCACGAGGCCTCCTGATCTTCCTGTCGAACTTAGTCTTAGGAGGTCTGTGTGACCTTCACCCACCCACAGAGGGATTGGGGCCCAGGGAGACAAAGCTGTGTCCCCAAGGCCACAGAAATGAGGGTGAGAGTCAAAGTCCCACCAGGACTCTTCCTGTTGCTTCCACTTTGTCTGCAGCAGCCTGGGTGCAGGGCAGGGCTGGTGTGATCCCCTCCCCTGACCCTCCGGGCCCTCAATCATCCCAGTTGTGAGAATTAGCCAGAAGGAATAGGTGATGTCTGTGCAGTTGACAAAGTTGAAAATTGACTGTGGGCTGGCTTTGTCTCCAGAGGAAGCCTTGAAGCAGATCTTTGGAGGATAAGGCAAGTTTGGGAAGAAGCAGGAGCTTCCGAGCACCTGGCCACCCATGCAGGGTGTGAGTGAGCCCACTCCCAGCCTTACGGGGAACCCACATGGCCCCTGCTCCTCCTGCAGCTTGTAGAGAGCTGGGAGGGAGAGTTTGAGGCACGGGGTGGCAGTAGAAAAAGCCTGCTATGGGCAAGGGAGGAGCCAGAGGGAGCCTAGTCTCCTGTGTTGTGAGAGGGTCCCTGGGGTGCCGTGGGGAAGAGAAGGGACTTTGGGGATGGACTGGCCACCAGCTACAATCGTCCTGGCGACAGAGAAAGGAAGCAGAGCAAATGGGTTCAGAGAAGGGCCTTGGGTGCCAGGAGTGGAGCAGGGGCTGGGCCAGGAGGGGAGGGTGCACCCCCTCACTGTCAGTCCATCTGTCTCACCCGCAGGTGACCCTGATCCCCACCTTCGATTCAGTGGCAATGCACGAGTGGTACGAGGAGACTCATGCTCGGCACCAGGCGCTGGGCATCACCGTGCTGGGCAGCAATAGCACCGTGTCCATGCAGGACGAGGCCTTCCCCGCCTGCAAGGTGGAGTTCTAGCTCCGTTCCCGACACCCACCCCCTCAGCCCAGAATCTGCCACTGTCCCGAGATTCCCCTGCATCAGAAATAAACCAGGTACTCCACTCAGCTGTGGCCTTGGTTCCTTCTGCTGACAAGAGACTTGGCAGCATCTGGGACAGTCATCACCACTGCCCAGGCCCCCAGGTTGGGGGATCCCCAGGAGCCAGGGGATGCCCAGGTCAGGCACACTCTGACCTCCACCTCGCAGATGGGAAAACCCCGGCCCAGGGGAGGGTGGCCTCTCTGGAAATGCTGCTGACTGTGGCCTCCAGCCTGACCTGGTGGTGACCGTGAGAGGCTGATTTTACCAGTGGGGAAGCTTGTTCCCCTGGGCAGCCGCTGGACCCCCACCTCACACACACATGCATCAGTGACCAAGGTGAGATTTGAACCCCAGGGGCCCCATGCTCCAAAGCTAGAAAACAGGTTACTTTCTGTTCCTAGAGATAATTGATGCTCATGGCAGGAGAGTCACACACTACAGAGAGCCCTTAAAGAAGAATCTGAAGCCCAAAGGGTAGACTGCATCAATGCCTGAAGGCCCCCTTCTCTGCATGTATGATGATACCTGGCCATAACATTAGAGAAGATGCCGTGCGTGCTGACCCAGAAAGCATATGCCTGAGTCCTGTCTCCTGGTATCTGGGGGTGTGACCATGTAGAGAGGTGCAGTTAAGTGAAGGGCCTTAGGATTATCTGGATGGGCCCTGAATCCAATGACAGGTGTCTTTATAAGAGACAAAGAGGAGAGACACAGCCAGAGAGAGGAAGGCCAGGTGGATTTTGGGCCCAGGGGCCACAGGCTGAGGATCACTGGAGCCTCCAGAAGCTCGGAGTGGTGAGGAGTGATCCTCCTCTAGAATTTTCTGAAGGAACTGACCCTGCTGACACCCTGATTTCGGAGTTGTTCTTCCAGAAGTGCTCAAGAGTGAAATGTTTGTGGCCATTTGTGACAGTGGCCCCAGAGTGGCGGGCACACCACTCTCTTCCCTGGATGTGGTGGCCTGAAATCCCCACCTGTGGCTGCCTATGGCCTCCTACAGCCGACTCCTCCCTGCAGTCACATCCGGCACTGGCTCAGCACGGTCAGGCTGCTTGAACCAAAGCCCCAGCAGCTTCAACACTGACACTCACTTCTCACAGCCCTGGAGGCTGGAAGTCAGGGTGCCAGCACAGTCGGGGTCTGCTGAGGATACCTCCTGGCTTGCAGCTGGCTGTCTTCTGGCCAGGTCCTCACGTGGAGAGGGACGGGATGTGGGGACACATTCTCTCATACCTCTTCTTAGAGCACCAATCCTAGTGCGAGCCCCCCACCTCCACTACCTGATGATCTCCCAAAGTTCCCACATCCACAGACCCCCCTCACGATAGGAAGTAGGGCTTAAACATAGGAATTGGCAGAGGTGGGAGGTTGTACTGGTTACGTCCCAACCTGTCAATATCCAGTGTGTGCTTGGACTGGCCTCTGTGGTGCTGACTGTAGGACACCCTTCAGCAACAACCATCAGGAAACAAAAAAGTAAAGGCTCATTCCTTACAAGACCTGGAAGATTGTACAGCACCCCAGGGCCACACAGTGAGGAGGTGGAGAACAGAGAGAGAGCCACCTGTTCACTGGCTGGGCCTCTGCTTTTACTGGGGTTCACAATGGGAGCCTGGGTCTCCCAGGGCTCATTGTTTATTGATAAACCTTAAACATAGGAGTGGGAATGTAAAATGCCAGAAGGGGGGAAAAAAGAAGTGGCCCCAAGGGCCAGTTATCAAAACCAAGGAGCGCCTGGGTGGCTAAGTCAGTTAAGTGTCTGCCTTCAGCTCACGTCATGATCCCAGAGCTCTGGGATCGAGCCCTGTGTCAGGCTCCGAGTCTGCTTCTCCCTCTCCCTCTGCCCCTTGCTTGTGTGTTCTCACTCTCTGCCAAATCCTAAGAAAACAAAAAATAAAAAACTCAAGACCCCTCAAATAAAGGAGCCTCAGTGTGGGGAGGCAACCTGGCTCTTTTTATCTAGTAGTGTGGCTGACAAACAGGTTTATTCCAGATAGCCATCTTTGAAGCAGATGCCTGGGCACTCAAAGCTTAAGTCAGACACTTGTGTTACAAGAAGGAAAAAAAAAAAATGGACTGGGCTCGCACCCCACAGGACACACAGTTCAGTCCAGAGTTGTCAGGGCGGTAGCAGGTGGGGAGATGGCTACAAAGGATTGGTGTGGGGGACCTCACTGCTTCCTGTAAGGGCCAGGTGTCTGGCTGTCATCATGTGGCATGTTGGGGCTGGATGGGGCCAGGCTTCCCAGGCGGGAAGCGCAGACGGACCTCAGGAGTGCCCACACCAGACCCCCCAGGGACGGAACTTCCCAGGGTGCCGTGGGTGATGCCACGGCTAAGCTCAGCACACAGCACACAGCGGGAAAGGGAGCAGCGGTCTGGGGGTGCTGCTCAGCACATGGGGCCTGGGTCTGCCACCCTGCACCCACTTGTTTGCCCCTGCACCTGCCTCTTACCACACTTACAGGGAAGCGAGAGTGCTCGTGCCACACCCGGCCAGGTGTTTCGTGTCCAGTAAAGCCGGCATGGCTGCTGCTACTCCAGGACAGGCAGGCTATAGCCCTCTGCCCGCTTTTTCCTGTTGCCAGGTAAGGGTGGGCTTCTGAGCCCCGGGCCTCAGGGTGGGTCTCTGTAAACAGGAGGCCACATTGCCGAGTTTGCACTTTGGCCAAACTGTCCAGTGACGGGTACTGCCTCCCATCCTCAGTTCATCTGGTGTATTACCAGGAGGTTTTCTAAAATGAATTTATCCATAATAAGCTGCTTCCACTGTTTTATATGTATGTCTTTTCCTCATTTATACATCATAATTCTGTTTTTTAAATACACTTAAAATTTTTTTTAATTGTGCTTAAAAAAACATTTACCATCTTAACCATTTTTTTATTTATTTTAATTTTTATTTATGATAGTCACAGAGAGAGAGAGAGAGAGAGGCAGAGACACAGGCAGAGGGAGAAGCAGGCTCCATGCACCGGGAGCCCGATGTGGGATTCGATCCCGGGTCTCCAGGATCACGCCCTGGGCCAAAGGCAGGCGCCAAACCGCTGCGCCACCCAGGGATCCCTACCATCTTAACCATTAAGCTTTTGTGGTAAGCTTTTTTTTTTTTTTCCAGATTGACCTCAATTTCATGATCATTTTTTTCTGTAAACATTTTATTTTTATGGTTTTCAAACCATGGTTTTTAAATGTCTTTTGCACTATGAGAGGCCTATCTTGCAGCTGGCACAAATTCTCCCATGATATTTTTCTCTATTTATAATTTTAACTTTTATTTTTATCCTACTAGTACTTATATAGGAATAAAGAGAGATGGAGGGGTTGCTCCAGCCCAAAGGGCCATCTGATTGTCCCCAGGCTGGGTACAGGTTTGAAACACTCCCTCCTCCCTGAATAAGACCCTAGTGTGTCGGCGTCTGTTTCTGCATCTGCTCTAATCCATCACCAGCTTTTCTGGTCCTCTCCAGGCTATTTCATTGGTGTAGCCCTGTGTGTCTTAATAGGTCCTCAGCAGGTTCTTTCTCCTTCATTTTATTTTTTCCCTTCATAAATTCCCAGCTGTTTTCACATGCTCATTCCTCTTAGAGTTCTAGAAACTACACAGAAGGGGCCCAAACACACGCTAAAAGAAATGCTACAGAGGCGCCTGGCTGGCTCTATCAGTACAGCAGGTGATCCCTTGATCTCGGGGTTGTGAATCTGAGCCCCATGTTGGATGTGGAGATTACTTAAAAAAGTAAAATCTTTAAGAAATATTATAAACTTCTGCTTTTGACCATATCGTAGACTAGATTCTCATGCTGATCATCCAAGAAAAACAATGAAAATTGCTGGGTAAAAATGAGTTAAATCCTGATTACTGTGTCAGTGAGCCACCAGAGGATAAGAAGCAAGAGCCCCAGGAAGGAAGCAGCTTTTGTGTTACACGAGGTGGGTTTGGTCTTCTGTTTTCATGGACTTCAAAATGGTGGGTCTGTTAAGTCAAGACCTCAAAGAGTGAAGTCAAGGGACACCTGGATGGTTCAGTGGTTAAGCATCTGCCTTTGGCTCAGGTCATGATCCCGGGGTCCTGGGATCGAGTCCTGCATCAGGTTCCCCACGGGGAGCCTGCTTCTCCCTCTGTCTGTGTCTCTGCCTCTCTCTGTGTCTCTCTCCTGAATGAATGAATGAATGAATGAATGAATGAATGAATATCTTAACAACAACAAAAAGTGAAGTCAAAATCAAAATAAGATTTTCAAAAAAAAAAAAAAGATTTCCCAGGAATGGAAAGGAAACTTGGTTGTCTCTGGCCTGGCTGTTGGGAGGAAGAGGGGAAAGAATCTAGTGTGAATGGTGAGCTTGCTTGAGTCTGCAGCTCCAGCGTTACCTGGGTGGCCAGAGGCCTCCAGTGGACGAAACGGTTTAAAGTTGTCCAAGGTGATGATGACCCTGGAGGTCTGCTGGATGGGCCTTCAACCCCCATCACATCCCAGAAACTAGGAACCTGCATCGAAACTCACAACCTGTCCCTGTGGGTGGGAGCCAGGGGACACTAAGGCAGCAGAGACTTCCATTGTCAGCATCATCAGACCCAGAATCTGTGTTTAACCCTGAGGTGTGAACAAAGAGCAAGACATTTGTAGAAGAGCCAAATAGAACTAAGAGAAATTATCAAATGATGAAGGTTTTGAACGCTGGATGCGACTAACTGGATTTGAGCTAGCTGAAGAGAAAACTGGTGAGCTAGAAGATGGGTGCAGTGAATTTCCCAAACATGGGAAGAGAGGGAAAGTTAAGAGATGGAGAGAGCAGAGGCAAACTCTGAAGAGGGTGAAGGCAGAGAATTTTCCAGAACTGATAAGACACCAATTCACCAGGACTCAGAAAGCTAACCACATCCCAAGCAAGGTGTATATACGTGTGTGTGTGTGTATATGAATGTATATGTATATGTGTACATATGTATATATATAAAATAGCTGACTTGGGCCTGAAAACCAAAGTCACCAAGAAAAGTAAGAATGACGATGGAGAGGCAACTTCTCAGTCCCACTGTCCGGACCTGGGGACACCACTTTCAGGGCTCTGAGAGAAAGCAGCAGCCCAGAGATGCTCACCCCGCAAAAATATCTCTTGAGAAGGATAGAGAAGCGAGCCTCTTGCTAAACAAAATTCTAAGGGAACTGTTTTAGGCAGAAAGAAAAGGATCAGGCAGGAGGGCTGACATGCAGGAGGAGAGAGTAAGCAAAAAGGTGGGAAATGCAACTGAAGAAACCTCACTTTCAGTAGCAAGAATTTGTAATGTCCAACGTGGAGGATTAAAGTCTCAATTAAATTAGACAACAATGGGGGTACCTGGGTGGCTCAGCCAGCTGACTGTTGGCCTTTGGCTCAGGTCATGATCCCAACGTCCTGGGACGGAATCCTGCATTGGGCTCCCTGCTCAGCGGGCATCTGCTTCTCCCTCTGCTTCTCCCTCTCCCTCTGCTCCTCCCCTCTGCTCGTGTGCTTTCTCTCTTTCAAAACAATAAATAAATAAATATTTTTTAAAAAAACATAAAGTAAATAAATTAGGCAACAATGGCAAAAAACAGTTGAGTGGAGTAAGGTTTTAAAATCCTTGTGTAAGCATGCCTCATTTTACTGGGTTTTTACAAATTGAAGGCAACTCTGCGTTCAACAAGTCAATCAGCACTTTTTTCCCAACAGCATCTGCTCACTTTGCATCTCTGTCACATTTTGGTAATTCTCAGCAATGTTTCAAACTCTTACTATATTTGTCATGGTGGTCTGTGATCAGTGGTTACAACTCTGAAAGCCCAAATGATGTTTAGCATTTTTCAGCCATAAAGTATCTTTTAATTAAGCTATGTGCTTTTTTCGGGACACTTGGCTTGGCTCAGTGGTTGAGCATCTGCCTTTGGCCCAGGGCGTGATCCTGGAGTCCCGGGATCGGGTCCCACATGGTGCTTCCTGCGTGGAGCCTGCTTCTCTCTCTGCCTGTGTCTCTGCCTCTCTCTCTCTCTCTCTATTTCTCATGAATAAATAAATAATATCTTTAAAAAAATAAAGGTATGTGCGTTTTTTGGACACAATGTTATTGCACAATTAGTAGACTACGTGTGGTGCAAATATAACTTTTATAGGCACTGGCTGGAAGACCTCAAATTTCATTTGACTGGCTTTATTTGAATATTTGCTTTATTGTGGTTATGGTCTGGAACTGAACCCACAGTATCTCTGAGGTATGCCTGTATTGTTTGAGGGGAGTAGGACACATTACTTGGTTGAGTGGGGTAGAAAATATTAATAGTTACAGTAAATACAAGGAAAATAGAGCCAGTCTATAATTTCCAAACTAGTAGGGGGCAAAAAATTGGAATTAAAAAGAATTAATCCAAAATAATTCTTCCATAGCAAAGGAGGTTCAGGTAACCCAAAATAAGATCATGAAAATACATACAATTTGCCAGCAATTACAATAAATGTAACTGATCAAGTTAAAGGACAAAAGATGGTCAGACTGTTATCTTTTTTTAATTCAAAATTTTAAGCTATCTACAAGAAATAACTAAACACTTATGTTTAGATGCTGAAAATTTTAAAAGATGAGAAAAAAATAAACCTGGGAAATGCTAAAGAAACAAAGCTGATATGCTTATATTAATAAAGTTAGATTTTTGTATATTTTTAGAAATAAGGATTATCAAATTAGAGCTTTTAATTCACCAAGAATTACACACAGTTCTAAACTTGTATGCATCTAATAATGGAGCCTCAAAATAAAGTTAAGAACCACTGGAGAGGATAAGTTTATCTTTCTTTTAACCCTATTAGGTTTTCTAACACTTATCTATCCTTACATTCCTAGAAAAAAACTCCACTTTGTATTTTTATTTTTTAAAAAAGATTTTATTTATTTATTTGACAGAGAGGGAACAAGCAGGGGGAGTAGCAGAAGGAGACAGAGAGGCAGGCTCTCGGCTGAGCAGGGAGCCCGACGCAGAGCTCCATCCTGGGACTCCGGGATCATGACCTGAGCTGAAGGCAGATACCCAACCAATTGAGCCACCCAGGCACCCCCAAATTTTTATTTTAATAAACTGGGTGAAGGTGAGGAAGTCTGGGCTTTTGCCCTTAATACTTGGCAGTTCTTTCCCTGCCCTTCAGATTTCTGATGCTGTGTTTCTCAACACCCTCGGTCAGCTCAGCATTAGAGGACTCCTACCACCTACAGCATCAGATGGCCAGGCAAGGAGAGGACATGATGAATCAGGCACAGGTTCCTAAGGGCTTAACTACCAGGAAGTGACATCCCACTTCTCTCATGTCCTTGACCAAAGCAGGTCACATGACTCCACCTGATTCAGGAGCTGAGAGGTTCACTCCTCCCTTGTACCTGGATGCAGGAGGATCAGAAATAGTGGTGAAAAATCAACTGATCACTGATGTTCCCCCAGCGAAGATAGTTTTGTCTTGGTGGGAAGTTGGCAAACGTTTTCTGTAGAGCCAGACAGTAAATTGTTTCAGTGTTCCGGGCCCTGCAGTCTCCGTTCAGACAACTCAACTCTCCCGTTGTAGCTGAACACAAAATGAAATGACTATTCCAATAAAACTGCACAAAGGGGCTGTGGGCTCAATTTGGACTCAGCGGTGGCTTGCCAGCTCCTGCTCTGGGGTGTCTACAGGTGGAAGGGTTTGGGGCCTGGGGTCTCCCTCCTGTCTTCTCTCTCTTCCTCCTCTCTCTCTCTCCCTCTCTCTCTTTTTTTTTTCTGTCTCTCTGTGTCTACTTCCTCCCTCTCCCCAATCCCTCCTGACAGCTGTCTGGCCCAGCCTCTGCTCTCGAGTGTGCACTAAAAATATCTCCGCGGCAGCCAAGCACCTGGGGGCCCTGGAGCATGCGCCAGGAGCCGGATGTGCGACCTTGGCCCGGGCACCCACTCTGCACAGCGGGCTCCTGGGCAGCCCCTCTCAGATACGCACCCCGAGCCTGAGCCACGACTGTCCCCTGATTTTTCTATGTTCTTTCAACATCTAGACCACACCTCCAGGCTTCTGCACCCCCGGTATCCTCACCTTGGATGCCACCCCCAGCCATTCATCCATCACCCAAATACTGGATGCCACCCTCATGGGGCAAACCAGCAAGTGCGGGTGTCAGACACATAGGATACAACAACCCATGGTGTCGGGTGTGGGGGGCAGCACAGTGCCAGAGGAGGACCCACCTGCTGCTTGGGGATGAGAGGAGGCCCCATGAGGTTGAGGATGAAGCCACCTTAGGGGAAGAGGGAGAACACAGCTGGCAGAGGGACCCACAGGGCCCCAGGCTTGGTCTTTAAAGAAACCGAGAGAAGACTGGTAATACTGAAGTTCCTCAAGGGGAACCTCAGGGGTGGGGCTGGCCCTACAGCTGCCAGGATGCCCCATGGAGCAGCTGGGACTTCCCCTTCCAGGGGCTGGGGGCACAGCGGTAGGCTTGGGGACTCGGACACTTTCCTGGGAAGATGCGGGCTTTTACGAGGTAATGGTGGAGGAGGGAGGGGTTGCCTCTCCCAGGAAAAGCAGTGCAATAGCTCTCATCTCCCAAGCCTCACTTCCTAGGGGCCCCTCCTCCAGGAAGCCCTCCCTGTTCTCCCTCTGGTTCTGTCCTACCCTACTCCAGGCCCTCCTCTGGCTCTTCTTGATCCACTCCCTTTAAAATGTCACCGTGTCTGCCAGCAAGTCACCCTCCTCTATTTCCTTCTCGTCCATAGTCTGGGGTGCTGCCAGGACAGGAGAAGGCGGGCACCCATCTACACACCATATGTGCCTTTCCCCACCCAGCACACAGTAGGTGCTCAGGAAATGGTTGTGCTGCTGGTGACCTTGGAGATGTTACTTAACTTCCCTGTGGGCCCCCAGCCCCCTCCTTCCTCTACCTCAGATATAAGAAAATTGCCCTGAACCTCCAGGTGGCCTCAGGCTGTATTGGCAGTGACTGGACCCCAGGTTTCCTTCCCCAACAGACAGCTCTGCATCCCGTCCCCTCATCCCCACAGCATCCTTTTAGGATCCAAGGTCAGGGCAGGTGAGCGCTTCAGCACCAGTGCACCTGAGTCAAGTCTTATCTCTGATAGGTCTTTGGGGTGTGACTCCAGAGAGTAGCTTCTTGTCCTGGAGCCTCAGTCCTCTATCCTGTAAAATATGAATCACTGCCCCCACCCCGTTTACCCTGGCTGGGGCTTGGGGGAGGCCTGTATGGGGAGTGTAAATGCAGTTGGCTCTTATGAGTGGTGCCAGGGCCCCCAGGAAGAAGCTTCCAGCCTGTTGGGGGAGAGGCTGAGCCCAATACAATGCCCTAACCCTGGGGGGTCATCATTGGGCTGGAAGGAAGACTGATCAGGGCTTCTGTGTAGGAACTAAGAACTAAGCTCCTGGTCAGATGTAGAGCTGGGGGAGAACAATCCAGCCCAGGGCACAGCAGGGGCAAAGGCCCTGAAGTGAGACTGATTTGGTCAGAGACAGGACAGGGCTGTGCACAGGCTTCTGCTACACAGCTCTAGAGGGTTACGGGGAGGGTGCGGCGTCTTTCCTGAGAATGCCAAGCCCTAGGGGATGGTTTGGAGCTGGAAAGGAAGTGATCCCTCCATCTGTCTGAAACCCTCACCCGTGGGCACCGGTCAACATCCTGAAGCCACCACCACATATCTACACTGGAGCAATTAAGCAAACAGAGGGTGGAGGGTGGGAGCCAGATTTCTCACTGTTGCAGTAAGAGGCTAGAGACAGACAAAGGAAGGAGTCTAGAAGAATCCATTTGCTAATGGATTAGGCGTGGAGACATCTGCATGAATTCATGTGTAACTTAATATAGATACACAGTTATATATGGAGATACAGGTCTGTGTATATATACAGATCATATACACATTTTGTGTCCTTGCTCTGTCAGCTGTGAGGGCCTAGAAGCAATGACCCCCACCCCCACCCCAGTAGCAAGCAGCACAGCTAATGCCTAGATCTCTGTTTGTGTTAGCACAGCAGTGTCCCTCTTGTCTGGGGGTTATACGTGCCAGGATCCCCAGTGGGTGCCTGAAACCACGGGTAGTACCGAACCCTAGATCTATACTATGATTTCTCCTGTGCGTATATACCTGTGCTAAAGTTTAATTTATAAATTAGGCACATTATGACAATATATTGTAATAGAAGTTATGTGAATGTGATCTCTCTCTCTCAAATTCTCATCTTGTCCTATACTCGCCCTTCTTGTGATGATGCGAGATGATAAAATGCCCACGTGAGGACATGAAGCTAGGTGAATGACGCAGGCTTTGTGCTGTAGCATGAGGCTGTTGTTGACCTTCTGACCATATGTCAGGACTATCATCTGCTTCTGGACTGCGGTTGATCACAGACCACTGACACTGTGCAAAAGGGGAGACTACTATATTCTCCAGCAAAACGCACTGAGCTGCTCCTAGGAAAGGCTGATTCTAGGATGAGGGGCAGGAAATATATGAGATGAGCGTGATGCATTTTGTAGGGACAAAGTAAGGCCGTGTTAAGAGGGGAAAACCACGGCGGGGGATGGGGGCATGTCAAAGACTCCTGAGCTTCTGATGACCAAAGCTGAAACCATTTGAGCAAAAAACTCAATAAAGTAATATTAGATTTTAACTCAACATACAAAATAAATATTCATAAGTCCATACTGATGTGAATGATCAAAGAGATAAACAGGGAGAAGAGAGGAATTCAGAATAATTTGTGGGGAGAAGTGTGACTCCCCATCCATTGTGTGTGGGTGGCCCATGGTGACTTCCTTCCATAGGGCACAGCATCAACAGGAGGAAGAGAGTCGCTCCACAGTGGAGACACTTGACAGAGGCCACTTCAGGCAGGTGATCCAGGTCAACATCATAGTGAAGAGTCATACCCATGGCATGTCCTGTGGACTTGGTGTGACAAGCAGAGCACTTCACCTCTGTAGTCCTCCTCAAAGCTGTCACCCCAGGGCCCTGAAAAGACACCAACAAACCACAAATGGGGGATTTCCCACAAGGCACCTGACTAGTTCTTCTCAAAACTGGTGAGGTCGGGATCCCTGGGTGGCGCAGCGGTTTGGCGCCTGCCTTTGTCCCAGGGCGCGATCCTGGAGACCCGGGATCGAATCCCACATCGGGCTCCCGGTGCATGGAGCCTGCTTCTCCCTCTGCCTGTGTCTCTGCGCCTCTCTCTCTCTCTCTGTGTGACTACCATAAATAAATAAAAATTAAAAAAAAAAAAAAAAACAAAACTGGTGAGGTCATCAAAAACCAAAAAGTCCGGGAAGCCTGGGTGGCTTAGCAGTTGAGCATCTGTCTGCCTTTGGCTCAGGTAGTGATCCCAGGCCTGGAGATCGAATCCCTATGAGGAATCTGCTTCTCCCTCTGCCTAAGTCTCTGCCCTTTCTTTGTGTCTTTCATGAATAAACACATGAAATCTTTAAAAACAACAACAACAACAACAACAACAACAACAACCCAAGAAAGTCTGAGAAACTGTCTCACCCCAGAGGTGTTTAAGGGGACTGGATGACTATATGTAATGTGGAGTCCTGGGACAGAGAAAGGATACTAGGGAAAGTGGAGAAAATCTGAATAATATATGGACTTTAGTTAATAATAATGTCCCATTATCGGTTCACTAATTCTGACAAATGTACTATATTAATGAAAGGTGCTAATAATAGGGAAAATTGGGGACGCCTGGGTGGCTCAACGGTTGAGCATCTGTCTTCGGCTCAGGGCATGATCCCTGGGGTCCTGGGATCGAGTCCCACACTGGGCTCCCTGCGTGGAGCCTGCTTCTCTCTCTGACTATGTCTCTGCCTCTCTCTCTCTCTCTCTCTCTCTCTGTCTCTCATGAATAAATAAATAAAATCTTAAAAAAGGGGGGGAAATTGGGTGTGGGGTACATAAGAACTCTGTACTATCTTCATAATAATTCCGTAAATTGAGGGGATCCCTG
The DNA here is from genome assembly GCF_003254725.2 of Canis lupus dingo. Taxonomy (NCBI): domain Eukaryota; kingdom Metazoa; phylum Chordata; class Mammalia; order Carnivora; family Canidae; genus Canis; species Canis lupus. The sequence continues at coordinate 45,402,853 of NC_064262.1, read as the reverse complement.
GGTGGCTCAACGGTTTGGCCCCTGCCTTCAGCCCAGGGTGTGATCCTGGAGTCCCGGGATCCGGTCCCACGTCAGGCTCCCTGCATGGAGCCTGCTTCTCTCTCTGCTTGTGTCTCTGCCTCTCTCTCTGTGTGTCTGTCATGAATGAATGAATAAAATCTTAAAAAAAAAAAAAAACAACCCGTAGATTGAAAACAGCTCTAAAATAAATCGTTTAGGGACGCCTGAGTGGCTCAGCAGTTGAGTGTCGGCCTTCGGCTCAGGTCATGATCCCATCCTGGGGTCCTGAGACAGAGTCTCACATCGGGGTCCTGGCATGGAGTGTGCTTCTCCCTCTGCCTGTGTCTCTGCCTATCTCTCTGTGTGTCTCTCATGAGTGAACAAATAAAATCTTTAAATAAAATAAAATAAAAATAATAAAATAACTCATTTATTATAAACAAATAAACAAACAAAAAAACACATCTATAGTTGCCAGGGGAGCAGGGACTGTTAGGGGCAGGGGTGGAGGCAACAAGAGACCCAAGTAGGAAGCAGAGGCAGCCTACAGGCCTGGTCTCTTGCCACCGGGGCATACAGAAAAATGGACGAGGGGCAGCCCCAGTGGCTCAGCGGTTTAGCACCGCCTTCAGCCCAGGGCCTGATCCTGAAGACCTGGAATTGAGTCCTACATCGGGGGCCCTGCATGGAGCCTGCTTCTCCCTCTGCCTGTGTCTCTCTCTCTGTGTATCTCTCATGAATAAATAAATAAATAAATAATAAATAAATAAATAAATAAATAAATAAATAAATAAATAAAATATTTTTTAAAATTAAAAAAACAAGAAAAATGGACGAAGTGGGGTGTTTCAGAGACACGGGGCCAGTAGGAACAGCGTGGAGGTCAGGAAGAGAAGACTGTGAGACTCCAGGGCCTCTGGCCCACGCTCCTGAGCTGCCCTTACTGAGCTGGGGTTGCTGATGGGGGAGCAAGCCTGAGGCGGGAGGTCACCCCAGTGTTTCAATGAAGGGTTGAACGGCAAGGGGCATTTGACATCTCATTTTATGAGGGCCCAGGTGTGGGGGACGAAAGCCTTTCTGATTTGTGGCAAGACAGCATTCTTGGGGATAGCTCTTCCCAGTCCTGGGGCCAGCTCCCTGAGACTGCCCCCAAGGATGTGGGCTTGCCGTGTGGCCTCCTGGCAAGTTCCTGCCTCCACGGTGTTTTTCTCCATCTGTAAAATGGGAATCAATGACGTCCCGCCCGCAAGCCTGTGGGGACCTCACATGAGCCCCGCTCAGTGCCCGGCACACGGTGGGACCCCGATAAACTGCTCACCCCTTCGCCCTCCCCCTGGGTCTCCGGTGGCGGGAGAGGAGCCTGTTGCTTTAACTTATGCAAATACACTGCGGGTGGTGGAAGTGGGGGGTAATGAGAAAAAAAAAAAAGCAGCCTCATCTCTGGATCAGCCAATCAGCTCTCCGGACTGACGGAGCCGGCCGCCTAAATGGCCCAATGGCGGGCCGCGCGGGCTCCAGCCCCGCCCCCGCCTCCGGGGGCCGTCTGGTGGGTGGGGACTCTCGACGCCACGCCCCGGGGGCGGAGCCAGGCGGCAGCCGCGCCGCAGCCGCGGAGGTAGGGGCGGGGCGGGCTCGGGTGTCAGAGACCGAGCCGCAGGTGGCGGCGGGCGCGGGGCTCGGCCGGAGCTCGGGAGGTGAGTGCTGTCCTCGGGACCCCCCGAGTCCCCTGGCCCGCGCAGCCCCTCATGCGCACCGCGCCCGGTAGCCCCGGAGGCCACTGGGGGCAAAGGCGCGGCGGGGCAGGAGGGATGGCGAGCTGGGGGTTGGGGGCTGCGCGGTGGGCCCCTGGCCTCCCAGAGACCATCATCCAGGGCCTGCGGAGGGAGACAGGGACCCCTCTCCAAGTCCCCCGTCTCCTGGCCTAGAACCGGAGCGTGCAGGATGGTGGCTATGACGTGAGACCCCTCCCCAAATCCCTTTATTCTAAGCCTGGATCTGGGTGTAGGTTCCAGGGCTGCAAAGATGGGGGCGCCGCTCTCCCTCCAGCCTGGGACCCAGACAGCCGAAGTGGAGACCACGCTCAATTTCCCTCTTTCCACCTCTGGTCTGCAGACCCCTGAGGACCAAGATGGAAGAAGCCCCTTCCCTTTTTCTCCACTGTGAACCGTGATGGGCCTGGAGGAGGAGCTGGGGGTCCCCGGGCCTCTCCTCTAGACTGTTCTATCCCAGTCCCCTACCGCAAGGATGAGGTGGGGGGCGTTTCACTGTCATCCTCTGCAGGGACCCCCAAAGTTGGAATTCTGGGGAGGGGGTCAGTGTGGGGTGCCTTGCCTCTCTGGGACGGGCCAGGCCAGGCCTGGGAGGGCCTGAAGCAAGGACTTGGGGGTGGTCCCTGCCTCAGTGGGGGGTGGGCAGCAGCATCTGTTCTCTGGGATTAAAATAAATCGAGGTAAATTAGGATCTCGCCGGAGGCTGACTGCGAGTGGGGTGCGGAGGAGGGTTGTGGGGTGGGCGGCCCCTCCATCTGCCTCAAATCTGGGAGTTGCCTGCCCCAGCCGCAGTGGGGACCAGGAGGCAGCTTTGATGGACCTGCCTCACTGGTGACCTTGGGCAGGTGACAGCACCTCTGTGAGCCTTGGTTTTCTCCTTTGAAAATAGGGATGAGGGCTTGAGAGGCTGTATTCTCTACAGATTCTGAACCCACACACCCCACCATATACCAAACTATAACTCCCTACTTCACTTAAGATGTGGTTTGGGGGTGAGAGGGCAATGGGTTTGGAGACCCCCTGACATGCCTTGCTAGCCTCTGAACCTCAGTTTATGGTGCTGCAAAATGGATTCGTGGTCACTCTGGCCTTGCTGCAAGGGCTGTTCTGCCAGAGAGTAAAACATGTTACCCGGCTGCAATCATTGGAATAGGGGCTCCACCGCCCTCGTCTTACCGGTGGGACTGCCTGGGGCACACCCTGACCCATATATTGTCACCCACGCCAGGGGTGAGCCGGTTCCATGGGTGGGGTGGCGGGTAGGAGGAGGTGGAAGGCACCAGGCCAGCCTGTCCCCTGACTCTGCGGTGGGCACAGGGGTGAGCTCAGAGCTGGGAGTCCAACACCACCAGGTTCAAACTGATTCCTCCCGTGTGTGGCTTTGCCCCCCTGGGCCTCGGTATATTCTCCTGTGAAATGGGCTGGATCCCCCTTGGAAGATCAGAGGAGACGTGGGAAGACGGGAGCCCTGTAAATACAGACACGGTCATTATAATACTAATTACAATATTAGCGATCATAAATGAGGTCACAGCTGACAGGGAGAAGGGAGGAGAGAGGGGAGCCTGCCAGGGTGTTGCCAGCTGCGTCTCTAGAGCCCGCCAGTTAGGTACACAGTTGGCGCTCAATAGGTGTTTGCCAAAGAGATGATAAAGGGAGGAGACTAGTGGCGGAGGATGGAAAAATTACTGAGCTTGACAGCCTGGTCACTGTGCGACATGGGGCATGTGCCTCAGTTTCCCCATTGGGGTGATGGTCAAGATGAGACACTGCCTCGAAGCGCCATTGTAAGAGTCGAGCCAGATTGTGTAAAGGTCACTGGTGGCCGGTGGCGAAGGGAGGAGGCTCCTGACAGGACAGGTCATTGAAACAGCGCGGCCACAAGGCTGGCTAGTCACTGGAAAGGGAGAGAAAAATCTCAGACTGGCCCCCCACTATGCACACACTAGTGTCCAGGAGGAGCAAAATGTCAGAGCCTGTTTCATAGGACCCTGGAGGCACAGAGGTCAGGGTAGGCCCAAGGTCACAGCAGGAGGTCAGGGCTCTGGACAGGTGGCTTAGAGCCAGTGAGCTCTGCCTTTGCTGACTCCAGTCCTGTCTTGTTTTATCTGTTCCTGGGCCTGCTCACATGCTCGACCCTGCGCAGAGCTGTGGGTTTTGGGGAATTGGTGCTGGGAAAGCAGAATCTCCAGGCAGCACCTGGGGCTGTCAGACACCTGCCCCCGCCCCCCAGGACTCCTCTCCGCTTCCAGAGGATGGGGGGCATCCTGGTCCAGCTGACTGCCTGCTGTGTGACCTTGGGCAAGTCCCTGTCCAGCTTTGGGCTTTGCCCTGGTGCTGTGGAGGCCCAGAGTCCTGGGTTGGAGCAAAGCTATTTTCTCCATCAGGTAGAGAGGCCTCCATGTCTTGGACACGGCACTTTCAGAGGCCCATGAAAGATAAGATGTTTTAACTTCTTTCAGAATCAGAAGGGAAAAAACATGGGCTTGGGGGTCAAAGAATACATTTTATTTATTTATTTATTTATTTATTTATTTATTTATTTACTTATTCTTAACGAATTCATTTTAACACATACTATTAATATATTCATCTCTGTGCCAAGGCAATTTGTAACATATAGTTTGAAGTCTTTTTTTTTTTTTTTTTAATTATTTAGAGGAAGGGGCCCATGAACATTGTCACGCAGCCCTGGGTTTTGAGTGTCAGCTGTGCAGACACGAGCATGTTACACTCCCCTCTCTGAGCCTTGGGTCCCCCTCTGTGAATCGGTCACCCACCCGGGGATGGGGATGGTGAGCCGTGGAAAAGCTTAGCCCAGGATGGACGCAGTGTGTGGCCTGCTATAATTTCACCACTGTCATCATGATTATTATTTGTTGGGTAATAACAGCCCCAGGCTGGGGGCCCCTAGGCTCAGGTGCCTCAGTTTACCCATCTGTGGCTGGCCCAGTGCCTGAGAAGTCCCAGGGGTGCGGGCCTGGTGGGGGAGGTGAGGTGGCGGTTGGGCGGTAGGCGGGGCAGGGTGAGCTTCCTGTCCCCCCCACGCACACAGGCCTCCGCTTGGTGCTGACGGAAGTGGCAGGGGCCGCGTGGCCATCTCCTGGTGCCCACCCTGTCTGTCAGGGGCCCCAGCCCTGCTCGCTGCCCTGTCCGGTGAGTTTGAGCCCTGTCAGGAGGAGCCCCCCCCCACCCCATTGCCTTCCCTCGCCCCCCTCAGGAATAGAAGGAGGGGCCCCTCTGCCTGGCCTGGGGTTTCCGAGAGACACAGCAGGTGTCACTTCCTGGGCCGGGCAGGAGCCTGCGGGAGGGCCACCCTTCGCTCTGCCCCCCTGCCCCCCATTGGGGTTCTGAGCCGTGGGACTGGTTGTGGGGGAGCAGAGGGGACACAGAGACCCAGAGCCACACTAGGTGGTTCCAAACAGGCGTTCTTTTGGCAGACAGGCCAGGGACAAAATCACAGCACCCCCCGGGACTTGAGTTACTATTCTGTGCCTCAGTTTCTGCATCTGTAAAGGTGCGATTGGGTCCCACGGTGTGGCTGTGAAGGTTGAGGGAGCCGTACCTGTTGGGGGAGTTGGGTACGGACTGGCCCTCGGTGCATTGTGGGGGGAGGGGCCATCTAACGGGAGTTGCGAAAACAGTAGTGAGATCCTCGGTTCCTGGGGAACTTGGGCCCGGTGGCTCCTTGGATCCTCTAAGAAGCATCTTCTAGCACAACTTTCTCTACCTGTGCTGTCCGATAGGGCGGCCACCAGGCCCGTGTGGCTGCTGAGCCCTGAAAGCAAGGCTGGCCCAACTGAGGAGCTGGGGGAGGTTAATGGTATTTAATTTTACATACATTCTAATGAAGTCACCACACCAGGTTAGTGGTTCCCGTATCAGTCAGCGAAGCTCTGAGGGATTTGGAGATGCTCGAGGCCTAAATCCTGGACAGAAATGAAGACAGGAGATGGGAATTTTAGAGCTTTAATCCTTTTCGGATGTCAGCCCAGCATGCCCCCCTACCAAACTGGGTTTCCTCAGGGACAGTGCCAGTGACGGTTTTCTCAGGGGCCCCTGCATCACCCAGCACAGGGGGGGTCATTGGGAATATTTGTGAAATTGAATAATTTTTTGTCTGGTGAACTCTTATTCATGCTTCAGCACCCCAACTCCCATGGCCCCCTCCTTCGGTCCAGGTTCCCACAGCCCCTTCTTCCATTTGGCCCAGCCCTGAGCCTGCAGGACCGGTGTGTCTGCGCCCAGCTCTCTACCCCTCAGCTGGGGACTTCTCAGGGACCAGTCTCAGGACTGGATTATCTCATGGACCCTGGCATTGTCTTTGCCATGTGGGCACATGGTGGCTGCTGGGTAACTCATAGAAGTCAAGGAACCTGGGTAATGGTTCCAGTTAAACTCACTTTCAAGATTAGATAAACTGAGTCTCGGTGAAGGCAGCCTCCTCTGAGGTCCTTGCTTGGTCCTTTCCTTGTGAAGCCCGAGGAGCTTGCCCATTTGTGGTCACCAGCCCTGTCCCTGCTGCCACTGTGCCTCCTGGGCTCCCAGCTGCTGCCGAGCTCCCCGAGGGGTCATGAATTATGGATGAGGCCTGCGGGCTCCTGTGACAAGCCCAAAGTCCAGAACGTGCCAAGGACACCAAGTGTCCCTCCCTCGCCAGGCGGCTTGGCCCAGCCCCCTCTTCAGGGAGGCCTGGATTTCCCCAGCAAGACCCCTTCGAGGCATCCCCTCTTGTTTTGCAGATGGGAAAACTGAGGCACAGAGCTGCATAGTGACTCAGACACTGGCTTCTGGGAGTCAGGGTTAGGACCCATAGGGGCTCCACTATCAGCTGGGTCATCATGGTGAGGGGTGCATTGTCTAGCCCAGGAGTGTGCATAAGATGGGGACCATTGTAGAGGGATTTAGGAGACCCCAAGGGATCCTTGGGGACACTGGAGGGACCCCGACCCCCTTGTGCCTGATCATAGTCCCAGTGTCCATTTCTCAGCAGACTCTTTCCCATAGGAGCTGCCCAGCGTGGTGCTGAGTGCTCAGGTCTTGATCAGTTGGCCCAGGGTGTGAACCTACTGTCATTTCCTGGCTCTGTGACCTTGGCAAGTGGCTTCTCTTCTATAGGGAGGCCTCAGTTTTCCCATCTGTGAAATGGCCCTGAGATTTTCTGCTTAGGCTGGGGCTCATCCAGTACTCTGCTGCCCCCCTCCCAGTGAACTCCTATTTGTATTAAAAAACCCCAACTCCCATGCCCCTTCCTCTAGAGTAGGCTCCCTCTAGACTGGGCCCCTATCCCTCTATCCAGCCCAGCTCTGATCCCACAGGACCTGGGGCATCTAGATCCATATTTGTCCCCCTAGAATGGAGGTTGCTTAGGGGCCAGGCCTAAGGATGAATCATCTCAGGGGCCCCGGCATGCTCCCAGCCTGGGGCTTTTGGTTCCTCCTCTATCATCTCTCTTCCTCCTCCACGGGGAGGACAATTGGAATTTCCCCTCTTCAGGTCCAAGCTGGCCATGGCTTTGCAGCTCAAATTTGCTTTTCTCTTTGGACAGGCACTAAACAGGAGCCTGCAGGGGTCTCCACAGAGGGCATCAGGATGTCGTATTTTGGAGAGCATTTTTGGGTAAGACCCACTTTTATTTTGATGGGGGCCCCTGGAAGGGCTTTTATGGAGATGGGGGGACTTGACAGCTTATAGGCAGAGCCTTGGACAAGTGGAGGGTCAGCAAGGTATAGAAGGTAAAGTGGAAGGAGTCAGGCTGGGTTTGTGTCTATATCCTCTGACCTCACGGGCCTTGTGACCCTGGAGCTATGACTTGGGCAAGTCATAGCTTGAACAATGGAGAAACTGAGGCCCAGAGTAGGATTCTCTTTTCAAGCTGCCTGGTGAGCAAATGTAGCATCAGGGCTCGAACCCAGGGCCAGGCCAAAATTCCAGGATCCAGGGTCATTTCAGCCAGGGAATTTCCACGTCTTTCCCATTCTGGAGATTTGGGGGGTTTCTTGACTTGGGCCACTAGGGAGTGGCCCCCTCACTCTTCTGCCTTCTGGGCTGGGGACCTCATACTATGACTCCAGGGAGCTGAGCGAGACACACTTGTTTTCATTCCTCCCTTCATTCCCTCCCTCCCTCCCCACCACCACCACTCCACACCCAACCGACTGTGGAAGGTGCTAAGGCTCCTCTGAAGGCTTCGTCCTGGCTCTGACCCCGAGGAGCTTGCACTCTGGGAGACAGAGAGCCAGCCAGAAACCTTCAGCCCCGCAGGGTCAGGGCTGGGCCCAGCCTGGGGGGCAACCAGAGGAGGGGCCAGGACACTGAGCCATGTTTGCTGTGGGCTTTGAGGGGTGAGATTTTCCAAGAGGTCAGAAAGATGTTCCAGGCAGGGGGAACAGCCTGAGCAGAAGCCCAGAAGTGGGACACAGGTGACTAGTTGAGGGCACAGGGACACACTTACAGGGCCGGCCTAATGAGGAGCCACAGAGGATGTGTGAACAGAAGAGTCTAGGGAGGACCAGGGCTGAAAGCCCCTTCCCCAGTAGGGCCCTGAGCTCCTGGAAAGGAAGCTTGTTGCTAGGCAACTGGTTGCCCCTGGCAACAGGCCTGCTCCCTCCCCAGCTGGGGCTCCTCTTACTGCCACTTGCTTTCTTAAAGGGGCCTCACCCCCCTTGCCACCTGCGGAGAGGGGTGGGGGGAGAGAGCAGAAGGGAGATGGGACCTGACCTCCACTTTCTCACCCGCGTGTGACCCCAGCAAGGGGCCCACTCCTCTCCGAGCCCCCTTTGGGGCCTCTTTGTAAGGGGATTGCCTGTTTGATGATCAATTGTTGCCCACATTTTGGAACCCTGACAGCGGCACCTACATTTATTTTAAATTCTGTTTAATGGTATGAGGCACCTACATTTATTTCAAATGCTTTTTAATTGCAGGAGGCATGCAAGCTTACTGCAGAAAATTCAGATCAGCAGAGGGAAAATAGAAGCCACCCCCAATGCACTCCCCACCCAAGATAGCCTGGTAGAGACTGGATGAGGATTTGATTTGGGCTCTGCTAGGAGCCCTTGGGCAAGTGACTTTCTGTCACTTGGCCTCAGTTTTCCCATCCCATCTGGGAAAGGGGATGAAACTCCTGCCTCCTCAGGTCTCAGGGATGTCTATCACTGTTTCTTTTAATCAATTGCTTGTATTGGTGGCTTTTTGCTGGGTGGCGCTGGTGCCCTGGCTGGCCTGAAGGAGGCTCCAGTTAGGGGAGATCAAGCCAGATACGGATGCCTCAGTCCCACTGGGCCAAGGCAGCCTGGATGCATAGAGGGCACTGGGGAGTCATGGGGGAAGCGTGAGCAGGGGAGAGATATGATCAAGCTGTGTTAGAAAGATCCCTCTGAGGTTGACATAGGGACGAGACTGGAGTCCAGAGGTTCTGATAAGAGATACAGGCCCAAGACAGCCCTCCGGGGACCCTCGCTGCCAGCACAGCCTGAGAGAGGCAGATACCACTGGGGGCCTTGCCAGGTCTGGGAAACAGGCCAGGGGTTGGCTCCAAGTCAGCCCCAGATGCTGGCCTGGGCGGCAGTGCCTGGTGCAGCCTTACCCGAGGATCCCCTGGGTGGGGCAGGCGGGGGCCACTGGGCCTGTTTGCTGAGCCCTCACCACGGTGCAGGAAGCCCTGTGTTCAGCACTGTCCCAGCCTCATCTCACCAAGACCCTGGGAGGTGGCTGCTGTCATTGTCCCCATTTGTCAGATGAGGAGACTGAGGCCGAGAGGTAAAGTCACCAGCTCAGAGTGACCCAGTGCATAAAAGGAGGCCCTGAGACATATTCCTGGGAAGTAGGAGGGAGCAATATTGAACATTCTGGGAAGTGAGGGTCTGAGAAAATTCCTGAGGGAGGTGGGCCTGCAAATGATCCTTGAGATGTGGAAGGATTTGGATGGGTGGAAAGAGATGCAGCCCGATGAGCTGGGTTGCAGAACAGCCCAGGCAAAGGTGCAGTGGTAGGAAGGCACAGCATGTCTTTGCACTGCTTGCCATTTTGCCGGTGAGGCCAAGAGGATGCTGGGAGATGAGATTGGAAAGACAATTCCGAGCTAAGGGCTTTGTACCTTAGCCGCTGGTAGGAAATAGGGAGCTGTCAATGATGCTAGAATGAGGAGTGCCTGTTGGGGAGATTTGAGCTTGAGGCTGTGCTGTGTCTGCCCCAGGTTTGGCCTCAGTTTCTCCATTTATGCAGCAAGAGGGATTATCAGGTTGTGACTTCTGGCTTCAGCCTTCTGGTTTCAGGTAAGCGGGAAGGTAAACTCCGCAGGTTGGAAGAAGGTAGAGGAAACCACTGTTAACGGAGGACCTGCTGCCAAAGGGATCACTCCAGGGATGTGTGTTGGGAGTTAAATATCACCGGATTTCTCCACAGGCTTCTTCTTTTGGTCTTGCTTACAAGGGCCTGTTCGGCACTAAATTGTCTCCAGGTCCTCAGACCCCAGCTCATCTCCCTTTTTTGATGAACAACTCACTGTTCAGACATGATGCCCTTCACATGTCACAGGATCTGGCTGGCAGAAAAACAGTTGCTGCCTTATTTTTTCCTATTCCTTTCATTATGGTCTGGGGGCCAGGGCTTCTAACTGGAATAATGGTAAAAGTTCCCTCTTTAAGTCAATGTATTTGGAGAAGAAATGAGCAAACTTAGCACAAAATGTTAACTAATGCCATGAATTCGCAAAAACTGGGGTTGCCTTTGGGGATTTGGGGGACCCTGGTGTGGATCACCTTGGCATTTGCTTCGCCCTCATAGGAGAGGTGGATGACTCCCCTGTCCCATCTTAACAAGGAGCCACTAAAAGTTCAGAGAGGGACAGTGACTTGCCCAGATCACACAGCACAGCACTTGCGTCCCCCACCATGGTGACCCCAGAACTGGGAGGAAAGAGGTGCTGTGCAAGGCACCCAGGTAGAGGCACTGTTCCCACCAGCCCCAGATGACAGCAGAATAACTCATCTGTTCATTTATTCAACAAAGGCAAATGCCCTTTTTTTGCTCCACCCTGTACTGGACATTGCTGGGTCCTGAGAGAAGCGTCAGACCCAGACTATGCTCTGGGCATCTCAGAAAGGGAGTCTTGGTGTGGAAGGGAAACAGAAAACAGTGACTTAACCAACAGGGGTTATATTGGCTCACAAAAGTGAAACGCTGTGAGGAAATATGGCTTTCAAGCTTGGCTTGATCCAGTAACTCGACTCAACATAGTTTTTACTCAGACTTCTTTACAAATTTCATGGTTTCCACCTGGATCCCAGTATCTCCTAGGCCCACATAACTCCACATTTAAAGAGAGGCACAGGGATCCCTGGGTGGCGCAGCGGTTTAGCGCCTGCCTTTGGCCCAGGGCGCGATCCTGGAGACCCGGGATCGAATCCCACGTCGGGCTCCCGGTGCATGGAGCCTGCTTCTCCCTCTGCCTGTGTCTCTGCCTCTCTCTCTCTCACTGTGTGCCTATCATAAATAAATAAAATTAAAAAAAAAAAAAAGAGAGGCACAGACAGAAAAACAGGGGAAGATTGACTGAGACAGAAACAGAGGCAGAGAGACACCTAAAAAGATGGAGACACAAAGAGACAGAGGCAACCCGCTTAAGAGAGCATCTCTCCGTCAGCCATGGGACAAAACCTCCAGCTTCTCTCTGGTTGGGCCAACTTAAGGCCCATGAGCCAATCCTTGTGACCAAGGGGTCATTAGGCAACAGGCTCAGGCCGGAAGCAATCCCTGCCACCAAGGGGTTGGCTTCTGTGGTTGGCTGCTCTGGCCACGCCCCCGTTGCTAGGCGACCATGACGTCTCCTCCACCCCTTTACTCAGTCTCCACCCCCGTCCGTCCCCTGCAGGGTGAGAAGAACCATGGCTTCGAGGTCCTGTACCACAGCGTGAAGCAGGGGCCCATCTCCACCAAGGAGCTGGCTGACTTCATCCGGGAGAGGTGAGGTCCCCACGCCCCGCCCACCCCGGGCCACGCCCCACAGCCCCTCCCCCCGCCGCCTCCGCTACTCGTGGCCCCGCCCTGGCCCCGCCCATCCCGCCTCGGCCACGCCTCACCTGCCCCACCTGGGGGACCCTCCTAACCAGCGGTTCTCCGCACCGCAGCCCCACGTCCGCCCGTCAACCATTCCAAGGCTTCTGACGCCTCCTCCCAAAGAGACGATGATATGACCTACTTACAGGGGGAATTTTGAAAACTCAACCTCATGCCCTGAGTATGATAAAACACATGTATGATGGAATAAATCTACATTTCGGCGTGTAAATGCTCCCACGTCCGTATCCCAGAAAACAGAATAAATTCAAATTGCAAGGCAGCCTTCTGCTCCCCGGCCGCTCACTAGGTGGACGCCCGTTAAATCCGAGCAGAGGGGGGATCCCTGGGTGGCGCAGCGGTTTGGCGCCTGCCTTTGGCCCAGGGCGTGATCCTGGACACCCGGGATTAAGTCCCACGTCGGGCTCCCAGTGCATGGAGCCTGCTTCTCCCTCTGCCTGTGTCTCTGCCTCTCTCTCTCTCTCTGTGACTATCATAAATTAAAAAAAAAAAAAAAAATCCGAGCAGAGTTCAAAAGGTGATAACCAGGTTTTTCTCTCTGTGGCTGGATAGCCAGACCCGTCCAAGCTGTACAGGACGGGGGCCACGCTTTACTTTGAGGGCCTTCAGTTCCTGGATCCATCCACGATTGTCTGCGGCGCCCTGTGGGTGCTGCTATTACAAAATGCCTCCATGGGGCAGAGGCCCAGGGGAATGGAGCGTCTCCCAAGGGTGCCCAGAACCTTTCACATCTTTTCTCTGTTCTACTCAGGGCCACCATCGAGGAGACCTACTCAAAGGCTATGGCGAAACTTTCCAAGCTGGCCAGCAATGGGACCCCCGTGGGGTGAGTGGGCTGGGGCTGGTGCTGGGGCAGGGGTCACCGAGGCTGCGGGGTTCTGGGGTATCCAGAGCCTACTCTTGGGTGGACGTCTCTTCACACAAATGATATGTAGACTAGGGAGTCAACCCTCCCCCACTTAAGGGGCTAATTGGACAAAGGAATGTAATTCACTCATTCACATACTACCTCATTCATTTATCGAACACATGTTTACCAAGTACCTGCTGTGTGCGGGCACCACTCTAGGTACTGGACACCCAGCAGCGATAAGTCCTCAGTCACCTTCATGCCATGTTCGTGCCACATACCTGTGGGGTGTGGGGCAGGACAGATGTTAACTGCAAACATGAACAAAAGTCCTTTCCTGGGGTGAAAAGCTCGAGAAAAGTCAGGTGCTTCCTCTGGCGTGGGCAATGATGAGACCGAGCCAACTACAGGGGTATCTGGGTCAGAGACCCCGGCAGGCAGCTCAGCCAGTGCAAAGGCCCTGAGGCAACAATGGATTCTGAATGTTCAAGGTGCAAAGAAGCTGGCATGGCTGCAGGGCCGAGTGAGGAGGAGATGAGACTGGAGGTGGGATGGGGGGAGGGGGGGGGCCACAGGTGATGTGGTCCCCAGTGGCACTAGTAAAATTTCCTGGAGATGCCCTGGGGCAAAAATTTTCAGGGGGAGGGTATGGATGGGAGGCAGCAGGGAGAAGAGATATGAGGGGAGCCAAAGAGGGCTTCTGCTGATGTGGGAAAGCCCTGTGAACTTGGTTTTGAGCAAATTGAGTTGTGGCTGCCCTTGTGTTTTAGCTAGGGCCTGGAGTCCGGAGTGAGGCCCTGGGGGGCCTCAAGGCCTGGATTTAAATAACAGCTCTGATGCTCATTTCCTGAGGGGCCTGGGGTGAGCTGTGGAGCCTCCTATGCCTCAGTTCCCCATCTGTCACAGGCCTGTCTTGTAGTCATGGTGCAGTTGCCTCACAGGGCCTGGAGCACAGTAGGCACCTGCTGTGCTGTCTGAGGAGCCCCCAGGGGGGTTGGGCCTGCTGGACCCTGGGTGTGACCTGTTTCCAGGACCTTCGCCCCACTCTGGGAGGTCTTCCGCGTCTCCTCAGACAAGCTGGCGCTCTGCCACCTGGAGCTGACGCGGAAGCTGCAGGACCTCATCAAGGACGTGCTCCGCTATGGCGAGGAGCAGCTCAAGATACAGAAGAAGGTGCGTGCTGGTGGGCACTGCCCAGCTGGGGGAGGGGGGCGGCGGGGGGCTGCAAAGATCCCAGAACTACTGGGGCCTTTGAACCGCCAGCCCCCTGTGCGCACCTCTGAGAATTCTGTTAATTCCACGGCATCAAACCCAGAATCCCACAAAACCTGAGCATTGTCAAATTTCAGGCTCAGAATTCTGGACCAGAGGTCTGCAGACCATGGGCCACAGAGCAAACCTAGCCTGGCCCTGGATAACCTGAGAGCCAAGAATGGTTTTTACATTTCTAAATGGTGGGGCGGAAACAAAAGAATATTTCACAACAGGTGAAAATTATATGACTCTTGGATTTCAGTGCCAGTAAATAAAGTTTAGGGCAGCTCGGTGGCTCAGGGGTTTAATACCACCTTCAGTCCAGGACGTGATCCTGGAGTCCCGGGATCGAGTCCCATATTGGGCTCCCTGCATGGAACCTGCTTCTCCCTCTGCCTGTGTCTCTGCCTCTCTCTCTCTCTCTCTCTCTGTGTGTCTCTCATGGATAAATAAATAAAATCTTTAAAAAAATAAAAATAAAAAATAAAGTTTAATTGGCTCCAAGCCACTATTCCTTTAGGTATAAAGATATATATGTCCCTTTAGGTATAAAAAGGGAATGAGTAGTAGTTACTACTGTACACTTAAAGATGCTGGGCATGGAGCCTACTTAAAAAAAAAGGCTGAGATGGTAGATTTTCTGTTTTATCATGTTTTTTAAACTGGGGGACAGATCAGGTGCCTTCGTGGCTCAGTTAGTTGAACATCTGACTCTTGATCTCAGCTCTGGTCTTGATCTCAGGGTGGTGACTTTGAGCCCTGCGTTGGGCTCCATGCTAGGCATGGAGCCTTTTTTTTTTTTTTTTTTTTTTGAATGTCTAAGATTTTGGATATTAATAGAATACTCATACAAGGTACTCTGTGGGACCAGGAACCCCACAGAATATTTGGGAAGCTGGGAATTTCACTTCCCAAACATACCTGCGGTCTGCTCAGGTCCTGCACCCCAGTGGGGGCTTCAGGTGCTACCCACACTCCCCTTCTCCATCCCCACAGTGCAAAGAGGAAGCAGTGGGCACCCTGGACGCTGTGCAGGTCCTCGCAGGTGTCAGCCAGCTCCTGCCCAAGTCCCGAGAGAACTACCTGAACCGTTGCATGGACCAGGAGCGGCTGCGGAGGGAGAGCACCAGCCAGAAGGAGATGGACAAGGTGGGTCCCCAGGCACAGGTCCCCAGCCACCGTGGGCCCTCGCAGGTCCGAGGAATGTGCCAAGGGGCCCCAGGGCTGCCTGATGGGAGCATGAAGACATATCACAGAGCGTTGGTCATTGAACCTTCTGTGATCATCACACCCTGGGTGCCCCAAGGAGTCTACCTGCTGGGTGGTGGGCCCCTGGGGGAAGAAATGGCCTGCGTGTCCCCTCCCATCCCCATCCCTTCCCTATGTCTTGTAGGCAGAGACGAAAACAAAGAAGGCGGCAGAGAGCCTGAGGCGCTCGGTGGAGAAGTACAACTCAGCCCGCACTGACTTTGAGCAGAAGATGCTGGACTCAGCTCTGGTAAGAACCTGGCATCGGGACCTTGGAGACCCACACAGCCCCCGGCCCGGCATCTACGGGCGTTGGAAATCCAGAACCTCTGAAACCGTCGACTACCAGGAGGCTTAGAATCACAGGTTTCAAACCATAGAAGTCTAGAGCCACTTAGCTATTGTGATTGTGGTTGCCATTATCATTTCAAAAGCCAAAGCCTTTTTGTGCCTCAGTTTCCCCACCTGTAAAATAGGAACCGTGATTGTACTTGCCTCAGAGAGTTTTTGTGGAGATTAAATGAGTCCCTACATGTGAAGTTTTCAGACTAGTACGAGGTGCATAGAAACCACTCTAGAAGGTATTACTGTTGTTGTTTCTATTATTATTTAAAGACTTATTTATTTGCTTGAGAGGGAGAGAATCTCATGCTCAGTGAGGAGCCCGATGCAAGGCTAGATCTCATGACTGAGATTATGAGCTGAGCCAAAATCAAGAGTCGGATGCTGAACCGACTGAGCCACCCAGGCTCCCCTATTTCTATCATTACTAATAAGGTTTTGAACAGGATAGACAGGGTTAGAAGCCAAGAGCCTACTGACAGTTCATGGTGGCGAAAGAGCTGGGTTCTGCTCCAGTCTCTATTCTTTACCAGCTATGTAATGTTTTTATGAGACACTGTTCCTCTCTGGGACTCTGTCTACCCAAAATGTATAAAAAAGCAGATTGGAATCCCAGGATTAGGAATCAGATTTTTTTTCCTGACTTTGGTAGTTGTAAATGATAGAAACCTTCATTCAAACTGACAAGGAAGATTTATAGACCCAGGGGACTAAAAGTTTGTGATTGTGAGGAGAGCTTCAGGCATGGCTGGATCCAGGAACTCAAATGGTGTTGGCAGAAAGTTCTGCCTTTCTGCTTTTCGAGACTGTTTTCCTCCCCGGGGGCTTCCCTCCCATGTAGAGATGCCCTCCTAGGCGTATATAGAGGGGTGTGTGTGTGTGTGTGTGTGCACACGTGCACAGCAAAGTGGCTGCCAGCAGTACCCATATGTTTACCATTGTCTTGACGTGTAAAAGTGTCTCCTTTCCCATAGTTTTAGCAAAAGTCCCAGGGAAGACATTTGGGTCTTCCCCAAACCAGTCACTGAGGCCAGGGGGTTGGAACGTTCTGATCAGTCAGGCTGGGTCACCTGGCCACTCCCTGTGGCCTCCACCTCCCCATTTTCTGCTCCCTTCCTGGCTCAGCGCTTCCAAGCCATGGAGGAGACCCACCTGCGGCACATGAAGGCACTGCTCGGCTCCTATGCCCACTCGGTGGAGGACACCCATGTGCAGATTGGGCAGGTGAGTGGAGCCAGCGGTAGGAAGCAAAGTCAAGGGTGCCAGGCAAGGGGCCCTGGCCGCACCCAGTCACACACTTCATTCACCCGGCCCAGGTGCATGAGGAGTTTAAGCAGAACATAGAGAATGTCAGTGTGGAGATGCTCCTGAGGAAGTTTGCAGAGAGCAAGGGCACGGGCCGGGAGAAGCCTGGTGAGTTGGGACATCCCTGGGGGTCGGGTTCTGGGGCCACCTCTGCAGGGAAGGAACAGGGGACTGATCCTCCGTGCACCCTGGTGTCCTCATCAGATAAATGGGCTAATGACAAATCTATCTCTGCAGCCCACACAGGAAAAGGATTTGATGTCCATCTTTTTTTCTATAAGTATATTTAAGTCATCTCTACACCCAATGTGGGGCTTGGACTCATGATCCCGAGATCAAGAGTCACATGCTTGTCCAACTGAGCCAGTCAGGCCCCCTTTGATGCTTCATCTTACGGATAAATCTTACAACCAGATACCAGGCCTTGAATGCCAGGCCCAGCTGTTCATACTTTACCCTGAGGGCCCAGGGGAGCCATTGGAGATTGGTGAGCAAAGGACCAGTTTGAAAAAAATGTCCAGATAAGGGATCTAGAAAGAGTTGAGAGCGAAAGTTTTGGGGTCAGATCTGGGTCTGGTCTTTTCTTCATTGCTTGCTGTATGACCTTGGATGTCTGTGTTGACATCCCTGAGCCTCAGCTTCTTCATCAGTAAAGTGGGGTTGATAATCACTCCCACCTAATGAAGTTATGAATATTCAGTAATTTGATGCCAATAAAGGGCAAAGTGTGTGCTGAGCATACAATAGGCATTCAATGAATGCTGGTATACAGTTTACGTCCTCAAGTCAGTCACTAACAACTGTCCTTAATCCCTCCTGTCTCTATAATGCAGCCCTGGCTCAGGCTGTATCTCCTGGTGTGGGACCCCACTCTTGCTCTTCACTGGCTGCAGATCTGTTATGCTCCTGCTCATGTACCCTCCATGGCTCCCATCACCTTTGGGAGAGAGTCCCAGCTCCTCATATTGGCACTTGAGGTTCGGTCCACTGCACAGACTCGTAGTCCATCCCTTGACCCACTCAAGTGCCTGTGAGAAATGCTGGAAGTAGAAAAAGGAACTCAGGCATCACCCTCTCCGGTCCATCCCAAGGCAGGACAGAACCCAGGGCGCATCCCACTCACAAGCATCTCTGGGGCTCTTCCAGCATCTCGGCTTGTGCGCTGGACCCTGAGTAGCCTTGAGCTCAGATCCAGGGGCCATTGCGAGTCCGAGGATGTACTGCTCCCCTTCCCAGGCCCGGTCTCCCAGCCAGGCTGAGTTTCTCACTCTCTCCTATCTCAGGGCCTTTGGATTTTGAGACATACAGTGCGGCTGCCCTGCAGGAAGGCAAGTACGTCTGGGCCTGGATGCCCAGGCTGGACGGTGGGGATGAGCAAGGCGGGTCTGAATGAAAGGGGGCACCTCCAGGGCTCAGCTGCATCCCCCTCATCTGTTCTCAGCAATGAAACGTTTGCGGGGAGCCAAGGCCTTTCGCCTCCCAGGATTGAGCCGGCGGGAGCGGGAGCCACCTGCAGCTGTGTGAGGAAGCACCCCCTGCCCCGCCCGGGCCCAGACTAGCCCGGGTTCTCTTCCCTCTTCCCAAGCTATCCTCTCCCAGAAGTTCCCTGCTGAGGGTAGCCCCGGAGAATTCCTGTTCCAGGCTGGCCCAGGAGAACCTCCATCCCGGGCCACTATTGCCACTGTCCAACCTAGTCCAAAATTCTTCCTTTGCCAAGGCTAGCCCTAGTATTTCCCTGCTGAGGCTAGCTCCTACCTTCCCTGCCTTCTCAAGCCAGCCCTTCAAATGAGCTCTAGGGTCCCTCCCCTGCCAAGCTGTTTGAAAACACCCTGTGCTCAGCTAACTCCAGACTCACTACCCCCAGCTCCAAGCAAACCTCTCGGCCCCATCACCTGGAGGACTAGCTCAAGACAATATCACAGCCCAGGGGCTGCCCCCCGGGTGCCATGTCCAGTGTTGGGTGTTGGGGGCATGCAGATGAAGTGGGAGGGCTGACATGAGCATCTCTTTCTCCATCCCCAGAGATTCCCTGGAGCCCAATTCAGGGGTGAGTACTATGGGAGGGACCGGGGGTGTGGGGGGGGGGCGCAAGTGGGAGGGGTTCAATCCCACCTTGACCCCAAGCCTGGAAGCCAGGCATGGAGCTGGTGGGGCTCAATCTCATCTCAGTTGCAGACTCCTGTGGGCCACATGGGAGGGACCGATGTCCTCACTTAGCTTCAATTTGCCAGTCTCACCACCTTAGCACAGGCATGCTCTGTTCACTCAAGAATCTGCTTGCGCCAGGGAATACTCTTACTGCCGTTGGGGCTGTTTTTAGGTCTGAGTCAGGGCCCAGAGGTGGGAGGGGGTGTGGCAGGGCGAGTGGGGAGGTGCGGTAGCGGGGAGTCTGACTCACTGCTTGTCCTCCTAGACATGTCCAGAAGTGGATGAAGAAGGTTTCACTGTCCGGCCTGATGTGACTCAGAATAATATCCTCCTTGCGCCCCCTGGGGGCAACTATTGGCACAGCAAGGACAAAGCTCTGCCCGCAGTGATTCCCTCCACTAATAGCAACCCTCTCTGTGTTCCAACTGCCCGGAACCTGTGGTGTGGACAAAGCAGAATAAAGACACCTGCCCCATGGGGTCAGGGCTGAGCAAGAGGGAGAGAGGGAGAGCCCAGAGGGCTTCCTGGAGGAGGGGGCACCGGTGTTGGGGTTTAGCGTCTGAATGAGTTTGCGAGTTAGGGCTGGGCACCGTGGTGCAAAGGCTTGGAGCAAAAACACGGTGGCCAGGCCAGGCAGCAGGTGGTGAGAGATGGGATCGTGTAGGGCATTGAAAGATCTGAGCAGGAAGGGGCGGTTTTGAGGGCTGTTTTGAGGGCGGTTTTGAGACCCCCACCCTGGGATCTGCTTGGCCCCTTGACTGTGGCGCATGCGCGGCGGAGCCCTCCCGCTTTTCCTCCAGTGACTCCGACTTCGATGATGAGGAGCCTCGAAAGTTCTATGTGCACATCAAGCCTGCCCCTGCCGGGGCACCGGCCTGCAGCCCTGAGGCAGCTGCTGCCCAACTCAGGGCCACAGCCGGCAGCCTCATCCTTCCTCCTGGCCCAGGGGTGAGGCATAGGAGGGGTGTTCTGGGTGGGGCTGATGGCGCTGGCGGGATGCACCTGACCTGATGCCACCCACTTTGTCCACAGGGCACCATAAAACGTCATTCTTCACGTGAGCAGCCTGTTAAAGGGTCTTCGGTTTGGGGAGGAGCACGTGGCGGGGAGGCTGGGCATGGCGTGTGAGTGTGGTTTGAATCCCAGCTCTGCTGTGTGACTTGGGGCAGGCTGCTTACCCACTCTGACCCTCAGTCTCTTCTATAAAATGGGGTCATTACGAGAATGAAATGAGAGCTGAAGGAAGGAGCAGGGCTGGGAAAGAAGCCAAAACCTGGAGGCGGGTTGGCTCAGGCTCAAATCCCTGTTTGCCTGACTTGCTAGTCACCTTGGGCAGCTGGCTGGACAGCCCCACGCCTTAGTCTCTTGTTCTGTGGCGGGGGGTAGGGGTGGGGGCACAGCAGACAGGGCGAGAGGAAGGCTCAGGGAGGTGCATCTCTCACAGGGGACGCCACTGGGAAACCACAGAGGCCTCGATCTGCCCCGAGAACCAGCAGGTGGGTCCTACAGGGGTGGGACAGATGGCCCACATGAGTGGGGAGGTGGGGGCCACCCCCAATTCCTCTCCTCCTCCCCTTCTCTCAGCCTGGCAGGGAGTTGAGGGCATGCTGTTTTTGAGGAACTCCTTATTCATTTGATGAACATTTACTGAGCACCTCTTGTGTACTCGTGCTATTCCGGGTTCAGAGACGTAGGACCAAGACAGGTCTTCCTTCTCAGATTCACATTCTAGTGGCACGGATTTTAAGAACAGCAAATAAGTTAGAGAATGTTCAGTACTTCCAGGTGCTATAAAGAAACTCAAGCAGGCAATGTGGTGGGTGGAAGATACCAGGGGGCAGCTTCAGTTGAGGAGGCAGAGGGTCCTCTGGAGTGGGGGTGGGGAAGGGGGACTTGGAGCTGAGCCTTGAAGAGAGCAGGATGTGGCCTCAGGAAAAGTGGGGGGTCGGAGGTCAGGACCAAGAGCAGCCTGTGCAAAGGCCCTGGGGGTGGGGGGGAAGCATAGAAGCGATAGAAACTATCCTTCCTGTCCACTTCGTCCACAGCTGTGCAGAGAAGCTGCAGTCAGATGAGCAGTTTTCCAAGAACCTCTTTGGGCCGCCCCTGGAGTCGGCCTTTGACCACGAAGACTTTACAGGTGATGGGGGTAGGGGCTTCTGGGGCACAGCCTCGGTTGGCAGGCGGCTGGGCGGGGCTGTTGCAAGGGTAGGTGGGAGGGTGGGCCAGGCTGGAGGGAGCCCGTGAGGGTCCTGTGTGGGTCACTGAGAAGGTAGGCCGGTCCATGGGCTGGTAGGCGGGGCCACAGCCTGAGTGGGCGGGGCCGGCGAGAGGCTGAGGCCTCGGTGGTGTCGGGACTGCGGCTGGATGGGCGGAGCAGCAGCGAGAGGGGCGTGGCCGGGTGTGGCCGGGGTGGGCGCGGCTTCGAGTGGGCGTGGCCCGCAGGCGGAAGGCCGGGCCTCCGTGTGGGCGGGGTCTGGAGCTGGCACCCCCGCCCCCCCTCCAGGCTCCAGCAGCCTCGGCTTCACCTCCAGCCCCTCACCTTTCTCCTCCTCGTCGCCCGAGAATGTGGAGGACTCCGGCCTGGACTCGCCATCCCACGTGGCGCCCGGCCCCTCCCCGGATTCCTGGGTCCCCCGCCCGGGCACCCCGCAGAGCCCACCTAGCTATAGGGCACCGGCCTCCGAGTCGAGGGGGACACGGCCCCTGCCAGCGTCGGACTCGCCACAGCCCCTCGCCCCATCCCCGGGTCCCTGGGGGCTGGAGGCTGTGGCTGGAGGAGGTGAGTCCAGGAGTCAGAGTTATCAGAGCCCTGGGTGGGGAAGACCGAGCGCCTGCTGTGGCCAGGGCCTGGATGGGGTGCTGGGGACACAGCCCAGAACCCTCCCCCTTGCAGAGACAACAGTGAGCTGGATATTTAATGAGGTGGAAGTGGCAGGTGCCTGATGAGGGCCCAGAAGGTT